>NC_064641.1:278383374-278699283 GCF_023864345.2 Schistocerca serialis cubense
CGCTTTTTTTTTTTTTTTTTTTTTTTTCCTCTCGAGATCAACTCCTCCTTGGCAATTCCCACCCGGACATCAGAAATTGAGAATAATCCGATGTCTACTTCTAATGGATATCATAATTACACGTTTCCAGCAACAGGCTACATGTAAGGTGGATAAATATAATATACCTATAATGCAATGCTTTAGATGACGATCAGTTTGGTTTTAAGAAATGGAAAGACACCACAGAGGCAGTTCTGACGTGAAGCGGTTCTGACGTTGCTGTTGATAATGGAAGCAAGTCTAAACAAGAATAAATACACATACATAGGATGTCGATCTAGAAAAAGCGTTCGGCAATGTAAAATGATACAAGATGTTTAAAATTCTGTGGAAAATAGAGGTAAGCTATAGGGAGAGACGGGTAATATAAGACATTTACAAGAGCCAAGAGGGAATAATAAGAGTGGACGGCCAAGAACGAAGTGCTCGAACTAATAAGGGTATAAGGCAGGGATGTAGTCTTTTGCTTCTACTTTTCAATACGTACATCGAAGAAGCAATAATGCAAACAAGAGGATGGTTGAAGAGCGGAATTAAAATTCAAGGTGAAAGAATATCAATGATAAGATTCGCTAATGACATTGCTATCCTTTGTGAAAGAGAAGAATAATTACAAGATATGCTGATGGGAATGAACAGTTTACTGAGTACACAATACGGATTGAGAGTAAATAAAAAAAGAGTGTTCTGAAACTCTATCATCTCCTCCGCCCTTTTCGACAAGACTGTTTACAGGACGATAGTGACTCATACTGTAAGGATTTTTATTCAAAATTTAAGCAGTGGCAGGGAGCATTGAGAAAATCGATACCAGATACTTGCATATAATTACACAGTTCTCATCAGTAATGCCCTACATGAAACCATTGTATGTTAGCCAAACTATGGAAGGCATACGAGACACAATCATTCCGTTTCCTGATGTACCATAACGATTTAATTTGTAACTATGTCACAGTTCGTATCCGTTCCAAAAGCTAAAAACTGATTTCCTAAATCGCAACTACGCCCTCAACACATATGTTTATGTCCACATGTGGAGCCACAAACGTTGTGTTGGACTGGGTTGGATGAAAAGACGCAAGTAAAATATCAATGCAGTTCGCTTTCAAGTTGTTGACAGTACACATAGCTACAAAGAAAATGCGACTTCTCTAATTACATTGCAACACAGAGCTGATTTAGCGCGGGAATAGTTTCAACGCATTACTGATACAAAGTGCAATAACTGATATGAAATACTCGTAAGACTTAAGTGTAGATGTACACTGAGCTATTAGTCAAACTATTCGGAGCGAAGATACATCAGAGCTGGTTACGTGTCCATTAAATATTACTGAATTTCGAATAGGAGTTTCGAAACATCAAACTTGTGTAACTGACATAAAATTAACAATATACAATAAATAAGTAGTCAGTTTTCGTGTTGTTGCGAAGGACACAGTGGCATGTTCTGTATCACTACAATTCACAAATTGATATCTTTAAAAATACTCAAGTGTTGCTTACATAAGAAGCGCTGTATAACATCGTATATCACTCACATTAATAATTAAAGGAACAATGAAGAGCCATAAAATGACAATCAGTTTAAAGACGAGTGTTTCTCTTCGCCGTGACCCATACGGACATGCAGTGCTCCAGACTGGAACACAAACTCCGAACTCGCATTACCGACTGAGCAATCAGCGCACGATTCACGACCAGCTCTCACAGGAGACTTTCTGTGGTGTTTGGAAAGCAGGGCAGAACAGGTCGTTGCGTACCTTGTCGATGAAAATATTGCTCAAGTACGCCCGGTTCTAGGTCTGGGTTCCAGTCCAACACACAGCTTTAGTCTGTTAGATAATCTAACATAGATGACACAAGCTCATGAAAGTGTAGCTACACCAATACTGTTCGAGGACAAACGCAGGAATAAAAATTTCTGAGATCAATTCTCGTGGAGAAACAGCAATCTGACTTTAAAAACGGTTTCAAACAGTCTCGACCACAAAAACATTTATTTGGATGGTTACCCGTTTCGGTCAGTATTTGACCATCCCCAGGCTCCCATACCGTCATAGTTGGCGGTGGTGGTGAACGGTTCAGGTGTTGTGACTCCCCGAAGTGGAAGTGTGCAGTTGACGTTCATGGAATAGCTGAAATACTGACTGAAATCGGTAACCATCGAAATAAATGCATTTGCTGTCGAGACGGTCTGTCATCCATTTTAAATACAGGACTGCCTGTTTATATGTTTTCATACTACTTCCCATGTGTATCAACTTTTACGGTTAGCACGATATAGCTTACATTGCGGTTAGTTAATGTAATTTCATACAACTGCTTTTCATATATTTTTTAAACACGCTGACATTATTTTCTTGCATCATACCCACTACGTAGATCTTCTATATGGTACTTCTTAGTACTGATTTCTTACTAAATACGATTCAGATCTTGGTCGCTGAATATGTAGGTTTGCTACAACCCGTTACGATGACATCACTGTGTTCCATGGTTGTCCAAACAGACGTGGTCTACTAATGCCTTGTGTCTATGAACTACTGTTGTTGATATTATTTTTAGTTCATATTTATGAGACGGACATCAACAAAAGCAAAGAGGATAATTGAATGTAGTCGAATTAAATCAGGTGATGCTGATGGAAGTAGACTGGGAAATGAGGCACGTAAAGTAGTAAGTGAGTTTCGCTATTTGGGAAGCAAAATAATTGAGTATGGTCGATGTAGGGAGGTTATAAAATGCAGACAGGCTATGGCAAGAAAAGCGTTTCTGAAGAAGAGAAATTTGTTAACATCAAGTATAGATTTAAGTGTCAGGAAGTACTTTCTGAAAGTATTTGTATAGAGTGGAGCCATGTACGAAAGTGAAACATGAACGGTAAACAGTTTAGACAAGAGGAGAATAGAAGCTTTTGAAATGTGGTGCTATGGCAGAGTGCTGAAGATTAGTTGGGTAGATCACGTAACTAATGAGCAGGTACTGAATAGAATAGGGGAGAAGAGAAATTTGTGGTACAACCTGACCAAAAGAAGGGATCGGTTGGTAGACAACATTCTGAGGTATAAAGCGATCACCAATTTAGTACAGGAGGAAAGCGTGTGGGGTGAAAATCGTAGAGGAAGACCAAAAGATGAATACACTAAGCAGATTCAGAAGGATGTAGGCTGCAGTAGTTAATCGGAGATGAAGAGGTCTGCACGAGGTAGAGTAGCATGGAGAGCTGCATCAAACCAGTCTTCGGGCTGAAGACCACAACAACAACAATTATTTACTTGTATATATTTGATGTAACAATTTTATTATATTATTGAACTTACTTATTGTATACTTCATTGTTCTGTACATTCTTTGTAATCATATAGGGGCCTGAAGAATGCATTACTGAGGCGTTGAAACTACTAGCGTAAATAAAGTATTCAAACATAACGGCTCAATGTGTATATTTATACAACAACGGCTCGTGGTATATACTTGTAAAACAGGTCAACGAACCTCTGTTCCTCATCCCATGTTTTTTATAATGTATTTACGAAACGCAGAACAATCTAGTCACACCAATAGAACCACCTACTAGATGATCAGCTGCATGCTTCACATGTAAACGTATATCGACAGGTCAGAGCAATACTATCGTAGCTAAACTTCTCCAGAAAATTAAGTTAAAAAGTCACTGTATTGTCCAAACTAATGTTTTGCTTGTGAAATAAAATCTTAACTGCTTCGTTTACTGATCCATCAGTGAAAAAAGATATCAAAACGTTGTACCTACAAAACCTGCAAATTTTAGTTGTAATACCATGGAAAATGCGGTTACGATCCCTTTGCTGTCATATCTTCGGCTGCTTGCATGGCCTTCTATCGTAACAGCTTTTACGTCTTTGTTTCACTCAACAAACAAACGACTGAAGAGTGAAAATAGAGGGGAAACAATGGAAAATAATTTTATCAGGAACGAAAGGCTTGCATTAATTGAAGGGGAAAAGAAGTACAAGAAAAGTTGATGGGTTCAGGTTGTGGAATAGCTACAAATGTAAAGATAAAGTAGCTGCAAGTGCAAAATAGAGTATCGTTACATAAAAGTCAGAAACTGTTTCAGATATTTTATGGCTTACAAAGTACAGATAGCAAGTTAATCACAAAATTTCTAAGGAAAAGAATTTTTACTGACACATTACAGTATACATTTATTCTTGAAAATCAAGCAGTAAAGGCATGCGAAACTATGTTTTGGCATACCAGAAGGCGTAGTGAGTAAGAGCTAACGTGGCAAGCGCACTAATCATCGACGAACGTCAGGTGACATTATGGAAGGAATAGTAAATCATACAGATTCATTTATAGAGTAATACCACACTACATTACAACGGATAGTTCACTTCAATGCCTAGATAATATCCTCAGTATTCGAAAGATGTACAATATGTACATTGAGAAGTGCCAAGAAGAGGAAAAGGAATTTGCATGACCTTGGATGTACGAAAACGTTTTCAATACAGAATACCATCTTGGGTTTTTCAAACTAAAAGGTATGCGTGTGACGAGTGCGAGGTCCGAAAGAATACTGAACCAGAAAATAAGACTGTTTTAGAGAAAAAAATACAAAAACATCTGAAAAACAAAGACATGGCTCTAGCACATAAAGATGCAGAAAAGCTGAAGGAGCAAACTGACAGTACGTTTCTGTTTGCCTGTTTTGGTTTGCAGCAGATACTCAATACTTCACATTGTGAAGTATCGCTGCTCTATTACAAAAGAAAACTGAGCACCTGCAATCTGACGAGCTACAACATGATAATACGAATGGGAATGTGATTCATCTGGCACGCGAGGAGTGGACGTAGAGTTAGCACAGACATAGCCAGTGGGAATGACTACAAAAATCTTTCTTTTCTGACACTTGAAGTGGTAGAACATAAACAGATTTATATCTTTCATGTAATTGCACAGTGGGAGACCGTGCCAAATGATTGAATTACCTATAAGTTTCTTGAGAAGGGGGACAAACAGAATGAAGGTGAAAGCATACACAGTGACGTCGAGAGAGCAAAATAGCGAATGAAAACCTATGTACCACAGCAGTGGTACACTCTAGCAGCCACAGCGAAGCAAAACGGAAAATAGTATGATGTTTATAAGATGTCTGAGAAGGATTTCTTTGATTTCAAAGGGACTTCATCGAAGATCCGTGACCGGACTAAAGCTGAAAATGGAGAAAGGATAAGACGGTCTGACATGAGAGTAATAATGGTGAGGAAGGAAGAACTATGGATGATGGTCATTTACATATGAATATGAGTCAGGTTACAATACCAATGGTTTAAGGCACAAGTTTAGAGGTGGCAGGCCATGCGTAGAACATACTGTAGAAGACTTACTGCATGAATATTCACAAATTCGCCATCACTGCTCCTTTACAGGAAAAATTTTCTGATCTGACGCTCCTCTGCTAGTACGTTATTTGAACAGTTTACCATGCTTTCTGGTATAATCTGAAGCTTGGGGAAGCTCATAATATTGAAGAAGAAGATGAATGAAGTGATAAAACTACTTTAATTTAAATAATAATTTGCAATTTATCAGTTTTATTTTTTCCGTGGGAACTACGTTTTTGTGGTTGTGTTTTGCTGGCATGTTTTCATATTCATGTGCTAGAAAGCTTTGGAAATAAGAAATGTCGTAGAGACATTATTACTAACAACAGAATTTATGAAATAAAGATATTCACGTATCTAGCCACATGTTGATGTCGAACAATTTCAGTGAAATACGATGGTAAGTGACATTTGACGTCAGGCGTCAGTACTTTACTAATAATTACATCTCTAAAATAACTTACGGAACATTTCTGATGTAAAGTAGTTAATAATAATGGCGCAACAGGACATTATAAGCACTATTCGTAAGTGTTTGTGTCCAGGATGATTTCTGGGAAATACTGGGGCTTTCACTTTGTCATACTGTAAAGTTCAATAAATGCTACTTACGGTAGCATTACTGTGAACCGTCGATATGCTGTATAAGCAGATCTGCGGCGCAAAGAAATTCCAACATTCAGTTCATCATTGAAGATTTGTACAAAACTAGTTACACACGCTAATCAATGCTTAGTTTTCTACACAAACAGCTGGTAAGATAGGTGTGGAACATTATTTTGAAGCATTTTCCATCATGTAAGAGGAATTAAGATGCTTGTCTTTTTTTATTAAGTTAAGAAGAAGGTGTGTGTGTGTGTGTGTGTGTGTGTGTGTGTGTGTGTGTGTGAGAGAGAGAGAGAGAGAGAGAGAGAGAGAGAGAGAATGCAAATGAAACTTAAATGGCAATTTTGCTCCTTCAAACACAAGTAAGGCTTCCCACTGGTCACAGATGAAGTGCAGCGCTGCCATTGTAATAGAGAGTACGTTTTGTAAACCTCCTGCCATCAAAGTACTCAGCTGTGGCGAAAGAATTCCTTTTTCCCGAGGATCATGTGGAGTCTCTGTTCTCTTAAAACGGTAGAGAAAGGGAACGAAGAACGCTGTTTGTAAACGGCGCCTTACGGATATCCCGATAACAGTATTGCCGGTGCGTTCCTGTCGTGTTATTTACGGTCTCTGCGGCGCGATAAGTTTCTTTTTCTCTCGAAATGGAAAGAAGCGAGAGAGCGCGTGAATCCGGGTTCGAGTAATCGGCGCAAAGCTTGCAAAGGAGAGCAGAAGAACTCCCAGAGAAATAACAAAGCACCAAACTCGACCGCAATAAAATTGTGAGTTCGCGGAGGCGGGCGGCATCTAAATCACGTCGCCTTCATAATTAATGGGTGCGACAGGGGCGGCGAGTCCGCCACACGGGACGCAGCCTCCGCCTCCGGCCCCACCGCTGCCGCCGCCCCCGCCACCTCCGCTTCTACCTCCTTCCCCAACCCCCTGGCCTTGGGCAGTGACCACCCAGACCCACTTTAAACTCGAGGACACTGTTCTGAACTTTGCACAGTAAAAAAACATCGTGTGCAGATCCTTCTGCTCAGCCACGGGCTCTGGTTTAGCCTGGAATTCACGCTGAAGATCCTTTATTCTCGATATATGTCGTGCTAGGTTATGTCACGCTGCAGCTCTATTTTACCTGTATCGGACTGATTTGTTGCCCAGCGACAGTACTCACATATCTGAAGAGTTCGGTCCTTTGTAATTGTAAACTGTGCACTGAAACGGCTTCGTGGATAAGACAGTCAGCGATGAGCGCATCTGGAAGCCACATTTTCTACATCGCACATAAAGCTGACCAATTTTCCCCTGCTGAGACTGATCAGATGAGCTTAGGGTAATATCGAAAGCAGCATGAGTGGAATTCGTTATGAACAGGAAGACAAGGCAGAGAGCCTGTTACTGTGAATAGTTCAGTAATAGAGTTGTTCTCATCAGAATCGATAGAAAACAACAAAGGAAGAAATAAATCAGGTATACATGCCGAAGTCACAAGCAGAAGATGAAGAGCAAGACAAAGTATATGAGGATATTTAACTTGTAATTCAGTGCGTAAATGTTAACAGTTGTGGGGGATTGGAATGCAGTTGTAGGGGAAGGAGTAGAAGAAAGGGTTACGGGACAATATGGGCTTGGTAGCAATAATGAGAAAGACTAACTAAGTTCTGATATTAATTTTAGCTAGTAATAGTGAATAATCTGTTCAAGAAATACAAAAGGCGGAGGTATACTTGGAAAATTGTAAGGCGTACCCAATAACGGATACAAACCCACCTCACAATTTAGTGATGATGAAGAGCAGGCTGAAGATCAATCGGAGACTAATCAGAAGGAATCAGTGCTCAAAGAAGTGGGAAAGAAAAGTCCTAAGGAATGAAGAGATAAGCTTAAAGTGCTCTGAAGGTGTAGATTGATAATGAACAGCTTAGTAGGCAGTTCAGTTTAGGACGAATGGACATCTCTGAAGGAGGAAATCACAGAACTTGGAAAGTAAAATATGGGTTCACACATGTTCACACGCGTGTGAATTCCTAAGGGACCAAACTGCTGAGTTCATCGGTCCCTAGACTTACACACCACTTAAACTAACTTAAACGAACTTATGCTAAGAACAACACACAGACCCATGCCCGAGAGAGGATCGAACCTCCGGCGGGAGGGGCCGCGTAGTTCGTGACATGACACCTAAAAACGCGCGGCCACTCTGTGCGGCCAAAACAAAAAAAGTGGGTACAAGGAAGGTTTCAGCTGATCGACGAAAGTAGCAAGTACAAGACCGTTCAGGAAAATTCAGGAGTACACAAATAAAAGACACTTACCAATGAAATAAAGGGGAAGTGCAGGGAAGCTAAGTCGAAATGGCTGCAGGAACTGTGAAGAAATCGAAGAAAAAATCATTGTCGGAGGGACTGACTTATCACATAGAGAAATCAAAGTCAGTAACATTCTGAGTGCTATGGGAATTGCACTCTTAAGCCTTGAAGAGAGAGCAGATGGGTGGAAAGATACACTGAAGGCCTCTGTGAGGGAGGAGGGGGGCGGGAGGATGTGTTTGATGACATCACAAAAGAAGAAACAGACGTCGAGAGGGAAGAGAGAGGGCATCCAGTATTGGAATCAACATTTTAAAAAGCCTTGGAAGACTTAAGATCAATTAAGGCATAAGAGATAAGATACCATTCCATCAGAATTTCTATTAACATTGGTGGAAACGACAAAGAAACAACTATTCACGTTGGTGGATAGAATCTATGACATTGTCGATAAACTGTTAGACAAACGGAAAAACTCCGTCCACCACAGTTCCGAAGATAGCCAGAGCCGACGAGTGCGAGAATTGTCGCACAATCTACGAGTACTCTATCCTTAACACACTGCAACTGTCAGTGTGCGGTCCGAATAGTGTTCTGTGTAGTTGTAACTGCATCATGACGTAACTAAGTGAATTGTAACCTGGGGAAATGGTTGGTGGTCGTGTGGTGGGTGGTTGCGGAACAAAGGTAGTGAGGCTGTGTTTGATGCATCCAGAAACAAAGCAGCTAATTCACAACGCGGATGAAAGTGTGTGTCGAGTGATAGTGACAGGCGTTCATTGAACAGAATGGTGACACTAAGCTCCAAAAATCATTACAGAAATGACTGTCGCACTCGCGAACGCAGTCAGCACCGAAACAACACGAAGACAGCTCCGGAAGCAGGGAACTGCAGTGCTGGCTCCAATTCCAAAATCACTCATCAGTGATGCAAATGCTCGTAACAGGAAAACATGGTTCCAGATTCTTAAAAATTGCGCTATAAAACAATGGAATAATGTTGATTGGTCATGTGAGTCTTGTTTCAAAGTTTCCAGCTTCTGACCGAGTTTACGTCTCAAGAGTGAAACATCACAGGGCTTCGATGATGATTTTGGCAGCCATTACTCTGCAAGGTCGCATTACTGCAAATATCACCAGTTTGGCTGACCAGGTCCATCCAGAAGAACAAAGTTTATTACCGAACGGTAAGGCTATGTTCCGAGACGACGGGGTTCCAGATCAGAAAAAAAAGCTGTTTTGGTGAGTATGAGGATGAATTATCGCATCCCCCCTGAGCACCACAGTCACTTTGGTGAGAAGGTTGGATGATCGCTAACCACCTCCACCATCGTTACCTGGAGCTGTGAATGCAAAGAAGACGTATAGAAATTTTTCCATGTGTAAAGGAACGGATTTGTGAGCAGAAAAGGTCCCACAAAGCATAACGTTAATTTTATTGTTAACTGCCGCTTGTACAAGTTGTTCAATATCATAACAGAGACGTTGACGAGATGTTGCAACCGTAAAACGAAGCCATCAACCGTTGCTCGCACCAGTCCCGGTGGAATCTGAACAACGTGTTTCTGTATAGTAGCCTTCAAATCAGGTAGACACCGAAAGTGTTCGTGGTAAAAGCGTTCTCTCTCTCTGAGAGCCAGAAGTCACACGGATTCAGATCAGATGATTTATCAGTCCATGTATATAGGAAACACCTGGAAATAGCTCGTTCGTGGAAAATTATACTTAGTAAATCTTTCACTGGGCGAGCGACATGAGGTGTTGTTCCATCTTGCATGAAGAGAATGGTTTCCACACTGTTGCGCAGCAATCAGACGCTTTACAAGGAGATCTTTATAATGTGCACAATTTACGGTACACCTAATAGGCCTTCTGTGTGTATTCTCTTCAAGGAAGAAGGGACCGAAAATAAATATACTTGTGAATCCGCACACATAATTACATACGACGACTTCAATGGCTCCTCGTGTACAGCACGCGGTTTAACAGTACCATAAATTCAGAAGTTCTCTGTATTCACTGTATTGTGTAGTATAAAACAAGCCTCGTCTCTCTATTGAATATTTCTAGGTGCCAGAAATCTAAGAGAAAATTCAGAAGTTTGCTACTGATCATGAGGTACCAACTGCTACTACAACTGGACCTCGTACGACAGGTCACTATAAAATGACTGGAAGATTTTCCGTAACGTTTACGATGTGATGGAGAATTCCTGAGGCACTGTACTAGGACTATCACTACCCATGACATTCGCTGCATGGTCAGTTACAGCAACAGCAATCTCGTCAATAACTTCCACTGGCATGCGACACCTTCCCCTTCCAAGTGCCGCACTTAGCTCGCCCAAGTTTTTGAATTTCATCATCTTCTAAGTTCAGTACCATCATCTTTAATCCAGTTAATGGCATCGGGCCTCACATTAGACGCTTCAGTCAGCGACACTCTCACAATGCAGCACTGTAATAGCCGCCGTTGTCATAACAGAGTTTCACAAAGAGCGCACGGTCTCTCTTCTCAATATCCATATTGTTGTTGTTGTGGTCTTCAGTCCTGAGACTGGTTTGATGCAGCTCTCCATGCTACTCTATCCTGTGCAAGCTGTTTCATCTCCCAGTACCTACAGCAACCTACATCCTTCTGAATCTGTTTAGTGCAATCATCTTTTGGTGTCCCTCTACGATTTTTACCCACCAATACTAAATTGGTGATCCCTTGATGTCTCAGAACATGTCCTACTAACAGATCCCCTCTTCTAGTCAAGTTGTGCCACAAACTCCTCTTCTCCCCAATCCTATTCAATACCTCCTCATTAGTTGTGTGATCTACCCATCTAATCTTCATCATTCTTCTGTAGCATCACATTTCGAAAGATTCTATTCTTTTCTTGCCCAAACTATTAATCGTCCATGTTTCACTTCCATACATGGCTACACTCCATACAAATACTTTCAGAAACGACTTCCTGACAAATCTATACTCGATGTTAACAAATTTCTCTTCTTCAGAAACGCTTTCCTTGCCATTGCCAGTCTACATTTTATATCCTCTCTACTTCGACCATCATCAGTTATTTTGCTCCCCAAATAGCAAAACTCCTTTACTACTTTAAGTGTCTCATTTCCTAAAGTAAATCCCTCAGCATCAACCGACTTAATTCGACTACATTCCATTATCCTCGTTTTGCTTTTGTTGATATTCATCTTATATCCTCCCTGCAAGACACTGTCCATTCCGTTCAACTGCTCTTCCAAGTCCTTTGCTGTCTCTGACGGAATTATAATGTCATCGGCGAACCTTGAAGTTTTTATTTCTTCTCCATGGATTTTAACACCTACTCCGAATTTTTCTTTCGTTTCCTTTACTGCTTGCTCAATATACAGATTGAATAACATCGGGGATAGGCTACAACTCTGTCTCACTCCCTTCCCAACCACTGCTTCCCTTTCATGTCCCTCGACTCTTATAACTGCCATCTGGTTTCTGTACAAATTGTAAATAGCCTTTCGCTCCCTGTACTTTACTCCTGCCACCTTCAGAATTTAAAAGAGAGTATTCCAGTCAACGTTGTCAAAAAGTTTCTCCAAGTCTACAAATGCTAGGAACGTAGGTTTGCCTTTTGTTGATCTATTTTCTAAGATAAGTCGTAGGGTCAGTGTTGCCTCACGTGTTCCAATATTTCCTCGGAATCCAAACAGATCTTCCCCGAGGTCGGCTTCTACTAGTTTTTCCATTCGTCTGTAAAGAATTCGGGTTAGTATTTTGCAGCTGTGACTTATTAAACTGGTAGTTCGGTAATTTTCACATCTGTCAACACTGGTTTCTTTGAGATTGGAATTATTATATTCTTCTTGAAGTTTGAGGGTATTTCGCCTCTCTCATACATTTTGCTCACCAAATTCATTCAAATTATAGTTTGTCAAATGACAGCATGGCTGTCATACCGCTATACAAACGGTATTCAGCGACAGATCTGTACTGGTGGTAAAAATCGGAACTAAATTATTCTATGGCGTAAGTCGGTTCCGCTTTAACGCCTAAGGATATATGCCAAGTTTCACTGTCAACGGTAATCATAGCCCACACTAGACCTGTATGGATACATTTCCTTTGTTGTTGAAAACCGCTTCTGCTTACTATGCCTTGTGCTGTCTGTTAGACGGAAGTTTACGCCGCTGCTGGCTGCGCCTACCAGGCGTCCCAGCAGCAGTAGGGCGTGCTGGATATTCTGCGCCGCAAGACGTCCTCGGAAGCCTGCACGGAAGACGCGGCCCGCTGCGCGGTATCCATCGTAATCAGATTTGTGCAGCGCTAAGCTAGTTTGGCGTCCCGCGAAACTTGCGCCGCCGCCTGCCCCCTCCACTTATTTAGACACCAAAATTTCTTGTCGGCCTCCGAGTTTCATGAGCGAATTCTGACAATTACGGCACGAAAGCACGCTACGCAGGGGAAGTTCGTCTCCGCTGCTTTTATTATTCTAAAATGCGGTACTGGACAAATTGGAAACTTAGTAAACTTGGTTGAGGATCGATATTGCACACAGAGGTACAAATGCCGAATCGCTTAGAAAGTAAGCTGGGAACATTAGACATTGGTCAAAAATGTGGGAAACCACATTATAGTTGATAGCTATTTTATACACTTACAGTGAAACTCTCGCCTTGAACACAAAATATTTAACTTATTTCTTCCTTAGGCTTTTCGGCTTCCCGCAATTGACAAAGGAACAGTTTGCACTTACGCTTAGTGGGAGCAAGCTGCATGCGATACTTTTTTCAACAGTATGCTGTTTCTTTAACAAGGGCGAAATGCCGATAACAGTAAGGAAGAAATAATTTGTGTGTGTGTGTGTGTGTGTGTGTGTGTGTGTGTGTGTGTGTGTGCGCGCGCTTGTGACCGCGGCGTGTCGTATCCACTATTTTATCCCGGTAACATGAATTTTTCTCGAATTCAGTGGAAATTCCAGGTCGTTCACGCCTTAACTGCCTTGTTTTATGGTCGTTTGTTCTCTCACTGCTTTGATGCGCCACGCCACAACTATCTTTTCCTGCGCCGAGTTCTTCATTTCAGAGAAGAACTTACAATCTTATACCCCTCTGATCGGTAATGCAAATCACCGTTACCGTATGAGGCAAAACGCATCACAAAATTAAGGCAATCGTTTCCGAGGCAGTAACTGATAAGTGGGGAAAGTGCCAACAAGTTATTTTTTACAAACAAATTTGCCCTTCATTCCTCTTACGTTAATTGTGGCTGGGCATTACAAAGAAGTGCAATTCGCACACAACAAAGATAACAAACTGTACTTCAAAATTTTGAGTAACGTACAGCAAATCACTGTAGTTATTTATAAATTCGGATGCAATCCAATTTCACAAACTGTGTTCGTTAACCTGTTGCTTTTCGGAACAGTAATCAAAACATAAGGTATCTGAAAAAAATGTGTGCCAACGAAATAGTTAGCACATGAAACCAACACGAAGCACTTTACTAAATAACAAAGAGTAGTGCTGACTACGGTCTTAAATTGTTAAGGAAAATCAAATGTAATAATCTAGGATAAAATGGGCACTCAATCGTTTCAGTAATGGTTAAGTGGTGAACAATCTCTACTGCTGTGAAAACTGCGTTATCCCACAGTAGCGTTCATCTGCAGGTAAATAAATTAACGTCCCAAACAAAGACTGTAGAATTTCACTACTTTAAATAATTTGAAATGCGGGAAAAGAGTGCAGTCGTTATCGTAAAGCGGGAGCAGAGTAATTTGTCTGACGTCCAACTGGGCACGATTATTGGCTTTCCGGCCAAGGGTGGACGCATTTTCGAATTTCAAAGTTTGTAAAGCGTTCGCGTGCCACCTTGGTTAATGCATAAAGTGAATGTAAAACTGCACTATCCAAAACCCGTGCCACGACGATTGTGGTACGCTGATGAATGACAGGGGTGAACGGTGGCCGGCCGGCGTGACCGAGCGGATCTAGGCCCTTAGGTCTGGAACCGCGCCACCGTTACGGTCGCAGGTTCGAATCCTGCCTCGGGCATTGATGTGTGCGATGTCTTTAGGTTAGTTAGGTTTAAGTAGTTCTAAGTTTTAGGGGACTGATGACCTCAGATGTTAAGTCCCATAGTGCTCAGAGCCATTAGAACCATTTCGGTGAACGTTGACTGCGGAGATTAATACGGGCAAATACACTGGCAGCTTCTGAGCAATTGACTGCCGAGATGAACCAAGGGGCTACCATCAGTGTCTCAACGACCGTTCAGCGAACGTTTTCTCGAATACGCCTCCACGGAAGGCGCCTCGTTCCTGCACCCAAGCTGATCGCTGTTCACCGGTGATGAAGGCTAAACATTTACATGCCAATTCCACGACTGAACGTTCACTGAGCGTAGATAGACGGCCTTTTCAGGTGAATCCTGTTTTATGCTTCATAGGACATATAGCCGTTGGCATACGAGAAAATGGCGTGAAGGTTCCAGCCCAGAGGAGATAGCGTTAAGGAGATAGCGTTTTGGTACAAGGAATGTTTTTGTGGCATTGTTTGAGTGATATCGTCATTCTGGAAGCACACTGGACTAACATAATATGCATCCTTGAGCACAATGTCCAATTCTACATGCAGTTTGTTGCCCGTCAGCACGAAGGCATCTACTAGCAAGACAACGCAATGTGTCACACAGTTTGCAGTCTACATGTGTGATTCGAAAAGGATTAAGATGCAGTCCCTGCTGGCCACCAAGATCCCCGGATTTACACCCAATGTGGAATCGCAATGATGAGGGCTTTCAAATGTGAGTACCCAGGCTTCGAACAGCGTAGTTGCACTTTCAGAAGCCCCCGACCACTTCCGCTAGACAACGTATGTTGCCGCTAAGTTCTGATTACAACGTATCAGTATCTAAATGTATGTGAAGGTGTTGCTCACTTGGAAGTAAAGCCTGACACCACTGTGGGTGGTGTGCAGTCATCGACAGGCCGCCGTTTATCCAGCGGGGAAGATCCCCGGTACTCATTTAATAACAGGCTGAGTGGACCTGGGTCCATTCTGGAATGACTAGAACGGAGGAAATACCCTGCCCCCATCAGGGATTAAACACGTGACCTAGAGGACAGTAGCAAGTGCTCTAGCCGCCAGAACATTGCGGCAACCGTGTTGTTCACTACCAGTGCAAAATATTTCTTTACAAAGTAACCAACGGATTTGTAATCACACTGTATTTATGCTGATGCTATTACGAACACTTCATAGCACGGGTGGACAATGTGCAGCCGTGGGTCGTATTCGATCGGCCACTGGTTTCAATTCGCTCCGCAGATGCAAGTCATTGCGGAAAGAGAGAGCGAGAGCGAGATGCTCGCATTGTTACGCACCCAAAAGGCATTTTCAGATATTTCCACCGACGCTTGGCTGGCTATTGGAGTACTGCTTCCTTGTTGACCGTCTGTAAAAGATATAATGAGCCCTAGTGTCACTGGTTTGAGCACTTTCGGCCACTTCTTACAGTGGCAGAAATATCGTACGGAAGTTAAGGTCCCTCACACCTTCAGTACTATTATCAAACGTCAATGTAATGTATGTCGAAGGGCGAGTATTTCCGTATTTCCAATACCAGAAATATTGACGAACAATAATGTTACCGACCAGTAAAAAAAATGGTTCAAATGGCTCTGAGCACTATGCGACTTAACTTCTGAGGTCATCAGTCGCCTAGAACTTAGAACTAATTAAACCTAACTAACCTAAGCACATCACACACATCCATGCCCGAGGCAGGATTCGAAACTGCGACCGTAGCGGTCGCTCGGCTCCAGACTGTAGACCGACCAGTATCTTCACATTAGTACCAGGACGTATTGAGCGTATGAAGGCGAGTATTATCCGTTTGACTTTTGAACTTTTTAAAATGAGCAAGGAAATAACAGTTATTCATAGAGTCTGAATAATCGTTATTCAGAGTCGCCGTAACAGTCTATGCGTGAGCGACCAATTAGTAAAAATGTTTCGGACAAATACCTGATAAAATGCCTGCTTATGGTGTTTGTCGATACCAAAACACTAATATCAAACATTCAAATGGCCCGCCTGTGGTCCAAAGTTGCAGAGTTACCGCTAACGTCTTGATGTTTGGGATCCCATTGCCGTATTTTGTTTTGCTATTATTTCCCGTATTCACATTAGTAAATAATTACTGTTCGTTCTGGATGTATTACCTGCAACTGGTGAAACTGAAGGTAATTTGTAATGAATTAACTGCAACCAGTTGCCTTTACAGGCGTTTATTTTTCAAAACAAAACAAAAAAACAAAAAAAAGGTTCAAATGGCTCTGAGCACTATAGTACTTAACTTCTGAGGTCGTCAGTCCCCTAGAACTTAGAACTAGTTAAACCTAACTAACCTTAGGACATCACACACATCCATGCCCGAAGCAGGATTCGAACCTGCGACCGTAGCGGTCGCGCGGTTCCAGACTGCAGCTCCTAGAACCGGTCGGGCAGTTTATTTTTCCTTGATATTATGAGAAGTCTGGCATCCCATCTTATGACGTTTACATTTGTTTATGTATCGGAATATTATTTCTCTGCTAACTGGGTGGCAGACCTTCCCAACGAATGTTCATAAGAGAACTGCTGCAAAACGTCATAAGGAAAAAATAAAACAAGAAAGCTATATTCACGACGCGTAAACAAATGCAATATAAAGAGCAAAGGTGGGGTGTTCATAAAATGAATGTAAATTGGAAAACACGTGATGTGAGGCATAATTTGATAGCGCAGCGTTTCGGGAAAGTAGTTCCATTAATATCGCTGCATTATCCCACAAATACAATCGTCACGGACAGTATTGTTTTGACTTTTTGCGGTAGCAGCTCTGGTGTCGCGACACGCAATGACGTAGCCCTCGAGCATAAGTAAGTAAGTAAGTAAGTAAGTGAATCAGGCCCACGTTTTACAAAATTACAGTTTCCACCCAAGGTGATGAAGTTTAAGATACCTATTAGACAAACTAACGAAATTGTAACGCTTCCGGTGATTGAGCGGGAAGAGTTCCACGACATTTTCTGTGTGGAAGAGCGACCGCGGCACCGTGGGAAGCGCGCCGCTACGCAATTAATTGCGCGCCGGCTTCCGGCGGAGGAGCTCGCAGGCGACCGCGGCCGGAAATGAAGTTTCCAGCGGCTGCCCGCTTGGGCGGCGCCTCGGAAGCGCCCATCACCGCCTTCTGGCCGGAAAACGGGGCGCCGCCGGAATGCTCTTCGGTAAATAAACAATGCGCCACATTCCGAGCAGTTTGCTCTCTACCTTCTGGAGCGATTCAACAGCGCTTTACTGTGAGAACCCATATATCGCTTATTCCAACTACTGCCCAATCCGTAAAAATCGAAGAAAGGTTATAGAGATTTTTGCAATGGCGGTTTGGGGTAGTTTATACGTGTAAAGTCCTCTGAATTGAAGCAGAATGTACAGGAATTCAGAAACCTACACTACTGGCCATTGAAATTGCTACACCAACAAGAAATGCAGATGATAAACGAGTATTCACTGGAAAATATATTATACTAGAACTGCCATGTGATTACATTTTCACGCAATTAGGGTGCATAGATCATGAGAAATCAGTACCCAGAACAACCACCTCTGGCTGTAATATCGGCCTTGATAAGCCTGGGCATTGTCAAACAGAGCTTGGATGGCGTGTAAAGGCACAGCTGCCCATGCAGATTCAACATGATACCACAGTTCATCAAGAGTAGTGACTGGCGTATTGTGACGAGACAGTTGCTCGGCCACCATTGACCAGAGGTTTTCAATTGGTGAGACATCTGGAGAATGTGCTGGCCAGGGCAGCAGTCGAACATTTTCTGCATCCAGAAAGGCCCGTACAGGACCTACAACATGCTGTCGTGCATTATCCTGCTGAACTGTAGGGTTTCGCAGGGATCGAATGAAGGGTAGAGCCACGGGTCGTAACACATCTGAAATCTAACGTCCACTGTTCAAAGTGCCGTCAATGCGAACAAGAGGTGACCGAGACGTGTAACCAATGGCACAGCATACCTTCACGCCGGGTGATACGCCGGTATGGCGATGACGAATACACGCCTCCAACGTGCGTTCACCCCGATGTCGCCAAACACGGATGCGACCATAATGATGCTGTAAACAGATCCTGGATTCATCCGAAAAATGACGTTTTGCCATTCGTGCTCCCAGGTTCGTCGTTGAGTACACCATCGCAGGCGCTTCTGTCTGTGATGCAGCGTCAAGGGTAACCGCAGCCATGATCTCCGACCTGATAGTCTATTGCTGCTGCAAACATCGTCGAACTGTTCGAGTAGATGGTTGTTGTCTTGCAAACGTCCCCATCTGTTGACTTAGGGATTGAACGTGGCTGCACGATCCGTTATAGTCATGCGGATAAGATGCCCGTCATCTCGACTGCTAGTGATACGCGGCCGTTGGGATCCAGCACGGCGTTCCGTATTACCTCCTGAACCCCCCGATTCCATATTCTGCTAACAGTCATTGTATCTCGACCAACGCGAGCCCGCATCTCGTGGTCGTGCGGTAGCGTTCTCGCTTCCTACGCCCGAGGTTCCCGGGTTCGATTCCTGGCGGGGTCAGGGATTTTCTCTGCCTCGTGATGGCTGGGTGTTGTGTGGTGTCCTTAGGTTAGTTAGGTTTAAGTAGTTCTACGTTCTAGGGGACTGATGACCATAGATGTTAAGTCCCATAGTGCTCAGAGCCATTTTTTTTTTTTTTACCAACGCGAGCAGCAATGTCGCGACACGATAAACCGCAGTCGCGATAAGCTACAATCCGACCTTTATCAAACTCGGAAACGTGATGGTACGCATTTCTCCTCGTTACAACAGGAATCACAACAACGTTTCACCAGGCAACGCTGGTCAACTACTGTTTGTGTATGAGAAATCGGTTGGAAACTTTCCTCATGTCAGCGCGTTTTGGGTGTCGCCACCTGCGTCAACCTTGCGTGAATGCTCTGAAAAGCTAATCTTTTGCATATCACCGCATCTTCTTCCCGTCGGTTAAATTTCGTTTCTGTAGCACGTCATCTTCGTGGTGTAGCAATTTTAATAGCCAGTATTGTCAGTTGAGATAAAGTAACCATCTCAGCCAGATTGCTTGTAAACAAACCTTTATTGTCGATTACCAGTATAAATAAGCATAGATACCACCTTCAGATCTGTAAACAGATTCATACAGTGTGAAAATATACAGAGATAAAATTAAATAAACAACACCAGGTGCATTTTAAGAGCAAAATGTGTTAGAAAATCCCTCGATGAAAGGTTATTGCGTTCCTCCTACACCAGCTGTAAAAGTACTTCTTCTAAAACACTGCCACGTATGTGAGGCGCGAGATGAGCGAGGCGTCGGCAAGTCAAGATTAAGAGCGCAATATGCAGAATAATTCGCCAAATGCTCGTGTCGCATAACCCAACTACTGTGCACTTGGCTGCCGCCAGGACACTTCCGGACTGGTGGATAGTGGCCGGTACTGGCCAGAAAATTGAAGATACACAGACAGGTACCCTAGTGTCTCATTTAATTATTTATGCATTTAATTACAGCGTGATTCCTGTTTCGTTTCGGTATAAGTTTCCTAAACAAATTTTTTCAATTATTATAAAATAGTTATTAAAACCGAAAGTAAAAATTGTTCTCATTATGTTCACTTGCTCAAGTGTGCATATGTAGAAGCTGCTTTACAACTAGGGCAATTTCCGCAAACTGATATACAATAAATTACTGTATGTCACCATTTTGCAATTTATAAAAAATTGTACGTATGTATTCAAAGACCCGAAGCTTGTAACCACGCTTACCGAAACCGGTAATCGACTAAATTTGTTGTTTACAAGCGATCTTGGCTAAGAAGCTCGCCTTACCTCAAGTAATTATTACAGATCAACCATTAGAACTCAACTACTGGGAAACCTGTTGAACCAGTGTCAGAATGGAATCACGCATGATGCTTTCGTGGTGTATGATTAACTTTTGTTCTCTTTTTTTTTTCTAAACTTCCACCTACAGTTAAATCGCTACTGCGATTCATGTCTTCGGTAAGGCACAACGACAACAATTAAAGTATACACTGTGCTACATTCATGGGGAGGTATAAACGAGGTATAGTAGCAATTATCACAAAATAAACGTTTACTTATTGGTTCACTCGAATGTATGTACGGCATTCAAAGCTGGTATAGCCCGTCGTTACTTCAGTGACACGAATGTACCATGAAGATTATTCATATCACTGTTCTCTTTCAAAGAAACATGATTAATTGTAGCGATACAATGGTTAGATCGAAGTTTAGGGGAAAAAACTGAAAAAGTGCTCAAATTTTCAGTGAAATTATTTATCTAAAAGCAAGAAATACAAAGATTGAGACCTTGAATGAATTTCTAAATTTTGTAGCCTTACAGTATATGAGATGACCCGATTATGAATTAAATATTAGAGATTGAGACTTCCAAATACTAGAGGATATTTGCTGTACATGGTTCCGAGCGTCAGTCAAAGCTGCCCTATCGATTTAATTTTCTGTTTAACATTTTCTTCAAGTTTTTTCAACATTCGAGCTCTTTTCAGAAATCTGAAATCGCTTAAATAATTTTTTTGGACAAACTGGACCTCATGCAGGTCAATTTGATACCCCACACGCTGATTTCCTACTTCTCATATGGTTACGAAAATTCAAATAAATTATCCATTGAGTAACATCTAGGCAGTCTTGTTTCTGTTGAACTCCAACGTTTGTTAACAGTTAAGCGGTACGTTAATCTTAAGTTTTAAGTACAAAATGGCTAGCCATTAAACAGACGAACTTTTCACACTTCACGTTCATAACTATCATCAGCTGTTGTTCATAAAAGATTTCAGTCTATTATGAAACCACAATTTTTTTAATTAACATGATTACTTTCAAGCAGCTAAATTAATTTGCAAAGCTAAACATAACGTTGGTGGATTTTATGTCACATCTGTTCATTTCTTACTCTTCGTTTCACTAGGAAAATTTGGGCAAAATCTCCACTCAAATTACTAATTAAGTTTTTGTTAATTACCGTGATAATTTTGGAGCAATATAACCTTTATTCTGGAAAACCTATGCTTCACATTAGTTTCTTTAAAACCCTCTTTGTCCATTTCCCACCCTTCGTTTGGCTATGAAATTTCGATCTATAACCCTCTGTGAAATTTATAGGGAGTCACTCTTTCGCTACACTTAAACATCCGACGAAAAAAGAAATTGATGTAACTCGAACGCATTACATGAAGATATGTAATCTGACGCCTCATCCGGCAGTGCTAAAGGCATTGCTCGATTGCTAGAGTTCTCTCTCAAAAACAGCACTCATCGCGGCACTGTGCGCGAAACGCAGCATCAGTTTTGAATTAACTAATAGCTTCAGGTACATTTCCATCAGGAAGAGCGTGCTCCACGACTTTATTAATCAGATCCTCGTTAGAAAGGAGGGCAGCTTTGGTCATCAATTTTTAATTTGCTTATTGCTGATCGAGTTCATCTACTCTGCAGTATCTTCTCTGGTACGTGAATAAAACGACATAATGAGAATCAGACATTAAAATATAATTAAAACCAGATTACTAATAAATACAATACAGTACATTATATCCATATCATGATTCATCGTAACTAAAATCACACGTGGTACCACACTGACGTTACAGGTAACAAGCAGTTGAAATGAGCTTGCTGCTTATATTTCACTGCAGCTGGCATCTGTATGTGAAGTCGAAAGTAACTAGCCCCTCTTTGTTATTGTCATTTGTGTACTATATTTAAAACATCGTTTAAAAATCAAAATATAGTATTTCTACATAAAATTAGAACACATCACTACGGCTCTATGTAGGGTTGTGTGAAGCCCCGTATAGTGAGAACAAAATTCATAGCTCACGAACCAAGCCATTTTTTCCATAGTCACTGACTGTGCATGCAGCTGTATTAATATTAACACCAAATCAAGTTACATATGTTTCTATAATAGATAGTGATAAGTTTTTATAAGTCAATTTGTACGTTGCACATCCTGAGGTCGTAACACTGGTTCATATTTGATGACCATGTAGGTTACTTTTTGTAATTTAAGCCAAGTTGGAAAAGAGAGTGATTCAGTCAGCATGCGGTGTGTATCCATAATGTAGAACTTGTTTCTAATATTAGTGCTGATGTCAGATTTTGCACAAAATCAAATGTTATTATTATTTCAATTTGCACCACATATTTGTGTATCACTGTAATTTTATGTAAAGCTCCTGTATTATAGTTTTTAAATTTTTTTTTTAAATTTAGTACATAAATTACAGTAATAGAGATTTTGAAGTCGCATACCGAGGTTAGCTCCATGCAAATGTGAGCAGCATGCTTAGTTTAACTGTTTTTTTTTTTAAATCTGTAATATCAGTGTGGTACAACATGGTATTTTATTTACGGATGTAGGTAGGAAGATAAGAAATGCTATGCAACGTTGAGGGGTCGCATAAACTGAAACATTTTAAAGCCAAGCGAGGGTTAGTGGACTTCCTAAGAGGTGACAGACGTACCCCGCACACCTCTGCTAGACGAGAATAAGGGCAAGATAGATAGGTCACTGCAGTCTGAGTTGGCTGCCAGTCGTGATCACAGCACATTCGACAGCCCCACACACAATATGCTTTCTGCAGGACCTTTCCCAGAAGCTTTCGCAAGGCCAGCTCTACGTGTCTCTCTCACATGTTGGTCAAGCAACCAAGCTCTTTGTTCATGTATACAATTATAAAACTCCGATTGTTATATACCAAGATTTTTATCAGTGAAAAATAAATTCCACAAGTAAGAAGTCTCTCACACAGCTACAAATAAGTACCGGGCAACACCAGGTTCCTCAGCTTGTAGACAACAACGTTTATGCTCTCTACAACTATCATGGTACCTTCGATTATTGATGTGGTGCTGTTTTTTCGGATGCGTCCAACAGAGCAGCCACCAGATATATAATTGATATGAGGACTACCAATTGATCACTTTCGTGCAGATGCAGACCACACTCGAACTCTCAAAGGAATCGACGAAATGCAATGAATAATGGGAATAGTGGACAAGGGGTACTACATCAGTAATGTGTGGGAAAGTTGAGGATTTGGATCTGACGGGAGATGTGCCAGGGTTGTCCGTGCAGCTGCAGTGGTCACTGTGTCCGGATAGTAGCGCAGCGGTCAGCAAATCTGTGTAGTAAGCAGAAGACCAGGGCGAATCCCAGTCTGGCGCAAACTTTTAACTTTTCTCATTTAAATAAATGCCCAGTAGCAGCGAATGTCAGTCATTTCTTTCTGTCTTCGATTGGTGCCACAGGTCAGATAGAAAGTCGAATATCCTCCACAACATAATAACAGGCACTAACGGCCAGTTCTGGTGGCGCTGTACCTCTTCACCTCGATGACTGCGCGTTCTGACACGACCAAGTACCTGGAATACCAAGCAACGCAATACATTCGAACAGGTGGCCCGTTTCCAACCATCCATTTTCCAGTCTCGGTGATTACGTGCCCACTGTTGTAGTGATCTTCAGTTTAAGAGTATCCATGCTAGTCTGTGCTGTGCAAGCCTATTCATCTCTGGCCGGCCGCGGTGGTCTAGCGGTTCTAGGCGCGCAGTCCGGAACCGCGCGACTGCTACGGTCGCAGGTTCGAATCCTGCCTCGGGCATGGATGTGTGTGATGTCCTTAGATTAGTTAGGTTTAAGTAGTTCTAAGTTCTAGGGGACTGATGACCACAGATGTTAAGTCCCATAGTGCTCAGAGCCATATTCATCTCTGAATAACAAAATGCAACTTACGCTCATTTTAAACGTTTTCTGTAATTTTCAGAACCCACACTACCTCCCATCACGAAATTGACTATTTATTAATGCCTCAAGGTTCTTCCTGTAAACCAGTACCTTCTTTTAATCAATACGTGATATAAATTTCTTTTCTGTCAATTAGCAGTCCCAAGTGATAATGACTTTATGTCAGTGTGGGGACACACTTGGGTAGTCTGCTGATAGCCCCATGATCAACACTGAGCACTGAACGCTGGGCTCCGAAACATTCATGCCAGTACTAGCACATCTATCAAATGCCTCAAATGGCTCTGAGCACTATGGGACTAAACATCTGTGGTCATCAGTCCCCTAGAACTTAGAACTACTTAAACCTAACTAATCTAAGGACGTCACACACATCCATGCCCGAGGCAGGATTCGAACCTGCACATCTATCAGAGATCTACCTTTACAGTGCTGGCAAACGTACAAATTCCATGTTCAGTGATGAGGGTTTGACTTCTGACACCCTGTACTTCAAACGTTTCCATAGATGCTGACGACAGTAGCACATAAAGAGACCAGCAGCTTCACCGTTTCCAAAATGAATGTTGCCAGGTGCAGAGTCGTAACTATCCGCGCCTTTGTAGAAGACACTAAGCGTCATGTATTTCTCCATATGCGGCTCTTTTCGTCGCTAGAATGACTTCCTCTCGCCCGTCGGAGTCGCCGAGCGGTTCTAGGCGCTACAGTCTGGACCTGCGCGACCGCTATGGTCGCAGGTTCGAATCCTGCCTCGGGCATGGATGTTTGTGATGTCCTTAGGTTAGTTAGTTATAAGTAGTTCTAAGTTCTAGGGGACTGATGACTTCAGAAGTTAAGTCCCATAGTGCTCACAGCCATTTTTGGTTTCCTGTCCGCTCAGTCCCTGTGTGGCATGTATGCTACATCCAATTTTTTTTTTCTAGCGCAGGGAATAGACCAAGCTCACTGTGGGAAATTCTAACATATACTTCACACGATTTGCTTTCACTGCATCACTTCCTTTCGTCTCATCATGTTCCCAGTAGCTTGCAGCATCTGCTTAATCATGCTGTTTGTCGTAGTGTCAGGAGAACTTCGAAAAATAATGGTTATTTCTGCTTTTTTTAGTAATGTTGGACGAGAATGTGTTTGCACCATGATTTAATACACTAGTATACCCTACAATATCCAATAAGTGATTGTTTAATTCATCATGACAATACAGCCATATATTGTTTTCTGATGTAGCACATTTGGCAACTGTTTATATTTTCGCATTAAGTGATGTTGTTTTCATAACTTTTAGATGCTTTATATTCAGTTTTCTGAGTACTGATTATATTTCAATTATTTCCTAACGTAAGTAGTATTCATCGTAAGTAGTATTCAATTTGAATGTCATCTTAACTTCCGCTAATCAAACTAGTTTTTTTTTTTTTTAATGTAGCATTTAAATCTTATTTTGCGGAAGAACAATGCATTGACGGCCAGGACAAACATTTAATTCATGAAATCTAACCTCAGGACTTAGGAGTATACACTTCCCTGGGCGTGCCACGCGCTCGTAACATCTCGAGGCGGCTTACGACATCCGCGATGGGCAGTTCACGTGTACACTACGTATTATATATGCCTTCTAGTTTCTCAGTTAGTTAGAATTTTTCCTTCCAAACGATCACTTCTAATGAGTAAATAATTAAAACATACATAATAAAACTATATGTTCTGTATATTTAAAGCACTTATAAATGTTTGGTGTAATCATTCGTATTCCAGTGTCCAATTGTTTAAAATAACTGTGACTAATACTTCACAGCTCATTGTACATCTATACATACTAGGATTGGACAAAAATATGGTAACCTTGCCAGAAATGTGTGCTTGGACGGAAGTGCAGATGCCAGGCAAGCCTATAGATTGCGGTACTGTGTGCGACCACTACTGACACCTGTGCAGTGTCCTCAATACGTTCCAAGTGTCAGTCGTGGTCAAAACAGCGTTCCGTGTAATTGCGATTGCATGACGTCGGAGCTAAGTGAAGACGAATGTGGGCAAATTGTTAGTGCTCATGTGGTGTGTGTCTCCGTCATCAAGGAGTGGAGGGGGCCGGTGGTAAAGCGTTTGGTGTTTCAAGAAGCACGCCGTCGATGATTTATACCGGATACAGAGAAGGCGGAAAAATATCATACGATAAGCAGCAACAAGTATGAAATTGTGTATGTTGTGTGTTCGTAGCAGACGGAAATAGAAGTGAATTGTAAGGTAAAATAAATGGACGTCACCTGCGAAACTCACCGCAGAACTGAATGTCGTACTCACGAATCCTGTCATCAGCAGAAGAACACGGAAGTGATCTGCTTAAGCAGGGAATAGCAGGGCGAGCTAGAAATCCAAAACTACACATCAATGATGCAAATGCCAATAAGAGGAAAAAGTGGTGTCGAAGCCAGAAAACCTGAACTATTGAGCAATTTCAGAAACTTACTCGGTCGGGTGAGTATTGTTTCTTATTGCTTACAACTTCTGGACGAGTTTATATCCCAAGAGTGAAACATGGCTAGAGCTTGCTGATCATATTTACAGGCATATCGTGGTATTCCTCGGGACACATAGTTATTCTGCAGAGTCGCATTACTGTCGAAGATTATGTATCCACATTGGCTGATCAGTTACATCTCATGATACAACGTTTGTTTCCCAATGGAGATTGTGTGTCCTAAGAAGACAGAGGCCCACTTCACACTGCTCGCATCGTCCAGGACTGGTTTTGTAATCTCTAAAACATAGAGACCACGGTTTATGAGGCAACTTCAAGAACGAAATATTGCTATATGACGGTCATGATTCTCTAGATAGTTTTGTTTCTAGGGACGAATCGACATTTCTAAGAGGAAATGTGAACAGACGTAATAACCGCGTCTGTGGGTCAGGCAACGACCACGAGATAGTACAGCTGCAACGACACTCTCCTAAATTGAATGGATTTGTGGCGTATACTGACAGAATGTTTACGGATCTTCCTTTTCCGGCGATGCATCTGTATCTGGTATTTCTTATCTTTGCGCTAGCCTATAGCTCATTCAGCAGTTAGAAGAACCCGAACCACAGAACTTAATATGGAACACGGCCTCACTAGCACAACTCAGTACCTGACTGGTTAAAGCCGCTGTACGCCTACCGCTGGATTGGCCACAAGGGTCCGGATGACAGTGGTTGTTTTTCGTACCGCCTACGGTCACATCATTATGTATCATGTGATTTTCCTTTGGAGTCCATAATGGATCATATGTATGTGCTTCCGCTAAAAGCTCGTCTACCCGACTTAAGAAAGAGAACTGAAACTGTTGTTGCAACAATTACTCCTGACACACTGATCAAAGTTGGAAAGAAGTCGTCTGTCGACTCAATTTGTGCCGTATGACGAACAGTGTTCACAATGAACATAAGACGTGCCGCGAGTCGACAGTCGTGTCCGGCTTCCAATTGGGCTGATCTGTCGCCAGAGGGGCTGACTCTACGGTACTGAGCCTCTGGCGGCCACTCGAGTGCTCTCGCTCTCTTCAACTGGCGATCAGGAAGGAAATGGTGCGGCAAGCAAGCAGTCAGGTGTATCCAGTTTCTGATACGTGGCATGGGTCGTGTGGGCCGTTCAGGGTGGTCTTGAATTTGCCCTGTGCTGGGCCGCCGACTACGCAGGGTGTGTCTCAGCGGAAGTTGGAAAACACTGAGACCGTACGGGACCGGGAGACGATAGCTAGCAGCAGGCGGACCGTTGCAATCCGAGGGGAGCGTTTTAAAGTTGCCTTACAACTCCAGGGGCTCTCGCGGTCAACAACTTGCAACAGGATGCAGCCTTCCGCGAGCTTTCATTTAAAAGTATGGGTCAGTAGCATCTGGACTGTTACGCTAGGATTCAGTTCTCTTGTGAGGTATTTCCCAACGTCGTTTCCATGACACGCAGTCGTCCTTGTGCGTGTCCGCTGCTGAGTCCAAGTGCGAGCTTACTAGCATTTGGAGTCTGGGATGTGAACTTTTCTGACGGTAAGCTGTTATCATTATGACCCTGTCGTCGCGTCTGTCTAAGCTCAGTCTGCCATGAGGTAAATCATACTATTGTGTTTATTGCTTATTCATTTAGTGTTTTCCGCCTGATCGGTTTGCTGCGTTACTATTTCAGTGTTTGCTGTTGGATGTCTTAGCACCAAGCGCTGGAACTTGTTTCCTTCTCAGCGCATATGCGGGAGTTGTTTACCGATTATTAAATAACATTTTGTTGCTTCGCGTATGAGAAACATTCCGTCGCTCAAGGGGCCGAAACAGCATTTTCTTTCGTGTGTTTTGGGTGCGCTCAGGGTTGTTAAATACTTTTTCAAGGGTATGAGTGTTGATTGATATGTAGACATTGTATTTAGATATTGGCTTTTCTTTCTGAACTGTCGAGAGAAAAGTACATTGCTTGGCTTCGTCAGTGAGTCACTGAAGTCGGCATATTGCTGCAATATGATTACATTTATCTGCTCTTTGTTTTAAAATGTGTACTTTCTGTGTTACAGAAGAAGCTGACTTGAGTATCTCGGCCAGGCTACTACAAGGCTTCCCCGCCACGGTGACGTCATGGTCAATCGTGGTTACGCTCCTCCGCTCTGGAGTCGATCTGAAGAACTACTACCTGATTTTGAGCAATCTGTTAAGCTTTATTAACGGGTTTTGGTGTTTGTTGTTTAATTTATGGTATTGAAAATACGTTGTGCTGCGTTGAAACTTGACTGCTTGTATTCCTGTTTGAAAGCCGGTATGAGATTAAATGCAAGAAAAATGGCTCTCAGCACTATGGGACTTAACATCTGAGGTCATCAGCACCCTAGAACTACTTAAACTTAACTAACCTAAGGACATCATACACATCCATGCCCGAGACAGGATTTGAACCTACGACCGTAGTGGTCGCGCGGTTCCAGACTGAAGCGCCGAGATCCGCTCGGCCACTCCGGCCGGCAAAACAAGAGATTTGTTCGTCGGTATGTAAATAATCATTATGTAGTATGAAATTTATTGCCTGTTCCTGTAATCTTAAAGAAAATTACTGCGTTGCTCCTTGTCTGCGTTTGTTTTAAAGTTGGCTTTCGTTATTAATAAATGCTGTTGAATCTTGCAGTCCGTAACGAATGACGTTTAATCCCCTACTGGTCCCGTGCTTCTACATCCTGTCCTTTAATTACCCTTGCGTCACGCACGCTACAGAACACATGTAATATGTCGGGTTTTTCTTTATTTTATGTATTATTTACAGTTGAATGTAATGAACCTAATAAATGATATAAAGCCTCGATATTAATTTTGAAATACCAAATTCTTAGTTACAGTAAGTTTGCTGTTCCCCCAACTATCAGGATTACGTATTTGCCGTTAGTTTTGTACTTCTTCTTAGTCTATTATCCTTTGATGCTCGGTAAGTGTTAAGATGGCAGCAACTCTGTCTTACGTCACTACACAACTGACTTTGTTCACACTTATTATGACTCTCTGATGACTCTCAAAACGTATGAATTCTACTGGAAGGTACTCAAAGGTAGGTCATTTATATAAGGAAAAAAACTGAAGTCTTGCATCCTGTCGGCGAAGACGTCATTAGGGACAGAGCATTGAGGAAGGGTGGAAATAACATTGACCGTTGCCTTTTAAACGACTCATCTCAACAGTTAGCTTAGGAAAACCACAGAAAACTAAACGTTTAGTCGCCTTTAGGTACAAACATTGTCCAAGTTGTTATCTTATGGAGAAGCTTTATACATTCTCTTTGCTAAGTCTGACGTGAATTCCTTTATTGCCACTACATTAATTTCATAAATGAAGTGTTTCTCTCAGAAATTCGCACGCAAAGCTCTTTGTTAGAAAGCATTCACACAACACAAGCTAAATGGAGCTTTAAAACAGAGGGTAGTGTTAATAAAACGCCAACAGACAGGTAATCTGGAGGGAGCTGTTGTATAAAACTCATCTGTGGTCTACTTTCGAGTTCAGTCTTCAGTGCGCCAGGTCGTTACAATTCGATTACCTGAGTAGGTCCGGGACGACAGCTCCGTAACAAACCTGTTTAATCAACGCTAGAGTGTTACGTAAAACTTCAGTTGGCTAACAGGGAGGCAAACCTGTGCTCACGCAGTGCTACGCACGATAAATTAGTGTTAAAATCTCACGGGATGGCGTCCCTATCTTTGAAAGCCCTGTCTTCTAATTTGACTGTTTTTTCTTTTGATTCTTTTCAGTCATCAATCTGCAACGTTCAGTAACGCTTGATACGTTTAAATCGCGGCCGGTAAAGCACCAACCGCCTTTTCCTCTACGTCGTAATGAACTTTGTACCACACGTAATTGTCTCCCACTGCGACGTAGACGTTTGAAATTTGGTTAAAAGGTACCTACAGTCTTCCTCAGTTATGGTATATCACACTCGGTCTCGGCGGCGCTTCAGGCGGCAAGGGATCGACACATCGAAAAAAAAAAAAGCCAGAGATCGGAAGTTCATGTGACGTTTCAGGTGAGTTAATGTTTCACATAGCCACCAAATTTCTCTACAATTCTGCCCAACGTCACTGTGGACGTGTCACAATAGGAATGGCGTCACGAAACCTCTTACCCAAATTTCACACATTCTTTTGACGCCTCTGAGATCGCGACTTCCAGTGTTGAAATTATGCCGTTTTCTTATAAGTGCCCATGAAAAACATTTCAGATACACCGCCGATCATAATCGACCCGAAAACACCTTGGGTGGTGGCACAAAGCGCATCAGTGGAAACACTTCCTTTGAAACGTTGATTCCCACACCTTTCGCGCCATAAAACGGCAGTTTTCAGCATGCTAACCATCATCAGGACGACTTTGCTGACAATATTTGACATTGCTGACGCCTCCCAGACGATTCAATAATTCTCTAAGGACACCATGGGCCACCAAATCCAAATAAACGTGGTCCGACATCTTTGGAGTGCAATGCGGCGGAACTTTCTGCTCTGGTGTGCGGCTGGAGGAGGAGGGGGGTTCGGTAGGGACCTTTCACTGCCATTAGACAATATTTGAACGTGATCCAAAGCAGCACAGTGTGCTTATCATTTTTCACACTTCTGTTTGGCGCGCCCTTGAGGTATGGCCACAGGGCGGTGGGGGAGGGGGGGGGGTGGTTTGCAACATTGACACATGGGTGAAAAAAAGGCAAACGGTTCCTCTAACACACCCAATTAGGCAACATCCTCAGTATCCCTTTCTTGGCTTAAAATCTACTTATAGAGAGAAAAACTGCGACGAGAGTCCAAGGCGCCTTCACGCAGATTTGCTGCTACTTTTGAGCCTGATATTAGGCACGTACGACAGGAAGGCTGTCAAGAGGTTGAAAGCGCCTGGTACTCTATCACCGTTTGTCCTCGTACAGGTATATTCTTAAAGTGGTCAACAAAAGCAGGCGGGTGTTACTGAAAGTGTTGCTGAACAGGGGGTCTTAGAGTGACCGTTTGTCGTTTTATTCGTGCATATGTCAGGGTCACTCACCTCCATCTTCACCCGACAGGAGGGTGCCAAACAGGAAGTTTCAAAAAGCGTAACCGTAATCTGATGTTTCGGATCGCGTTCAAATTGCGTTGAATGGTTTTCAACGGTCCTCAGTGGTTCCGCCCCGTACATCAGAGCAAAAACTGCGGTGGCTCTGCCAAATTAGTGGACCACGTTTAATAGGCTTATGGTGTCTTCAGAGATGGGTTGAGTCATCCGGGGGGTGTCAACTGTGTGAAACGTCGTCAAGAACGTCATCCTGTGAAATGTTGTTTTCTATAGCGGTATATGTGGACATGAACACCCCAAGGAAAAGGGTGGTTTCATTGACTCCCTTTATGTCAGATTTACACGTGTATTTTGAGCGATGGTGTGTCTGAAATAATTTCCCGGCCGGTTCTGACCTCTATAGCAGAGGCGTCAAAAGAAGGGGGTGAAATTTGGGTAAGACGGGGTGTGACGACTTTTCCATCGTGTGACACTTCCTCGGTGGCGTTGGGCAAAATTGTGGTGAAATTTGGTGCTAATGTAGCTCATTAACCAACCTTACACTACCATGAACTTCCGACTCTGGCCTTTTTTCTCTCATGTGTCGACACATTGCTGTCTGCAGCGTCGCCGAGACCGAGGTTGAAGTCCCGCAGCGCCACGCTTTTGCACCATCTCAGAGAAGGGTTGGAGGCAACCTTGAGCCAAATTTCAAAGATGTACGTCACAATGGGAGACAATTACGGTGTTAAGAAAAAGCGATTCTGTAATAGTGGTTCTTGGAGTAGTTACAGACTGAGTGAGATTCAACATTATAACATCTGCATCGTCGAAGCATAGTTATTACCGACAGGAAAACATGTTCCTCTCTATGTATACATCTGACTCCTGCTGTTCCTGCTCTGCTGGGGTTGTAAAAGCCCTACAAGGAACTGCCCAGGCCAATATGCCTAGACATGACAACAGCAATATGCTGCATGAATCTTATTTTGACACTCGCGAATAATGCGATGGATATAACCTTCCGAAGAAGGGCAGTAAATGCCTGAAACCGGATAAGAAGATAAAATTTCTTTTGTAACACTGGTTACTCATTATTATAGTAAATGCAGGGCAGCATTTTCATTATCTCCAACTTCCCCCGCTCTTCCTCACATGTATCACAGTGGACAGGTAGAGTAAAACTCGTTATATTCACGCGACTCCTTCACATTAACCACAATTCGGAATACACTGTATCGTCCAACTAAGCTGAAGGCCACTCTTGACTCATGGAAGAAGCCGAGTCCACATATACGTGAATCAAATGAAAAATAAAAGTTTATTATTAATTTTAGTTTTGAAATATCATTCAACCGGTAATTAATGTTCCAGCACCTAGCTACAACAAGGACAGTACTCACCACACAGAATCGAGACCTACTGATGATAATGGCCTCCATCCCTGAACACAATGTAAAGAAAAAAATAGTTCAAATGGCTCTGAGCGCTATGGGACTTAACTTCTGAGGTCATCAGTCCCCTAGATCTTAGAACTGCTTAAACCTAACTAACCTAATCATCCATTCCCGAGGCAGGATTCGAACCTGCGACCGTAGCGGTCGCGCGGTTCCAGACTGTAGCGCCTAGAACCGCTTGGCCAACCCGGCCGGTGAACACAATGTAGGCAACGGCTTAAGGAACTGCGTATGATAGCAACAGACCAACATTACATTTCCTCCTTTTGAATATATGGAGAAGAATCAACTTAGCCTTTCTCTTGTGCAGGATTAAGTAAGTAGGCATCAAAAGAGTCGACTACCTTCCTTGTGAATTATATGTACTGTTACATAAAAGTAGTTTTAGAAACAAATTGAAATCTTATGTAGTGTGGAAATCATTAACGCGATAAGTGTCGAAAAATTAATTCCAAGTTATAGAGTTTTTTGTTTTTGTTTTGACAAAAACATGTTGATGAAACAGCCACAACAATATTTTTTATTTATTGTCCATAGTTAAGTGTCACACAACTGCTGACAAATTTCCCTTCCTTTTATCGATGAAAATGAACATTTTATTCTGAAAAACACAGAACATAATGCCATAAAAGAATCAGCAAAAACGAAGCAAACACCAGTGAAAGAAATCTCAACCATTTATCACTATTGTTCATAATTAAGATTTTACAGATACACTATCGTGTGATTAAATTATTTTTTATCCTTGTTTAAATATTATAGAGCACAAAGCAATTTTAATCGAATAACAGTTCGAAAAATGCTCTGTTAGCTAATACGGTAGCATCTGTTGCAGATTGTTTTTCTTTTCATCTGACTAGTTGTTTTTCATTGTTGTGATGGTACAACAACGTTCTTTATTATGTCAGTGGTAGCCTCTTTCTTGAAAATCTGGTAGGTGCTACAGTCTTCAAGTTAGTGAAACACTGTTCTCATTTTGGTGAAACCAGGTGCGATTTTTTTCGCTTGAATTCAACATTTTGAAGTATTTATTTTCGTTGTGTTAGTATGTGCATCGGCAGCTTTTTTAACATAAAGAACACCTCAGGCTGTAGCATAGTAACCACAAATGTGTTGTTATTTATCGCATCCTCCATAACTTCTACAAGGTCCTTACGCACTTAGCACTCTGACGTTCTTCCATCCTCTTACGTTAACAACCTCCGTCACACACTGCAAACAATTACAAAGCTTTGTGACCCTTAGTCCGCCTAAGCCTCACCTGTAGGGTGGCACATACCGCTCATGCTATCTTCTGGGCTTTATATGCGCTACTAGAAATGATCATAGCGTCTTTAAGATTGGTGGCAACGGCACTTAGCTTGGTTTTTCAAGTCTAACTCAAAGAAATATTTTTAACACAGCCAATTGTTAATTTCCACTCTACGTATTTGCTCCACAAACTCTGCTCTCACATCTGAAAATGGGAATACAGAATAGTGGTCGTCGTTGTCATACACTTATCTAGATTTCGATTGTAAATAACCAAAATGTAAGTACACCTTCACAACCAAAACGTAAAGTATTGCCGACTCTAGAGAAACGTGCCAAAGGGACGTTGAAGAAACGTTCAGAACAATAAGCCTATGAAACTGTCGTCAACCTGTTGTGGAATTTTGGAACATGTTTTACGGTCGCGTTCTGTGACATTTCTGAAGATCGAATAATCTCCCCTATAGAAACCAGCAAACGACAATCATGTGAAATCCATCTCGCTTTGTTCATCTACGTGAAATAAAAGAGAGGTTCAGGATTGGAACTAAAATTCAGGGTGAGGGGATAACAATGATGCGATTTGCTGATGACATTGCTGTTGTGAGTGCAGGTGAAAAAGAAATAACATGATCAGCTGAATGGAATGTACAATCTAATGAGTACAGGATATGGACTGAGATTAATCGTAGAAAGACGAAAGTAATGAGAAGTAGCAGGTTGAGAACAGGAAGAAAATTAACATCAGGACTGATAGTCACGAAGAAGATGAAGTTGACGGATTCTGCTAGCTAGGCAGCAAAATAACTAATGACGGACGGAGCGAGGAGGACATCAAAAACAGACTAGCAATGGCAAAAACGGCATTATTGGCCAAGAGAACTTTGATAATATCAAAATAGGCCTTAATCTGAGGAAGAAATTTCTGAGAATCTATGTTTGGAGCACAGCATTGTATGGTAGTGAAACATGGGCTGTGGCAAAAACGGAGAATCGAAGCATTTCAGACGTAGTGCTACAGACGCTTATTGAAAATTTGGTAGTTTATAAGGTTCTCCGCAAAATCGGAGACGGTAGGAATATGTGGAAAACACTGATAAGGAGAAGGGACAGGATGATAGGACATCTGTTAAGACATGGGGGAATGACTTCCATGCTACTAGAGGCGGCTATAGAGGGAAAAACTATAGAACAAGAATGAGATTGGAATACATCCAGCATATAATTGAGGACGTAGTTTGCAGATGCTACTCTGAGATGAAGAGGTTGGCACAGGAGAGGAATTCGTGGCAGGCCGCATCAAACCATTTGGAATACTGCCAAACGAGTCATAAGGCTATTGATTTAAAAACAAAATAAAAAACACCAAGAAAATCTGTGATGCTTTCACGCTTATGAAATAAACCGATAACGAAACACACTGCTCTCCTTTCTATCTTCTCTCTTGCTTCTTTGAATCCTCTGTGGTATGGAACCCAGACAGACGAGCAACATTCAAGTATTGGTTCTATGATGGTTTTGTAAGACACCTTCTTTGTGGGTGGACAATATTTCCTGAGGAACGTAGGTCAACCAAAAACTATTCAATACCGGACGCGTCCGGTTGGATGGAGTATTACTTAATTGCCAGCGGTGTTCGATTCAGTTACCCACTGTTATCTAACGAAAAAAAAATACTAGTGTACGAAGAATAAGATTATGTTTGTAACTGGATAGAAGCGGTTCTAGCAAACATTACTCACCAAGTCATTCTCAATGGAGAGAAATCTTCAGTCTTAAAAGTAACATCGGGAGTACTACAAGGTGATATTATAGGACCATTAGTATTCACAATATTAATAAACGATCTAATGGATAATGTCGGAAGTTCCATTAGGATTTTTGAGGATGATGCTACTGTATACAGAGCAATATCGAAGCTGAAAAATCGTCGCTAAATGTATGAGGACCTCCACTGGATCGACTCTTGGTGCAGAGATGGCCATCTGATCCTCAAAGTAAGCAAATGTAGCAATTTGGTGAAACATACATTGCTGTATGTTTACATTAACTCAGAATTAGCACTGGAAGCAGTCACTTCCGTTAAATGTCTATGGATGTCCGTATAGACCGATTTAAAGTGTAAATTTCAACTAAGACAAATCGCACCATGAGATTCATCGGTAGGATCCTCGGAAAATATTGTCCACCCACAAAGAAGGTGTGTTACAGAACCATAATAGAACCAATACTTGAATACTTCTTGTCAGTCTGGGTTCCATACCACAGAGGATTCGAAGAAGAAAGAGAGAAGATCGAAAGGAGAGCAGTGTGTTTCGTTATCGGTTCATTTCATAAGCGTGAAAGCATCACAGATTTTTTTCTCTTTTTCTTATTTTGTTTTAAGTCAATAGTCTTATGAGTGGTTTGGCAGTCTTCCAAATGGTTCGATGCGGTCCGCCACGAATTCCTCTCCAGTGCCAGCCTCTTCATCTCAGAGTAGCACCTGCAACCTACGTCCTCATCTACATGTAAATCTACATGGATACTCTGCAAATCACATTCAAGTGCCTGGCAGACGGTTTATTGAACCACCTTCACAATTCTCTATTATTCCAATCTCGCATAGCGCGCGGGAAGGATGAACACCTATATCTTTCCGTACGAGCTCTCATTTCCCTTATTTTATCGTGGTGATCATTCCGCCATTTGTAGGTCGGTGTCAACAAAATATTTTCGCATTCGGAGGAGAAAGTTGGTGATTGGAATTTCTCGAGAAGATTCCGTCGCAACAAAAAACGCCTTTCCTCTAATGATTTACAGCCCAAATCGCGTATCATTTCTGTGACACTCTCACCCATATTTCGTGATAATACGAAACGTGCTGCCTTTCTTTGAACTTTTTGGACGTAATCCGTCAGTCCTACCTGGTAAGGATCCCACACCGCGCAACAGTATTCTAAAAGAGGACGGACAAGCGTAGTGTAGGCAGTCTCCTTAGTATGTTACATTTTCTAAGTGTCCTGCCAATAAAACGCAGCCTTTGGTTAGCCTTCCCCACAATATTTTCTATGTGTTCTTTGCAATTTAAGTTGTTCGTAATTGTAATACCTAGGTATTTAGTTGAATCTACGGCTTTTAGATTAGACTGATTTATCGTGTAACCGAAGTTTAACGAGTTTGTTTTAATACTTATGTGGATGACCTCATACTTTTCGCACCATCCAGATATCTTTTCTAAATAGTTTTGCAGTTTGTTTTTGTCTTCTGATGACTTTATTAGTCGGTAAACGACAGTGTCATTTGCAAACAACCCAAGACGGCTGCTCAGAGTGTTTCCCAAATCGTTTATAAAGATAAGCTACAGCAAAAGGCCTATAACACTACCTTGAGGAACGCCAGAAAATACTTCTGTTTTACTCGATGACTTTCCGTCAGTTACTACGAACTGTGACCTCTCTGACAGGAAGTTCCAAATTCACCTACATAACTGAGACTATATTCTATAAGCACGCAATTTTACTACGAGCCCCTTGTGTGGTATAGTGTCAAAAGCCTTCCGGAAATCCAGGAATATGGAATCGATCTGAAATCCCTTGTCAATAGCACTCAGCACATCATGAGAATAAAGAGCTAGTTGTGTTTCACAGGAACGATGTTTTCTAAGCCCATGTTGACTGTGTGGCAGTAGACCGTTTCCTTAGAGGTAATTCATAATGTTCGACACAAAATATGTTCTAAAATCCTGCTGCATAGCGATGTTAACGATATGGGCCTGTAATTTAGTGGATTACTCCTGCTATCTTTCTTGAATATTGGTGTGACCTGTGCAACTTTCCAGTCTTTGGGTACGGATCTTTCGTCGTGCGAACGGTTGTATACGATTGTTAAGTATGGAGCTAATGCATGGGCATACTCCAAAAGGAACCTAATTGGTATACAGTCTGGACCAGAAGACTTGTTTTTATTAAGTGATTTGAGTTGCTTCACTACTCCGAGGATATTTACTTATACGTTACTCATGTTGGCAGTTGTTCTCGATTCGAATTCCGGAATATTTACTTCGTCTTCTTTTGTGAAGGCATTTCGGAGCTAGATGTATTCCAATCTCTGTCTTCCTCTACAGTGTTTGCCCTCTAAGCTCCCTCTAGTACCGTGGAAGTCATTCCCTGATATCTTAGAAGAAGCGCTATAATCCTATCCCTTCTGCTTGTCAGGATTTTCCACATATTCCTACCGTCTCTGATTCTGCGCATAACCTTATCAATCCACCTAATTTTAAATAAGCGTCAGTAGCACCACGTCTCAAATGCTTCGATTCTCCGTATTTCCCCACAGCCCATGTTTCACTACCATACAATGCTGTAGTCCAAACATAGATTCTCAGAAATTTCTTCCTCAGATTAAGGCCTATTTCGATACTAACAAACTTCTCTTGGCCAGTAATGCCGTATTTGCCATTGCTAGTCTGCTTTTGATGTCCTCCTTGCTCCGTCCGCCATTAGTTATTTTGCTGCCTAGGTAGTAGAATCCGTCAACTTCATCTTCTTCGTGACTATCAGTCCTGATGTTAATTTTCTTGCTGTTCTCAACCTGCTACTTCTCATTACTTTCATCTTTCTTCGACTTCTCTCAGTCCATAATCTGTACTCATTAGATTGTACATTCCATTCAGTTGATCACCTTATTTCTTCTTCATCGGCCGGCCGCAGTGGCCTAGTGGTTCTAGGCGCTTCAGTCAGGAACCGCGTTGCTGCTATGGTCGCAGGTTCGAATCCTGCTTCGGGCATGGATGTGTGTGATGTCCTTAGGTTAGTTAGGTTTAAGTAATTCTAAGTTCTAGGGGACTGATGACCTCAGTAGTTAAGTCCCATAGTGCTCAGAGCTATTTGAATCATTTTCTTTTTCGCATACACTCACAACAGCAATGTCATCAGCAAATCGCATCACTGGTATCCCCTCACCTTGAATTTTAGTTCCAATCCTGAACCTCTCTTTTATTTCCATCATTTGTTCTTCAGTGTACAGACTGAACAGCAGGGGCGAAAGACTACGTCGCTGCCTTACACCATTTTTAATCCGAGCACTTCGTGCTTGGTTGTCCACTCTTATTATTCGCTCTTGCTTCTTGCACATATTACACATTAGTTACCTATCCTTTATAACTTAAGCTACTTCCTCAGAATTTCGAACATTTTGAACCATTTTACATTTCGAACTCTTTTTTCGGGTGGACAGATATCTATGAATGTCTCTTGATTTTTCTTTAGTCATGGTTCCATTATCAACGGCAACATAGAATTGTCTTTGTGGTGCCTTCAGCATTTCTAAAGCCAAACTGATCGTCATCTAACACTTCTCTAATATCCTTTTCCATTCTTCTGTATATTATCTTGTCAGCAACTTGGATGCATGAGCGGTTAAGCTGACTGTGCGCCAATTCTCGCAATTGTCGGCTCTTACAGTCTTCGGAATTGTGGGGATGATATTTTTCCGACTCATGCATTCTACACACCAACATAAACAATCGTTTTTTGCCACTTCCCCAATGATTTTAGAAATCCCGATGGAATTTTATGTACCCTTTATTCTTGAATTGATCTTAAGTCCTCCAAAGCTCTCTTAAATTCTAATTCTAATACAGGGACTCCTATTACTTCTAAATCGACTCCAGTTTCCTCTTCTATCACATCATATAAATGTTCCCCCTCTTACACTCCTTCAGTATACTCTTCCTACCTATCCTTCCTCAGCTGCATGTAACAATGGAATTACCATTGGACTCTGAATGTTACGACCCTTGCTTTTAATTTCACAGAATGCTCTTCTGATTTTCATATATACAGAGATAGACCTTCCGACTATCATTTCATTTTTGATTTCTTCACATTTTTCATGCAGTCATTTCGTCTTAGCTTCCCTCCAAGTTCTGTTAATTTCATTCCTCAGCGATTTGTATTTCTGGTTTCCTGAATTTCCTTGAACATTTTTGTACTTACATATTTCATCGATCAGCAGCAGTATTTCTTCTGGAACCTGCGGGTTCTTCGCAGTTAGCTTCTTTGTACCTATGTTTTCCCTTCCAACCTCTGTGATTGCCCTTTTTAGATTTTTCCATTCCTCTTCAGCTGTATTTCCTACTGAGCTATTCATATTGCGTATTGATTCATCCTGACTAAACTCTTAAGCTTCAGGCTATCTTCATCACTGCCACACTGTGATCTGAATCTATAACTGCCCCTAGGTAAGCCTTACAATCAAGTATCTGAATTCGGAATCCGTGTTGAATCCATGACGTACTCTAACTAAAGTCTTCCCGTATCACCCGGCCTTTTCAAAGTATACCTCCTCCCCTTATGATTCTTGAACAGAGAATTCACTTCTAGCTGAAATTAATTGCAGAAGTCAATTAATATCTCTCCTCTCTCGTTTCTTGTCCCTACTTCTTACTCTCCTGTAAAGTTTTCTTCTACGCCTTACCCTACAACTGCATTCCAGTCCCCCATGTCTTTCAATATGCTCATTTACTTTCTCTCTCTCTTCATTTTCTGCTTGCGACTTCTGCATGTATACCTGAACAAGCATTGTCGGTGTTGATTTGCTGTCGAGCCTGATATGATTATCCCTATCACAGAACTATTCGCAGTGACACACTGTCTGTCCTACCTCCCCATTCATAACGAATTCTACTCCCGTTGTACCTTTTTATGTTGCTGTTTTTATTACCCTATACTCATCTGACCAGAAATACTTCTTTCCATTTCACAGCACGACTATGTCCAGCCAAAATCAGTGGTAGATTCTACGAGATAAATGTTGTCCATCACGGTGTTGATTACTGTCAAAATTCCATGAGCTTGTGTTCCTAGGATAGCCAACCTGTATGTAGGTTCCTTCTACGTATATCACGCGATATAGATGGTAAAATTACCATGTAGGTAAAATGACAAAGATTCGAGCTCACACGGAAGCTTACAAGGAATCGTATGAAACGAATACTACTGTTACAACAAACCACCAGAGCTGCGGTTTATTTATTTATTTTTTGTGTTATTATCACTTCCAGCTAACGGTTTCGAGCAATGGCTCATTCTCAAGTGGTACCTAGATACAACAGTATTATTAGTATATAACAGTGATTCAGTTGCCCCTATCGATAGTTTTTACGCATACAGCAAAACCTTCAAAACCGACAAGCGAGATTTTCAGATTTTTATGTTCTCTCGCTTCCTACACGATAACCACTAATCCTGCAGAAAAAGTGAACAGTCCATTTTTGTACATAACTTAATGTAGTTAAAATTTGTACAGGGATACGTCTTCGCTGGAGGCCACAGTTTTCCAGTTATTCAAGAAAATCACGTTTGAAGAACAATTTGTAGGTTTTTCTTGAATAATTCGGACTCTAGTGAAAACGAATCCCAGAACAAAATTAAACTACATTAAATTATCAACAAAAAGGTCCTGTTCAATTTTTCTTTGTGACTGAGTGTTAGCGCTTAGTAAGCAAGAGAATATGAAAATCGTGCATGTGGTGTTTGGTGAGTGGGTTGTATAAAACCCTTGTGTAGGGGCAGCTGAATTACCCTGTATATAGGGTGTTAAAATACTATTTCGTACGTTAAGAGGTTGTAGTACGGTCAAAAAAAAAAAAAAAAGGACAGACCACATGGGCTCCTAAATGCATAACTTTAGAGTTAAGAGCACTTGTTCATCAACGCTGTTGTGAGGCACATCTCTTCTGATACAGTCTCCTCGCAGTTAGAAAATGAGTAAACAAATGAGAATACATTATTCTGCTACTTCCAAACAGCAGAGCTTACACGACCTGTACTTGTGTGCCAACGCCAGGACAGGTGCTCAATATATGTCCAGTCATTGTAAATCATAAAATCATACTGCTGTGCGACGTATTAGGGAATAATGCAAATTCTGAAAGTCTCCACTTGGTCAGTATGTTGCCCTTAAATGTCTCTGTGAGATTAATCATGCACGACCTGAATCTCCAGCTCTGTCTCCTCTAGTAGGACAGGCAGTTGATAATGGAAACTGAAAATCACATTTTGCGTTAAACCAACCTAGTCAGTGAACAGTATCTTTTTTGTGATAAACGGATATTTTCCACATCTTTGCCACAGCCATTGGCCGAAACGCATACTGACTGACTGATCTTGTGACCAAAAGGCTGAGCATGCTGGACTGATGTAGTTGTTACAGCCATTCATTCAAGATAGCAAAGACTGCAGGATAACACCGAGAGACGTCCAATAGTTACAGAATCTTTTCTCACTCGTTGCAATACTCGTTTCTCCACAACAGGAACAGGAGTGGTGGAAGTCTGCCACGAACTGCATTTGTTAGAGCTACAGAGACAGAGCCTGCTGGTCTCTGGAAAAGACGGCTGAATAATTGTGCAAATGTTATCCTGTATTCTTGATATTTCTCAGCATAGAGGGCACAGGATCAATGGTTGTTTCCTTTTGGCAGGTAACAACGGAAGATCATGTCTGACACTTCCTGTGATTAATAATAGGCTTCTATTATGCTGATAAGCGCAAAGATAAAACTCCAATGGAGATTTGGATATTTGTGGTAAGTTCCTATGGGACCAAACTACTGAGGTCATAGGTCCATAGGCTTACACATAACTTAATCTAACTTAAACCAACTTATGCTAAGGACAACACACACCCATGCCCGAGGGAGGACGCGAACCTCCGACGGGGGAAGTCGCGCGAACCGTAGCAAGGCGCCTGTGACCGCGCGGCTACCCGGCGCGGCAAAGCTCCAATGCAAAGCGTTTCACAAACATGTCAAAATACAGACAGGTTCCATTGAAACTATGGTATGCTTGTACTTACCCAGAAATGTGAATACAGTTTACAGTAAAATCTCTAAAATATGTTTATTGCATGCTGTATCCATGGAAAATAACAGAGACATATATCCTCATTTGCTTACTGCATTCTGTAGGTCGTCTGTAATAGCAGAGAGTCTGTAGTGGACGAAATGTGTTTTATAGTAGCGAAGATGAAAAAGTGATTATAGCTCTTAAGGCATGCGGTTCAGAGCCCTTTTGCGCTTGAGATTTTTTCTTCTTTTCGTCCATACCACCACCTTTGAAAATATAGAATGTATATAATTTTTCGTTGGATGTGTAATTTTTACTTATGTTACGAGAACTTAAATGCTATTTTTCATTTACGATCTACTACTTCTGTCATATTTATGCATGAATGTTATAACATCGACTTACGCGTTTCAAATATAGTTTGTCATCAAATTAACTGGTTTGTTGAAAATCGATTTATACCATACTAATGTTTAGGATTTTCGTTTATTCCGAATTATCTATATCTGATAAGAATTTTGTCAAAGTTCTCAATATCTTTTTCATTCGTAAGATCACTTTGTTTATTTGTATAAATTGTTATTTGCATCTTTTGTCAGGTGGATGTAGAGTTCTGTTTCCGCAAAGATGTTCATATAGCTTCCTTTTGTGGCTTTACGCGGAATGAAAGATTAGTGCCCCTTTCTACTGCAGAATGACAATTTTCTCAGAGACCCTTTCCAAATGTGGAGAGTTTATTTATGCCTTTGTTTATACGTTCTTTGTATCTTATGGTAAATTTTCGTCCTGTTCGTCTGGGTAGAACATGTCACAGTCGCAGCAGTCAATTTCATACATTCGTGACGGGTTGAATACTTTTGCTTTGTCGACACTGTGTAGTGTGCTCATTCCGTCATGCAAAGAGATAGTTCAGTAATGGCAAGGTAAAAGTTTTTTTAAGTTCACACAGTCCAGCATTGTTTTAACACAGTATGTGGCACTACCTCACACTGGAAAACTTCTCCTCGGTTCAATAGTTACCCTGACCAACCATCCTAGAGACATCAGTAGGATCGATGGCGTGCACGTTGTTCACAGTAGATTCTCTGATGATTATATTGTAACATTTTCCCTAAAGTTGTTCCATTATTGTAAACTGTGCCAGTCATACTCTCGCTGCCTGGCACAATAACAACAGTTGTGTAACCAAGGATAACTGATGCTGATGCCCAGGACTGATGCTGTCATTGATCGATACTCCACGGATCCATCAACACCTTACCAGTTCAAGGCATGAGGTGCTCTGATTCTTTGCCATCATGCAGAACAGAGGGCCTACGAAACCGGAAGGCCAGGATCAACATTCATCAGGACGTCAGACATGACGGCACATGACACCACTGGCCATCAATTGGGTCAATGTGGGCAGTGGCCAGGCAGGGACAGAGCTCTCTCAGGGTGGCGTGTGGATCACTCACACGTACACCATGATCATACCTTCATCGCAGCATATCTGCCACATGGAAGCACCTACGGATAGGCCTGCGGGCAACCCGCCACGCCACGACTCGCAGGCTCAAGATGCAGCCTGACACAGCAACCCCCGGGCAGCCTTTAGCCTGCCGTTGATGACAGCAGACTCCACTAGGGCCTACGCAGAAACTGGTCATCGCTAAGGACACAGCTACGAGATGTGTAGTGAACAGTAAAATGAGTTTTACTTAGCTTTGGGAAATGTTTCCCATACATGGTAGCGTACTGAAGTTTCCTTACTTCTATCTGTCTAAATTCTAATTTTATTTCATCATTTTTGGTTGTAAATTAGGCCCTAATTCTATTTTGCCTATTGTAGCAACTATGCTAGGATCAACAGACGATACTTGTGGATATAGTATTATTGTATCGAGCTCTGTCTCCATGTTTTTTATAGCGAGACGAAGTCTAATGTTATAATCAGTCTAAATTGGAGCATAATAGGGGTCAAAATAGTGGTACGTAAGTAACCCTTCGGCAGACCCCATAACTGTGCGGTTAATTAGTTTGTTAGTTAGTTAGCAGGTTAGTTTCATGTTCGACGGATCATTTTACACCATGATTCCTAATTATGTAGAATGAGTCATTTTACAGTGACATTGAAAATTAATTTTTATTGCAATATACAGATGTGATTTAGTAATTACCAGCCAGTACCATTTACACATGCAACCATAGAAATTCTTTTACGGAAAAGAAGAATTTGTTGTTATCAAATATTAATTTGCTGTCAGTCACACATTTTATATCAAAAGCTTTCGTTACAGCATTGGACACCAATTTTTGCGCTAAAGACAACCTTAATATGGAGTAGCGAATGAAATTTTTCTTTCTGGTACCGGAAGTATGTACATCAAATGGTTCAAATGGCTCTGAGCACTATGGGACTTAGAACTACTTAAACCTAACTAACCTAAGGACATCATACACATCCATGCCCGAGGCAGGACTCGAATCTGCGACCACAGTGGCAGCGCGATTTCAGACTGAAGCGCCTAGAACCGTTCGGCCACACCGGCCGGCGTATGTACATCATTGCTTGTTTTGAACTGTAGTGGATTACTTAGAGAGAACTTTATGAGGAAGTAAACAGACTGTGAAGCAGTAGTCTACAACATGATTGTGGGTGAACAGCACATGTTATCCTAGAGTATGTTTTTGAGCGACGAAGACTTCCTTTTTTAAAAAAAATAATTTACCCCAGAACACTACTCCATACGAGATTATTGAATAAAAACACGCAACATATTTGCCTCGTGCAAAGAATTGCAATAATTCTAGTGGAAAATGTGGCTGTTGTTTTAGGAGTTCATATATGTGCTTATTCCAATTAAAATTCTCGTCAAAATGGACACCTAAGAATTTTGAAGCTTCGGTCCTATTTATAATTCCCTCACCATGTGTTACACTTATCATCAGTGTAAAACCTCTAGATGTTGTGTTTTTTTAAAGTCAAGGATCTGACCATTCGCAATAACCAGTCAAGGACACTTTTTATCGGTTTTTCTGTTTCTGTAAGTATCCTTGGACTGAATACAATCTGCAAAAAGAACTAATTCTGATTGTGTATTAGACGTACCTAAGATTGAGCCTTGAGAAACTCCACACGTAATTTCTTCCCTGTCAGAATTACGTCCCCAGACTACATTTGTTGGGTTACTATGTAGAGATTACTCCATTCCTTTGATTAGATATGACATTATCCATTGTCTGGGTGTACGTTCAATCCCTTAAAACTTCAGTTTATCTAAGGCAGTAGTTTGCAACCCCTTTAGCCGTGCGGACTATCTACTTTGTTCAAAGCTTACAGGTCCGCTTACTAAATAAACAAGTAAAAAATAAAAATACACACTCACACACACACCCATATTTATAATTTGTGTGTGTGTGTGTGTGTGTGTGTGTGTGTGTGTGTGTGTGTGCGAGTGTGTGTATGTGTGTAAAAAAAATGGACCACTCCCTGGTCAGTGGTATATGGCTACAGCATGGCATTTCAACTCCGATTTCTGCACCCTGACCTAGATGACTGACGAAACGCCATATATCTTTCCTTCGACTCTCGACCAGCTCTCACAGCCCCGTTCCACGCTGCCTGCGGTCAAAAGGGCCCATATATTTTGCACCACTGATCTAGGAGAGTGCTGTGATTCACACAGTGAAGTGCCTCAGGATGGTCGCCAAAAATACCAACCGGAGCTATTTAAGTATTTAATGGTTGTAAAATTTGGTGAGTGAATACGTATCGGTAAATGGCGTTCCCAGTGTAACAACTATTCTGAAATCGAAACTGTTAGTTACTGAGGTTGATATTACTGCTGAGGTAAGGTATTAACCTAGAATATACCACCTTCTCAAAAATTTTGGAAAATGAAGTCAGCAGTGAATCAGATGTAGATGCCGATATCATAGTAATTTGTTCGTGTGAAGAAAACATTAAGAGTGAAGTAAGATTACATGCAAACACTGCTTTATTCCTGCAGGACTCTCCATCATACAGTCCCTCTCCAGCGTGGACTATACCTAGGCCCCTGGCAGGCGGCGGCCAGCAACCAGCGGCCTGCAACAAGTCTCCGACAGACGCAGCCACCTGTTAGGCGGAGCCGCTCCCACGGCAGATCGCGTGACCGCTAGGTGCGCCGCCGAGGCACGCAGGCCGTCTTTCCCAGACAACTCGCCTCGACGTTGGTTCCCTTTATCACCGTGTCTCTCTGGACAAACTTAAGCGAAGCTGACGCAAGTGCTTCTTATTACTGGCAATACCATTGCAAGGTAGGTGCCATCTTAACTGGCTAACTCGTTTCCTTAACGTGCCACTTTCTCTCTGGCGGAAATTAATTTCGATGTTCAGTAACCGTCGAAGAAAGGTAATCTAATCCTTCTACCCGATTTGTACTTTACACTAAGGGGACAGAAGTAATTGGTAGCGATATGCAGGTACACAGGTGGGCGGTAATATCGTGCACACAAGGCACGAAAGGGCAGTGCGTTAGGGGAGTTGCCATTCGTACTCGAGTGATTGTGGAAAGGTCTTAGACGTGATTATGGGCGCAAGACGGGAATTACCAGACTCTGAATGAGGAATGGTAGTTGTAGATGGTTCAAAATGGCTCCAAGCAGTATGGGACTTAACATCTGAGGTCATCAGACCCCTAGATTTAGAACTAGTTAAACCTACCTAACCTAAGGAAATCAGACCCATCCGTGCCCGAGGCAGGATTCGAACCTGCGACCGTAGCAGCATCGCGGTTCCGGACTGAAGCGTCTAGAACCGCTTGGCCACAGAGGCCGGCTGTTGGAGATGGACACAAGGAACATTTCATTTAGGAAATAGTTAGCGGATTCAGTATTCCGAGAACCACAGCTTCAAGAGTGTACCGATTATACCAAAATTCAGGCATTACCTCTTACCAAGAACATCGCAGTGATGACGACCTTCACTTAATTACCGAGAGCTGCGGCGAATGCGTAAAGCTGTCACTGACAACAGACAAGCAATGCTGCGCGAAATAACAACAGAAATCAATCTGGGGCGTACGGCGAACAATTACTTAGGAAATGTGGCCTCAATGGGCTGCGGTAAAAGACGACCAACGCTAACAAGGCGATTTTGCCTTGAGCACCCTTAGTGAGTTCGTAACAATATCGGTTGGATCGTAGGTGACTGGAAAACCGTTGCCTGGTCAGATGATTCCCGATTTCAGTTGGTAAGAGCTTATGGTACGGTTCGAGTGTGGCGCAAAACCCACGAAAGCTGTGTGCAGACTGGTGGTTGTGGCTTCACAATGATTTGGGCTGTGTTTACATGAAATGAACTGGGCCTCTGGTCCAACTAAACCGACCACTGACTGGAAATAGTTAAGTTCGGTTATTCGGAGACCATTTGCCGTTATTCATGTTTCCAAACTAAGATGCAGTTCTTATGGATGGCAGCGCGTCATGTCACCGGGCGAAAGTTGTTCACGGTTGGTTTGAAAAACATTCTGGACAGTTCGAGCAAATGGTTTACCACCCAGATCGCCTAACACGAATCCGGTCAAACATTTATGGGACATAATCGAGACGTCAGGTACTGCGCAAAATCCTTCAGCGGCAACACTTTCGAAATTATGGGCGGCTACATCGCTCAATATTTTAGGAGGGCACTTCCAGCGACTTGTTGAGTTAAGCCATTTGAGTCCAGTCAGTCCAGTTGCTGTGCTAGGAAGGAACTGCGACACACTATCAGGTGATATCCCATGACATTTGTCACCGCACTGTAGATAGAAGACCGGTACTTATAATTATGTAGACCAGTTCTCTTCGTCAAATGCGTGAGAAAGTTTTCATTCAAATTTAACTATTTGCTTGAATCAATTAGTACGATTCAAAGAAGAGATAGATAACATCCAAGAATGATCGGCTATTTCGTCACGGGATCGCTTAATAGTCGGAAAAACGTCACCGATATGTTCAACAGAGGGGTGGTAGCCACAAATACAAAACATATATTGCATAATAAAATGAAAAATGAGAATTTAAGTAAGGTAAATCCAACAAAATGCACGACAAATGTTAAAGACGAACCGTTTACACTTTCTGCTCCACTACTTACAAGCGTTTGAAATAGTTAATGCTCTGTTACAAGTCAACTGGTGATGCTCGAATATAAGAAAATCAGCTATCGAAAAAAAGAGTTGTCACTACGTTCTGTCAACTAGAAAAACCGTGAAAGGAAATTCAATTGACATTCGTACCCTTGTACGAACAGTCTGCCGTTTTGTGTCAACGCATCCATACTTTAACACCTGACCTGCTGCCCAGGGGAAAACAGGCATTGATGGCCTCCTCTTGCCACATGAATGTGGAGGTAGTAGCCAACCTAAGAGCACACGACTTTTAATAGCTCTAGTTGTTAAACATCAAATGACGTAAATACTGATCGAATGTTGTTCAGTACACCGTCCTAAGTATCTACACCTCTCCGTTACACCCGATATAGAAAACCTTTGTTACATATCTGTAAATACCACCTGACTTCCACGGAACCTAACTCTCAGCCTCGATTCTGCAGCTCCTGCAATAAGTCAGTCATGTCTCAAGACTCAGTTAGGGGCGAGGCAGTGACTCATGGTTTCTAGCAGATCGTGCTGCCTCCAAGTGATCTATTTCGATCTGGGCGAATCAGCTATTGCAAAATATTGCCCCAGAAGCTAGGCATCTTCCCATTATTGCAAAGCAATATTTTATTATTCTTTATTTGATTCCGATGTCTCCCTCTCGTTTGGATTATTCACCTGTTTTTCTATTATTTATTAAACCAAATAGCCCACTTACTCTTTAGAACTAGCAAGTTCGTGCCACGGTCAGGCCCAGGGCTACACCGGACGTTTGAAACATTTTGCTCTATTCGTTCGGTAGCAGGTGGAAGGAATTCCCTGTTCGTCCTGCAAAGGCTGTTTCTAGAAAAACACCCCAGGAATACGACACCCGGCGGCGAGCCTACAAACTGTTCCCGCCGGACCAGCGCCACCGTTGGCTTGCCCTATATACACCTCGCGTAACTTACTACCTTACAGGTTTTCTGTAAGCATTTATTCGAATGTAAATAACAATGACTGCGTTACATCTCAGTTTAATCCCCACAGCAATGGTAAATTGTGACACTACTCCCGTCAGGGGCTTAACGTCCACATTTTGGATGTAGATGCCTGACTCCTTTTCTAGAAGTATTTTGTGGCATATAAGCCTCGTTAACATCAGCCTTTTCCGTTATAGGTACCGCTTTAAATTGTAAAACAATGGGCACGTAATAAAACCTACGTTTTGGGCCGTGGTTACTGTGTCCTTCCTCTAGGTACAATACGCCGAAAACTAAGTTATTTAGTTCCATCTTTTCGTCATTTTCAGGATGTTAACAGGATAGAATTATCGTTATCCGTAAAAAAAAGATTCAATTTGGTGGGAGTGACTCTCGCTCTGGAAGCACCATTCCTAGAACGATCCCAAGTTCGTTCGTGATGCGCTGCCCTACCGGCTCCCAAGACAACTGCTTGTGATTGACGGCGGATCCTATAAAACTTCTACACGACTTCCAAGAGCTTTGGAAAATCGCTTAGCTGCTTACTCTACATGCCTTTCTCCATAAAACTGAGTGACCCAGTGCTGAATTTCCATTGCCGCTACGTTCTTTGCATTCTATATCTTTCGCACAGTCCTGCTAGAACAGGAGTCAGAGTTGCTATTTTCAACAGCGGTAGAAAAGCGCGAGAAACAACGAAGCATAAAAGAAAAACTATTTGCCGTGCATAACTACGATCGGCACGAGGAGTCGACGCGTGACTTACTTCAAAAATACTGGCAGCGCAGTAGTTATCTGGGCGAATCTCTTAGTGGTGATGATTTCGTGCTATTACTAGACAGGCACTCATTAGGGGCAAAGTTTTAGACAGGCATTTCGACGTGGTGGTACTGATTCTTGATTCTTTGACTTAAGAATGAATATTTGACCATGAGTGGCAGGCTGAAAGAAGATACACGATTGATTATAGAAGAGGATTTTAAGTATTTGTGATGGGGACGATGAATTGGAGGTTAATGTCGTCGTATTAACAGAAGAAAAGGAGAACGTATTTGCAGGATTATTAGAGTGATTCAGAAGAAAACAGATTAAAGAACTGAAGCGCCAGTATATATGAAAGATAATGTGTCCAGAGAAAAGGAAGATGTTGTTCTAGATATCATGTCAAAAATTTAGGAGAAAATAGGTAAGTAACTGGCCCGCTTCTTATCGAGAAGAATTACATCCCAAAGCATTTTCAAGTGAACGATGACTTACGAAGTGATGTAAATGTCACATTAAAGTGCTGCCGCATGAACCACTTAAAATTAAATCATACTTGATACCGCTAGCTAGAAGAGAGGCCATGGGAGAGGAGCTACAACCATGATGAACAATAATACAGCTGAGAGACTAGGTAGTGTATATTGCAATACGATACATCCAGTCATTAAGAAGATGGATCCGTCAGGCTTGTGCTGGACGCTCCAGCTATTAACCGCATTATTTTGCCCCGGAGGGATCAGCACGAAAACAGAGAAGATATTGCAGGAGTCTGCTGGTTCTTGTTACCCTTAGTAACCTTCACATGAAAAATAGCTGTGACACCTGGAACTGCTGGAAGGAAACCGAAAGTGTACTGCGTTCTTGTAAAATAGATAGTTTTATCATTTCATACGAATGGCATTCGGTTTAAACATCTTGTCAGTAGCATTTGTAAGAACTCTAGAAAAGGTTCTGGAGAAGAACTCTTACAGGACGTAATGATGTACGTTGATGACGATTTAATTGCGTGTCCATCGTGAGAAGAGCACATGTTTACTCTTGGCCAAGTTTTAAATACATTTGAATCTTCTTGATTTACACTCAGTTTTCAATAAGTCGGAACTCGCTCGAAAGAAAATTCCATTTTTAGAACATGTCATCTCGTCGTGAGCCAGATCCGCAGAAATTAGAAGCTGTACGAAATTTTCCCGTGCCAACACGTAAGACACAACTTTGATTTTCTTGTGTGTTCTGTGGATTTATCGTCGATTTCTGTAAGGAGATTATCTTTCATCATATGCGTTATTGCTGGCCAGTGTGGCCGAGCCGTTCTAGGCTCTTCAGACAGGGATTGTGTGGTGTCCTTAGGTTAGTTAGGTTTAAGTAGTTCTAAGTTCTAGGGGACTGATGACCTCAGATGTTGAGTCCCATAGTGCTCAGAGCCATTTGAACTATTTGAACTTGCGTTACTGTCATTAATCAACAAGAATTCTGTTTGGAATTGGGAGACACAACAACAAGAAGCATTTGATGAGATAAAGAAACAACTTTTGGAAGCTCCACTATACACCTGTCGGACCTTAATGAACCGCTTTACTGTGGAATCGGAAACAAATAGTCAATGAAGATGGTCAAGGACAGCACAGTACAGTTGCGTTTGCAAGTCATGTTTTGACAGCGGGAGAGAGATAATATATAGTGACAGAAAGAGAAGCACTCACAACTATTTATGGCCTTGAACGATTCCGCTATTGTCTTCCGGAATGGCATACTACTGTATGGGTGGATCATAAGGCATTATCCTTCTCTCTGGACTGTAAATTCTTTCTTAATTGTCTTGCCAGATGGGCTTCCATTCTGCAAGGAATACAGTTTCCATATACAATACAGCCCTAGTGAGACAAATGTAGTACCTGATGCTTTGTAAAGGAGATCAAAATCAATTTCGCGACAGGAGTTGAAGGAGAATCACAAAAATCGATCGTTTTTACTTAATAACTAAGCAGAGCAAGAAGCAGATGGGTACTAAAAATGGTAACGACAATGTCTTATGATGGAGCAGAAGGTAAAATTCAAAATATTACCTTCAGCACAATGATATCTTGTACAGAAAAAAAGACATGAATTCCGAAGAATGGAATCTTTGCATATCACAGCTCGTGACTGATGATCAGATACATCCATAATAGTTTTGAACATTTTGTTCCGAAGAAATTCTCACGGCAACTTCAAAAACAAGTGATTTTCTACTACATGTTTCAGCAAGTACGACAGATTATTAAAGAATGTGACTTACGGCAGCGTCGCAAAGAACCTACAACGCGACGTATAGTACATGCACAACATTTTGCTCCAGAAAACAGGTGAGATTATCGTGTTAGACCTCCTTGGACCTCTTCACATGTATCTTTGGAATTTCACGCAAATTTTAGTTGTTTTGAATTATTTTCAAAATTTGTTCACCTTTTCATATTAAGAAAATCTAACAGTAAGAATAACATTAAGAAACTGAAAGAAGATTACTTTCTGAATACCATTCGAGTGTGCAGTATTTTGACAGGTAATGGACCGCAATTTCGCCCCAAGATATGGAACTCATTTATTGAATAAGAAACGATATGCCACATTCCTACGTCAACACATATACCTGCTTCGAACGCTGAAGAATGTACGATGCACGAACTTGGACGACTGTTTAGAGTATTTTGCGGAAGGAAACACAAGAATTGGATCGATAAGTTGTATGACTTTGAAGAGGTAATGGATAGCTTAGCCCATGATAGTACTGGTGTCCACCTTGTACTGTTTCGGATGGTACAGAACCTGGCAGTATTATCGATAAATTTATTGATTTTCCATCACGAAGTGAATTTACCGCTGAAGAAAAAGGACGTATAGCCCTGAAATAAATCGAGAAGATGGCATTGGCAAGAAAAGAAAGACACTATCGTTTAGTGAAACCTGTTGTGTGTATGACTGGAGATTATGTATCAATACAATCCCATTTTAAATCGTCAGGAGCAGAGGAAGAAATTAAGAAGTTTTTACATTACTATTTAAAACCGTTTGTAATGGATGGTACAACCCAACACTTTTGAATTAGAAAAACTTAACGGTGCAAAATATTTTGGAGTGCATCATGTCCAAAATATTAAACTGTACCACGAGAGGATGGAGGAAAAAGAAGAAGAGTAGTGTGATAGTGATCAAGAATCATGTTGTACTTCCTAAGATTAGAGCAGACTGGTTGAGGATAGTTTATGAATAGTTAGATTTTTTGCAAGTGCTATGAAGTGATATCTCGTATGATGGTTTTAAAATTTAATTTGTTTAGTAATTAGTACAATGTGAGTGTACTTCAAGTTCGCAATTGCAGCATTTTGAACTGTACTGTGTGCGTATGATGATTACACACGTGAAGTGATCCTGCTATGTGTTTTCTTTCAGTGTTTATGAGGTACCTTAACATGGCAACACTATGTCACCAATGTGTCATAGCATGCAAGCTGCTGGCTCACAGAAAATAACTAACGTCAAAGCGCGTGACATCCTACAGGTTACCGGTTTCCGCCGAACGGCTTACGGCGACATCCTGCAATGCTAAATTAGCAAAACCACTATACCGCGACGAACGGAGAAATCATCATAGCCCCCTTTCTACCACTCCACCAGAGAACCACTGTGCGCAGTCGCCCTACACAGAAGGCCACCGACGACAGGTTGTTTACCAACAAAGCCATGTGTTTTGCAGCAGCGATACATTGTGAATCCCATGTGATTTTTTGCTGTTCTGGTTAGGTTCTTATCAAAAAAGCAGACTACACACGATTGTAGTGATTAAATGTGATACAAAATTGCAAAGAAAAAATATTTTTGGGTATTGCGAAAATGTAAACTATTTATTCATTCATGTACACTGAAGCGCCATAGAAACTGGTATAAGCATGCGTATTCAAAGATATGTCAACAGGCAGAATACGGCGCTGCGGTCGGGAACGTTTATATAAGACAACAGGTGCTTGGCACAGTTGTTAGAGAGGTTACTGCTGCTATAATGGCAGGTTATCAACATTTAAGTGATTTTGAAATTTGTGTTTTAGTCGGCGCCCGAGCAATGGGACCCAGCATCTCCGAGGTGGCGATGATGTGCTGATTTTTCCGTACGACCATTTCACGAGTGCACCGTGAACATCAGGAATCCGGTAAAACATCAAATCTCCGACACTGTTGCGGCCGGAAAAGGATCGTATAAGAACGGGCCCAACAACGACTCAAGATAATCGTTCAGAGTGACAGAAGTGCAACCGTTCCTCAAATTGCTGCAGATTTCAATGCTGGGACATCAACAAGTGTCAGAGTCCAGCCATTCAACGAAATATCACTGATATGAACTTTCCGAGCCGAAGGCCAACTCCTGTACCCTTCTTGATTGTACGACACAAAGCTTTACGCCTTGTCTGGGCCCGTCAACACCAACATTGGACTGTTGATGACTGGAAACATGTTGCCTGGTCGGACGAGTATCGTTTCAAATTGTATCGAGGGGATGGACGTGTGCAGGTATGGAGACAACCTCATGAATCCACGAACCCTGCATGTCAGCAGTGGACTGTTCCAGCTGGTGGAGGCTCTGTAATGGTGTGGGGCGTGTGCAGTTTGATTGATTTGGGACTGCTGATACGTCCAGGTACGACTCTGATAGGTGACATGTACGCCAGCATCCTGTCTGATTACCTGCACCCATTCATGTCCATTGCGCATTCCAACCGACTCAGGCAATCCTAGCAGGACAATGCAACACCCCACGCGTCCAGAATTGCTACAGAGTTTGAACACTTCCTCTGGCCACCATACTCCCCAGACATGAACATTATTAGGCATATCTGGAATGCCTTGCAACGTGCTGTTCAGAAGAGATCTCCACTCCTCGTACTCTTACGGATTTATGGACAGCCCTGTAGGATTCATGGTGTCAGTTCCCTCCAGCACTACAATTATTAGTCGAGTCATGTTGCGAAAATTCTGCGTGCTAGCGGGGGCCCTTCACCATATTCGGCAGGTGTACCCGTTTCTTTGGCTCTTCGGCGCATTTGTTTCATGCCGTGCATGCCACTGAAGTAATATTTGCCGCCTTCTCTCATTTCTTTTCCTTTTGAATCTATTAATTACTTACAACAGTGGATGTCACTTTGATTACATATTCATCTGTGTGTGCTTTGTAAGGACTGTGATTATTTTTCTTTTTGCAATGTTATGACAATATTTCACCATTGGTAAAGACAGAAAGGACATCAGGCTGTACTGATGATTATTACTGTCCAATTGATTAGTACTTTATTGCTCGATCTTATGAAATTGATTACTTCCCTGACTAATTAAAAAGTTGATTACTTCATTGGCTACTCAAATGATGAACTTTAAAGTTGACGAATTCAGCTAGGAGTTAAAGACAGAAGAAAGTTAATTTGCACAACAGTGTCCGTTAAATTGTTGTATACTTTGCATTACAGAAACCAACAGCTTATGACCTAATGTTTTCATCGTTCGTTATCGGCCTTTCATGAAAACAAAGTGAACTGCTTTGATGATGTTACAAATACCGTCTCCCGGTAATGTTGTGGAGCAATGTCACTCTTTGAATGTCAATAACTTATATGCCCCATTTAATTAAGAATAGACTTTATTCTCTTCTGTTGTTTCCTTTGTAATGTGGCCTTTCTTATGTGATCAGTTTCACACAAATACTTTATGTTGCCATAAATTTCCAGGTGAAATTAATTTTTGAGATCCGGGGATGTGTGAGGGTACAGTGTTTTCACATGGCAATATATATATATATATATATATATATATATATATATATATATATATATATATATATATATATATTCCCTATTGAGCGTGACTAACAGTACAAGTTAATCTTTGCTAGTTGACAATACGTTGGAGTGGAAACCGGTTAGTGTTGCGGTGCGAGGTAGTTGCAGTACGGCTCTCGGCAAGGGCAGAGTGAGCTGAGCTTGGATAGTGCATTCGTCGGCACTGCTCGGTAGAAGTTTTAATGCTTTTATAGCGTGTCTGTGCCGCGACAGGTCATTGCTTAAGTTTCAGTGTTGAAACGATCGGTAACAGACTGTGTCAGCTAGACTGAAATGCTAAATGTTATTAAAACTGTTAACGTTTGGATACTTTATGGTTCGTGACCCTTAACAATCGATGTTATCACTTGGAACAGTCATCATAGTACCTCTGGATTAATTATTTAATCAGAATAGCTGTACGGAAAGTTTTTTGGAAAATTGTGGAGAAACAACGACCTAATATAGCGGACTTGGAGGGAAAACGACAGGTTCGTTATCAGCGGATTTAAAATCTTTCTTCTATTCCAGTGACTGAAGTCGACAGTGACTCCGCTGTTGCTTCTGAGATCTTGTTAGCATTTGCTGAAGACTGCTGAGTAGGAAAATCCATGGATGAAAAAACCAGGGTTTCACAAGGAATGAGCCCAGAAACTATTTGCAGCCACTTCTTTGGTTGCGGCTCTGAAATAGGCGCAACCCAACAATGGCCCAACGTCTTTGTGTGTCATTCACTGTAAAGATGCACACCTGGAATAACATTCAGGACCTCTGTTTGTACAAACTGACGCCAAATGTCGCGTACCCGATAAAATAGAACCTATTACTGCCCACTTCTTCCTTCTATTTAAGCACAAACTAACCCTTAAGTGAACGGGGGACGACACTTTTATCATTTAGATAGGAAAGACTATGCTTCAAACTACGGTCTCATTTGAAATACTTTGAAAGTACGTCTTGCCTGGTTGGTGAAGGACTTCCAACTGAACTCTGTAGAAAATGCGTATCTTGAACACAATGCAAAAACAGCGGTGGAGACCGAAACGTTAAGAGCACCGGAACCGCTGGCAATGGCTACAGGTTGTCGAAGCGAGCTACGGAGTGCAGCACCGGTCAAGAGAGATATTCAGTTACCGGGAGTTAGACATCAATTCGACTTGTATTCATTTCACCCCACTCTGTTGCGAAGGGTGATATGAGCGCGTGGTACCGAGTCTACACCATTACAGCATTCCAAAGCAACTAGTGTGCTACCGGGGGGGTGGGGGTGAAGGAGAGGGGATGAATGTTACTTTTTCGAGAGAATTTATGTGCATGTTGTAAATGAGCTATACTTCTAAAAATTTGGTCAGTTATTTTAGTCGAGGTAGGAAACATAATTATCATCAGCATTCATGTGAACGTAAATAAATAAATTCCTCCATACGCGACCCGCTCCGCTTCTGCGAGCTCCGCTACTTTAGGAACTGACTGTTGCTGTGGGTGGACGAGTGGTGGAACGCGTAATTAAACGCTTCGGGCAACACAGGGCATTCACGGGTGCGGCGCTACTGTGCGTGAGGCTCAGGGCGACGCGGAAACCGCTCGTTAAGGTGGCAGGTGGGTCGGCGGCGCAGAAACTGAGAGCGCGCGCAGTGATAAACGACGCAGCAATTATTCAGGGGCCCAGCTGGATCTGCAGCCGCTGTCCGTAATGAGAGCTATCGATTTTCCGCAACTGTGTGCTGCGCCCACTTCTGCACTCTGGAATATTTTTCCAACGGCGCTCGCGGGTACCTCTGTGGCGCCTTCCTATTTTGCTTTCCTTCCGCCTTCGTTTTCGTCTCGTCAGCAGAAAAGCATGACTGTGGCAGCCTCCTACACTGATATAAACAAAAGTTTGGTCCCCAGTAGTAAATACCAATGCAATACCGTAATCAGCCCGACTGTCGGTGAGACCCATATTGTGCTTCACCACAGACAGTCATGTTGGAGGTGGTATACCTTTGCTTTTGTCCGTCCTGACCACCCATCCAGTTCTCCTCTAGGGGGTGGTATACCGTTGCCTCCATCCGACCTCGTTTACCCAGCCGGCACTTGGATGGAACTGCAGATTAATGAAGATGCCTAACCACGGTGCACCTCGCCATATAGCACTTTTGTCAATATTTACAGTGGTGAGCCGGCCGCGGTGGCAGAGTGGTTCCAGGCGCTTCAGTCCGGAACCTCGCGACTGCTATGGTCGCAGGTTCGAATCCTGCCTCTGGCATGGATGTGTGTGATGTGCTTAGGTTAGTTAGGTTTAATTAGTTCTAAGTTCTAGGGGACTTATGACCTCAGATGTTAAGTCCCATAGTGCTCAGAGCCATTTGAACCATTTACAGTGGTGAAATAAGTGAGAATTAGCACAATCCATTCTTAGGATTGACCAGAGATCGAATCCCAGACCGTCGCTGTATCACGCTACCATCTAGAGACACAAAACAAAATACCTCTTACCGAGGTAGACTGATTCCCTCACCTATAGATGAGTATTATGCCGCCAATGAGCTCATATATCACGATGGTGAATTTCTTTTCCTTGCGTTATCAGACTGGTTTTATGTCGGCACCACTAATTCCTCTCTTGCACCGAACTCTTCATCCTTAGGTAGCACTTCCACCCTGATTTTTCAGTTATTTGAGAGATGTAGTTGAGTCTTTCTCTTCACCTACTATTTTTACAGTTTCATTATCACATTTGTGTCATCTTGTCGCTATACTTTTTTCCATTGTTCCCATTTGTCTCTTTCTTTGTCCTGCGAGTCCGCCGACACGTAGGTGACAAAAGCCATAGGAAATTTAATATAATCCATTATGGAATCGAGGTAGCAGTTGTCGTTATACTGGTTATCACTGTTAGCATTCAACCGCGATTCTTATACATATATTCTAACAACGCGTTTCAAGAGACAATGCTCTCGTCATCAGGTTGTAAAGTCTATGTCATGAAATTAAACGGACTAAAAAGACAAAATAGCATCACAAACAGATGGGAAATCCGCAGGCTTATAAAGAAGCAGCTTTCCGTAGTCTCGTGCATAGGGCAGTCAACATACCTATGAGCGAAAAAGATAGGGAGATAGAGAAAATTATCACGATGCCATACTACGGAACAGTCTCACAAAAGATAGCAAATATTTTTAAGCCATACGACGTTAAAATAACTTTTCAGACTAATAACCTAGTGAGGTATAGCTTTAAGCACGATATTGGCGATAAGAGAAATATATTTGAAAGATCGGGAGTTTATAAGATTCAGTGCAGAACTGGTGATGCAGAATATATAGGGCAGACAGGAAGATCATTCGCGATCCGGTATAAAGAACATAAAGATGCGTTCAGGTTAGGAAATTATGACAAATCAGCTGTTGCGAACCATATATAAAAGAACAGGCCATCCCTTAATAGCATAGAAGATAACGTAGAAATATTGCATGTAGAAAAGAAAGGGAGGAAACTTGATTTACTAGAGGAATTCGAGATAGCTATCCATGAAAAGAAACAAAGCAATATTCTATATGCACAAGATAATTTTATAGAAATGAGATTTTTCTAGCGGGGTTTTAGAATTATTTTAGGGTAGGTATGCGACTTTAAGATGGTAGCATGTCACTGACGGAGTTGCTAGAGACTAACGATGGCAGACCAATGCAATAAGGAAATAAGGCGCCCAATAGCATAGCGTTACCTTCAAGCACACGGCTGTAACCACGCCACAACACCTAGGCACGTAGAATCCTATAACAAGGTATAAAAGAACACTGCATTGGGGGAAGCTGTCGTGTGTAATCAAGTGATTCACGTGAAACAGTTTTCGACGTTTTTGTGGCCGCACGACGGGAATTAAACTTTGAATACGGAATGGTAGTTGGAGTCCGACGCATGACACATACCATTAGCGGAAATTATCAGGAAATTCATTATTCAGAGAACTACAGTAACAACAGTGTGCCGAAAATATCGGATTTCAGCCATTACTTCTCAGCACAGGCAACGCAGTGCGACGAACGACAAACGTATCCGTTAGCACAGTGCGGCGGAATTACCCCGTTGGCTATGGCAGCAGACGAATGACGCGGTTACCTTTGCTAACAGCACGACATCATCTGCAACGCCTCCCGTGGGCTTGTGACCATATCGTTTGGACCGGCCGGTGTGGCGCTTCAGTCTGTAACTGCGAGATCGCTACGATCGCAGGTTCGAATCATGTCTCGGGCATGGATGTTTGTGATGTCCTTAGGTTAGTTAGGTTTAAGTAGTTCTAAGTTCTAGGGCACTGATGACCTCAGATGTTAAGTCCCATAGTGCTCAGAGCCACTTGAACCATATCGTTTGGACCCTAGACGACTGGAAAACTGCGGCCTGGTCAGATGAGTCCCGATTTCAGTTGGTAAAAGATGATGGTAGCGTTCGAGTGTAGTGCAGCCCGCACGAAGCCATTGACCCATGTTTTCAACAAGGCACTGCGCAAGCTGGTGGTGGTTCCATAATGGCGTGGGCAATGCTTACATAGAGTGGAGAGGGTCCACTGGTTCAACTGAACCAATTATTCACTTTAAATGGTTATGTTCGGCTACTTGGAGACCATTTGCAGCTATTTCTGGATTTAATGTTCCCAAACAACGATTGAATTTTTGTGGATGACATTGCGCCATGTCGCCGGGATACAATTATTCCCGACTGGTTTGAAGAACATTCCGGATAGTTCGAGCGAGTGGTTTGGTAACCCAGATCGCCCTACATGAATCCCATGAACATTCATGGGACATATTCGAGACGTTAGTTCGTGTACAAAGTCCTGCGTCGGCAGCAACATCCTCGTAATAATGGATCACTATTTCTGTATGGGAGTTTCAGCGACTGGTTAAGACCATGCCACGTCGAGTTGCTGCTCTACATCGGGCGTAAGGAAATCTGAGACCAAATTAGGAGGTATCGCACGACTTTTATCATCTCAATGTAATTTTTAGTTACCTTTTGTAGCACTACCTCTCAGGCGCTTCTATTCTTCTCTTTTTACGATTGTCCGTGTGCTCATCTGTACCGGTGATAAGTTTATCGCTAGTCTCCTACTTGCTACTCATCACTACTTCATTCTTTCATAGGTTTATCCTCAATCCATGTTCGGTAGTCATTAGACTCTGGATTCATTCAGTACGTCCTGTAATTCTTCTTCAGTTTCACTGACAATTGCCAAGTCATTAGCGAATCTTATCACTGTCATCCGCTCACCCTTAATTTTCCCAGTACCTTTTTTATTTCCGTCACGCTTCTTTGATGTAGAGTGTGAACATTGGGTGCTTAAAACTGCTTTCCTGTGTTAAGTGTTTATAATCCGCCAACATCGTTCTTTGGCTGTCATACTTACTGTTTCCTCTTGGTTTTTTCATGTATTGTACACTGCTAAGGAACAACTGGCAGCTGCTGCGGAACAACCGACAGTTGTTACGGTAGTCCCGACCAATGATGGTAAAGTAAAACGTTAACAGCAGCGAAAGTTTGTGCACGAACGCTGTGTATGCATTCGACAATTCATGCTGTACGAAGTTTTTTGAGGAATCGATTAGTGCGACGTTCCGTGTGGTATTGCGTCAGGTCTAGAAGACGTCATCTGGATGCTTACAATTGTTGACGAGCAGTTTGAAGGCTCAGAATCGATCAAAGCGTCACTGCTGTACCCACAGTAATGGGTGCGTCAAAAAGTGTTACCTCACATTTTCAAACAGGTCGCCGAGGGTGGAAATGTTATGTTAAAGGATGCTGTGTTCGTAGACGGGCCATCACAATGCGAGAGGTTCGATGCGTAGCAGTCGTCATGAAAAAGTAAACGGCAGATTACAGCAAACCTTGCAACGGCTGCCTCTGCCGCAGCCCTTTCAGGCTGGTTTGTATGCTCCTTTTTTAATGGGTCATCAGTCTTCTGGCAGCCATGAATTCCTCTCCTGTGCCAACTTCTTCATGTCAGAGTAACACAATTTGTAACCTACTTCATCAGTTATTTGCTGGATGTATTCCAATCTCAATCTTCTTCTATAGTTTTTGCCTCTATAGCCCCCTCTAGTACCATGGAAGTCATTCCCTCGTGTCTTAACAGACGTCCTATCATCCTGTCCTTTCCCTTTTTTTCTGTTACCCGTGGTTTTTTCGCAGTTATCTTCTTTGCACCTATGCTTTTCTTTATAACGTGTGCCATTGCCCTTTGAAAAGATGAGTTTCCTTCTTTAACTGTACTGCCTACTGAGCTATTTCTTATTGCTGTATCTATAGCCTTAGAGAATTTCAAGAGTATCTCGTCATTCCTTACTACTTCTGTATCCCACTTCATTACATATTGATTCTTCCTGACTAATACCTTAAACTTCAGCCTAGTCTTCATCACTACTATATTGTGATCTGAGTCTATATCTGCTCCTAGATACGTCTTACAATTCACAACCTGATTTTGGAATCTCTGTCTGACCATGATGTGATATAATTCAAAACTTCCCATATACCCGGCCTTTTCCAAGTATACCTTTTCCTCGGTTGATTCTTGAACAGAGTATTCGATATTACTAACTTAATTTCATTACAAAACTCAATTAGTCTTTCGCCTCTCTCATTCCAAGTCCGTATTCTCCTGTAACCTGTTCTACTCCTCCCCATACAACTGCATTCTAGCCATCAATGACTATTAAATTTTCATCTCCCTTTGTGTATTACATTACCCTTTCAATATCCTCATACACTTTCTGTATCTCTTCATCTTTACTTTGCGACATCAGCGTGTATACCTGAACTATCATTGTCTTTGTTGGTTTGCTTTTGATTCTGATAAGAACAACCCTATGACTGAACTGTTCACGGTAACACACTTTCTGCCCTACCTCCCTGTTCATAACGAATCCTACGCTCGCTTTACAATTGTTTGTTGTTGTTGATATTACCCTTGAAAGGTGGCTACACTGAGCCACAGCGGCAGAGATTGCGCCAAAGAGTGTTATTCAGCCGCCTCCAATGGCAGTGCTTATCGAGAAGTAGCAGTAGGCAGTGCTTGTTGAGATGTGGTGGTGGAGAGTGCTTGTTGAGGTGTAGCAGTGGAGTCGTTGTTGAGAAGTTCCAATGGCGAGTGCTTGTTCAGATGTTGTCATATTGTTTTGATGGGCTAGACACCAGATATTGTTGGATTGGGGATGCTGTAATGATCAGAGTGTGCTTTTCGTCAATATATATGAAGGTAATAAATTCTTTTATTATTTATTTCAAATGTGCTAAATAACAATGCCTCTTGGTCACAGGTTCAGTCAACAAAGCATCTGGCTTGTGTCCATGTATTAGAGTGTAATTCTGGTTTCTATGTGCAAGTATAGTATTTCAGTTTTATTTAATTAATTTAGTGTAAATGGTATTTAAAATATCTTGTCTTTTTGAGGAAGAACCGTGCCAGATGTGTACGTTGAATCACACTTCCACACACAGAACAGCTACACTTGTGCCTTGTTGTTTCGTAGCTTTCATAGTTGCTGGGGACTTAATTAATTAATTGTGTTAACGGAAGTTTTGTTTCATTCCTTGTTGTTATTCTATGCAGTCAGATTGCGTACTATATCAGACAGGGCCAACCGGTTACAAGACTTCGTAATCGTACATACAGCTACTAAGATTAAAAAGTATTTGCATTCATAATAAAAATTAATTAAGCCCCCATCCATCCTATACTCATCTGACCAGAAATCCTTGTTTCTATTTCCCTTCAGTGACTCCTACTACAACTAGATTTAGCCTTTGCGTTTTCCTTTTCAGATTTTCTAGTTTCCCTAATACCTTCAAGCTTCTGACTTTGCACCCCCCGCCCCCCCCCCCCCCCAACCCGTAGAACGTTATCCTTTCCTTGATTACTCAATCTTTTTCTCATGGTCAATTCCTTCTCCGCAGTCCCCTCCCGGAGATCCGTAATTGGAATAGCCGGAATCTTTTGCCAATTGAGAGACCATAATGACACCTCTTCAGTTACAAGTCACATATGCTGTTGATACACTTTACGTGTCTTTAATGCAGTGGTTTCCATTGCCTTTTGCACCCTCATGCCGTTGGTCATTGCTGATTCTTCCGCCTTTAACCGCATTTTCCTACTCTTAGGACAAGAGTGTGGCCGGAACCTCTGTCCGCTTCTCCGCCCTCTTTGACAAGGCTGTTGATAGAATGATGATGACTTCTTATGCAGGAAGTATTCGGCCGCCAACGCTGATAGTTAATCAAAGTTTAAGTGAGGGGTGGGGGGTGGGGTTATTCGAACCATGGACCGAGGACGTCTAATCAAAGAGGCTCCCTAGACCACGGGTGCATGCTTCTAAGATTGTTAGATGCATCCCACTTCAGCCTCGCCTTTGCCAAGAAAGAGTTCGTTGGACGAGGGAGTATGTTAGTTGTGAACGGCAACAGGGGTTCAGAGTGATGTTCTCCGTCGAATCATCTACTCTTTGGCTAGTTTTTCTGGCCACCAGTTAGTGTAGATAGAGAGGGGAACATGTTACACATCACAGAATCTTCATGAACGTCATCGGTATGGCCTGGGTGTGGGCACAAATTATGCACAAGACCGAACACCTACAGATCTTTGCGCTAGGTACCGCTAGAGCACAGCTGTATTGCAAGGAGATTTTTGTGGGTGATGTCCGCCTGTTCAAGGATGCGGTGGGTCCCGACTTTCTGTTTTTGGACGACAGTGGCCGCCCACACAGGCACGCTGAGGAGTCGGGCCCACTGGAAAGTGAACGTATTGACAGTATGCAATGGCCTGCATACAGCCGAGACCTGAACTCTACAACATGCCTGGGATACAGTTGGCAGACACGTTTCTCAGGAACCCTTCCCCCCGTCGTTCCATATAGGTTACTCCTATTTCTCTCAGAATTTCAAACATCTTGAGCCGTTTTAAATTGTCGAACGCTTTTCCAAGGTCGATAAAGCCTATTAATGTGTCTTGATTTTTCTTAAGTTCTTCTTCCGTTAATAATCAAATGGCTCTGAGCACTATGCGACTTAACTTCTGAGGTCATCAGTCGCCTATAACTTAGAACTAATTATACCTAACTAACCTAAGGACATCACACCCATCCATGCCCGAGGCAGGATTCGAACCAGCAACCGAGCGGTCGCTCGGCTCCAGATGTAGCGCCTAGAACCGCACGGCCAATACGGCCGGCCGTTAATAATCGCCTCATCAGAAATTCCTCTTAGGGCTTTTAGCTTTTCGAAGGATAATTTCATCGTGACATAATAAATCCTCAATTTTCTATTCAATTCTTATGTACACTGTTCTTGTCATCAACAATGACACATCAACTGTTAAGTTGGTTGTGCGATAATTCTTGCAGTTATCTACCCTTACTATTTTCAGAGTTAAATAGATGATACTTTTCTAAAAGTCTAGCTGCCTGTAACCAGTATCAAAGATTCTATTGATTTTCCCAAAGACCGTTGTCTGTCTGTTCAGTCTTACTTGATTGCAAGTCTTCCATAGTTCTGTTGAAGTCTGACTGTATCCCAACTGTCTTCCATACCGACTTCCGTTTCTTCTTCTCTCACATAATCAAACTTGTCCTCCTCACAGAGGCCTTCATTGCACTCTGTCATCTGTCTGCTCGCTCCTCTATGCTTTGTAGTGGAAATCCTGATGCACTGTTCATGTTGCCGCTCTTGTTTTCATTTTCATTGTAGGTTGTTTTACTCTCAACACGCTGAATCAGACCTTTCCTTTCAAATGTTTTATGCAGCCATTTTGTCTTGTCTTGTATGCACTCCCCCATTTAGTCCATTCTCAAGCGACGTACTTCTGTATTCCGAAAACTCGCTGAATTTGTTTTATACTTCCATCTTTCGTTGATAAATCTGAGACATTTCTTCTGTTACCTAAGATTCCTCGAAATTATCTTCCTTGCACCTATACCCGTCTGTGTAACTTTGATGATCCTAAATTTTAGGGAACGTTCATTTCCCTTCAACTGAATTGCCTACTGCATTACTCATTATTGTAGTATGTACAGCCTTAGGGAATTTCAAATGCTTTTAATCATTCTGCATTGCTTGAGTTTCCCACTTCGTTCCACATAGATCGATCCGGACGAGTCTCTGGAACTTCGGTCTACTCTTCGTCGCTACTAGTTGTAATCTGAGTTTGTATCTACTCCTGGGTACGCCCTAAAATCCATCACCTGATTTGGTATCTCTATCTGACGACGAGGTAAACCAACTGGAATCTTCATGTATCTCCAGGTCTTGACTATATATTCATTCTCCTATACTGATTTTTGAACAGTGTAATCGCTATTACTAGCACATCCCATTTACTACCGTAACTCTATCTTCTATTCCTTACAATTATTAGTTATTGGTAACAAACACCTCATCAGTTCCATTTCTAAGATCGTTGCAAATTCGTTCATTTTCACTACTAGTCACACTAGGATCATATTCTAGATGTGACGTCTGTAATGTGTAGCTCTAACAAGGGTGACACACCGCTGCTATACACATACATTATACATCAGGCGTTTGATTGTGTTGATCATAAAATATTGCTCCAGAAGAAGGACCATTACACAATTCGGGGAAGTCACAATTCGTTCACCTCTTACTTTAGCAACAGACAGCAAAAGGTCAGTATTTACAGTGTTGAGAATGGCTGTGATGTGGGGTCTGAGTGGGGTAGAGTCAAGTGGGGTGTGCCCCAGAGATCAGTGTTGGGTCCACTCCTGTTCCCTCTGAAATACTTCTGTTAGCTGATGACAGTAACTTGGTAGCAAAGGATGTTGTGTGCAACATTGGCTCGGTTTCATTTGGTGCTGTTCTGAACAATGTTCATTGCTTGCAGAAAATAAACTAACGCTAAATCACAGTAAGACTCAGTTTCTACAGTTTCTAACACACAATTCAACAAAACCTGACGTTTTAATTTCACAAAGTGGGCCTAGGATTAGTGAGACTAAATAGTTCAAATTTCCAGATGTTCAGATATATAGTAAACTGTCGTGGAAAACCCACTTTCCGGATCTTGTTCAAAGACTTAATGCTGCTATTTTTACTATTCGAAAGGTATCTAAAGTGAGTGACGGTTCGACACGAAAATTAGTCTAGATTGCTTATTTTCATTCGCTTATCTCGTATGGTATCATATTTTGGGGTAACTCTTCCCATTTTAAAAGGATATTTTTGGCTCAGAAACCGTCGGTGGAAGTTCACGAACCGCTTTCGACCCCTGTTCAAGAATCTGGGTATTTTGACATTGACCTCTCAAAATATATATTTCTTTCTGTCATTCCTCGTTAACAATATTAAATTATTCACAAGATTAAGCAACTTCCACTCAGTTATTACTCGGCAGAAATCAAACCTGCATTTGGATCGGGCTTACTTAACTCTTGCGCAGAATGGTGTGCAGTATACTCCTGCATCCATTTTCAATAAGCTACCACTCGAATTCAAATATCTTAGCAGTAATCCAAGCACATTGAAATCGAAACTGAAGAGTTTCCTCGTAGGTCACTCCTTCAATTCTGTCGAGGATTTCGTTGAAAAATTAAGCTGACTGGTGTCGTATTGTTGATTTCGTTTACTTAAACTTACGGATTGACTTTTTTTGGGTTTAGAAATATTTTATTTTTAGCTGTTATCACTTTTATGTTGTATTTTCTTGTACTGACAAGTTACATGTCCTAGGAGATTTGCTCCTCAATTTAGTCCTATGGAACTTGACGTGTAAATAAAAACAGTAAAATGAAGTGATGCATGAAAGTTATGCTAATAACGAACACACTGCTCTGAAAAACTTAAAAGACGATCTAGGTTACGTAACATAACATATTAATTGCTAGGTGGACATGAATGGAAGTGCGGGAGCTTGTTGCCAGAGGTCACCCAGTCCCGCACATAAAGTCACGTGGCGTTAGGTCAGCCTGATTAACGCCAGTGGAGGTTGGTCCCTCAAGATGAGGCAATTGAAGGAACGGAAAAAGACAGAGTGTTTCAATCATCGAGCAGTCACGGTGTACTGAGGTGGTATTCTTCATTGCAACATGGTCTGGACACAACATATGAATGACTCGACACGGGGAAAAACCAACGGGGACCTGGAAGGAGTACATGTGTAGCCAAGGAGTTGGGTACTGCTCTTAGAATCGTTTCCGAACCACAGATACAGCTTCCAGAACGAGAGGAGATGGTCCACCACGGTCAACTACAGCAGCAGATGACCGCTATATAGTGACACAGGCGAGTAGGGACACACGTCAGCAGGTACAATTGAAACCACATTTAACAGCACTGCAAGGCACGCAATCTCGCGCTTCACAATAGCACGGCGACTACAAAGGAGCCTTCTCTTAGCCCGACGACAAATACGCTTTGTTCCTTTGACACATGCGTATCGCGCTACGGTTTGCGATGGTACCAAGAGCACAGGGACTGGAGCAACGAGGCGTGGGGTAGCGCGCTCTTCTTGGATGAGAGCAGAGTCAGTCTGAGTAGTGATCCTGAACGTGCCCCCAAACGGGAAGAGTTGGGGGTGCACTTAATTAAACCAGGAATGCTGTAAAATATGATCGCCGTTGTGTTACAGTGTGGGGGGGCTTAATTTTGCAATGGCTTCCTGACGTCTTTCTACACGATACGCTCACCGGTCAAGGTTACTCTGACACTGCGCTCCCCCTCCATGTGCATCTTTTCAGGGGCGCGTCGCCCATGAAAATTTTTTGGTACAAGTAGAGTCGTGAAAAGGACGAGCAACGCACAAAAAATGTATTTTCGGGAGCAACTAAATGGAGGCTACGCTGTGTCGCCCGAACAAAACAGAGCCACGGCAAAAGCACTACATGTGAGCTGGTCCCAGTGCCATAGACTCGCCACTTGCGCGAGTTCTACCAGGACCACGGACGGAGCTGATGATGAAGACATCGACTTCACCTCGGCCAATTGCCGGCGGAGCACAATCCGCCAATGACCGGACGACAACGGACAGAAGCCTACTCGGAAGACAAAAGAGCAGCTCTCGCCCACTTGGTTGTAGATCATCCTCCAAGGCTGACTTGGACAGGGAACGTTGTTTACTGATCTCATAGAATGTACTTTAGGGAGCAACTAAATGGAGTTCTTATAAATCGCATGTGCTGTGTACTGTGAAGTCTACCTACGATTATTTGGACTTCAACAATGAGGCTCTTTTTGTGTTCTATGACAAGCTGTGTTACAGACTTCCTTAGTCAACTAGTCAAAAATATAAGTAAACATTTTTAACTCATTTGTGTGGCTTTTTTAGCAATTTGTGCGCTGTAGAACGCTAGCTCTCCTATCCTGTTACCTGACGTGGGACATAGCTGAGTAATAGCGGCAGGGAGAAATTGCCTTAGCGGTGTACTGCACCAGAAGCCGTTCCACAAACTCACAAACACGGCTTACCGTAACAACAGTAGCATCTGGGCCACCACAGCAGTAACGACGAGGCCTTTACAAAACTGGTGATGAGGGCTTGCACAAGGTTGCTGGTTTGTGGGACAGTACGTAAGATGTTTAATTCCAAACCTTTCGTGGGCCAGATGAAAGATAACTACGGCTGAAACATACGTTTAAATTGTATATAAAAAAATTAAGTTGTCTCAGTTAAAAAAGAGTTTTCGCTGAATGAATATCAGCAACTCATGGAACTATCCAAAACTCTTAGAACTAACACTGTGTATTTATGATTAAATCACATATGATCATGTATCAGGTGGTAAATGATGTTGCATGATTTATGTGGACCAGAAATGGGTGTTTCACTAAAAAAAAGTAGTGCTATGTAAGAGCCTTTCACAGAAATGCAGGGGTAGCCCCACAGAAGACAGAAATTCTTTTCTGCCGCATCAAAACAGGCACCTGAAAAGGCTCTGATATTTCGTTTTAATTACCGTCATTAGTCAGGCAGGTCCCTTTTGATATGTAACCGATCTCCCAGCTTCTTTCAAAAATTGCTGTTGAATGGTTGTCTTGATCCGCTTCCGTGGTTCATCAGAAAAAAAACACGGGAAAAATCAATGCAAGAGCTTCTAAAACGTATCATTGAGTCCAAAAGTCAATGTTGCATTCAATTATGTCTGTGACACCATTGATATAAGTAAGTAATGAGCTTAAATGTTTCTCAGAACTTTACCGACTGGAGCAGTGGTGCCGAAATAATATGGAGATACTTCCTCTTTGTCCATACAACATCACAAAATCTCTTTTATTTAATTTTGTCGTGCTCTTTGGAGAACAGAGACTTCAGTCAAAATAAAAATATTTAGTTGCTGATGAGAACTTTAGAGAAATTAAATGTTTCATCACTTCAACACTATATTTCTTCACGAGCAGACGACTGAACATGTTATATTGCTGGTCAGACAGACAAAGAATCAGATCAAACTTTTCCGCGCACGTATTAGTGGACATTAATGTGAGGTGAGTCCACCCTTGAAGTTTATGACGGAGTGAACACGACTGGGGACACTTTCAGTGAGATGTTTGAAAGCCTATGGAGGAAAGGCAGCCCAATTTCTTCAGCAGCCCAATCGAGAGAAGGTAGAAGCGAACGCTGTGATCTGGGGCGACGTTCCACTGGGCTCAGGTCGAGACTGTGGGAAGAACATTCCACTTCAGGAATGTTTTGGCCAAAAACCATTGGCTCACAGATAATGCTTCATGACACGGTATGTTGTCATTCTGATACAAACTACCATCTTCTCAGGGCAGTTAGTCTACTGTACACAGTACACATTACTGCAAAATATGTTCATACCTTTCGGCGCATTTAGCGTCGCATCTTCTTAAAAGCAATAAATGGGGCCACACCCTAAACGCCATACCCGCCCCCCCCCCCTCCGTCTCCACCGGCTATCGTAACACCTCTTCCTATGTGATGGCAGGGAAAATTTCCAGGCGCTTGGCAAATCCAAACACTTACACAGGGTATGTTGTTGTTGTTGTGGTCTTCAGTCCTGAGACTGGTTTGATGCAACTCTCCATGCTACTCTATCCTGTGCAAGCTTTTTCATCTCCCAGTACCTACTACAACCTATATCCTTCTGAATCTGCTTAGTATACTCATCTCTTGGTCTCCCTCTACGATTTTTACCCTCCACGCTGCCCTCCAATACTAAATTGGTGATCCCTTGATGCCTCAGAACATGTCCTACCAACCGATCCCTTCTTCTGGTCAAGTTGTGCCACAAGCTCCTCTTCTCCCCAATTCTATTCAATACCTCCTCATTAGTTATGTGATCTACCCATCTAATCTTCAGCATTCTTCTGTAGCACCACATTTCGAAAGCTTCTATTCTCTTCTTGTCTAAACTATTTATCGTCCACGTTTCACTTCCATACATGGCCTCAAAGTTTTTATTTCTTCTCCATGAATTTTAATACCTACTCCGAATTTTTCTTTTGTTTCCTTTACTGCTTGCTCAATATACAGATTGAACAACAACGGGAAGAGGCTACAACCCTGTCTTACTCCCTTCCCAACCACTGCTTCCCTTTCATGTCGCTCGACTCTTATAACTGCCATCTGGTTTCTGTACAAATTGTAAATAGCCTTTCGCTCCCTGTATTTTACCCCTGCCACCTTTAGAATTTGAAAGAGAGTATTCCAGTCAACATTGTCAAAAGCTTTCTCTAAGTCTACAAATGCTAGAAACGTAGGTTTGCCTTTCCTTAATCTTTCTAATAAGATAAGTCGTAAGGTCAGTATTGCCTCACGTGTTCCAGTGTTTCTACGGAATCCAAACTGATCTTCCCCGAGGTTGGCTTCTACTAGTTTTTCCATTCGTCTGTAAAGAATTCGTGTTAGTATTTTGCAGCTGTGACTTATTAAACTGATTTATGTTGGTATGTTACTGCTCTTGGTTATAGGAACACAGGGTATAGCGTGATTTATCACTCCAAGTAAATCGTTCCCATCAACTGTCACGTGTTGCTCTCCACACAACCTGGAGCGTCGCTTAGCGTTGATCACGGAAATATGTACCTTATGAGGAACTGTTCGACGTCTGTATCACACTATTTTTAACCCCCTACACGCAGTCATTGTGGCCGGACACCTGGTAACACTGTGGAATTCACGAGTGACTCTATCCGCTTTCCAATGCCCGACGATTTGTTTCCGTTAGTACATGGGGTCTGCCTAGTGTCCGATTAGCTGTTGTTGCTTACTCGCGTTTCCACTTCGTTGCATAGCCGATTTGTGCAGCTTGAGATGGGGTAATATGTCGCTGATTGTTCCGTTAACCATGTAGCATCCATTGACTAGTCTACGTTCCAAATCACAGAGCTATCCTGACTGACCTGTCCTGCTGTTACTGCTTCTACTATAGTGCACGTCATTTACGACGGCGGCCGAGCTTAGGTTCGTTCTGCGCATCTGACGTCACAAAACACAGTCAGTCAATGAACAGAGAACGACGTTGCCAGAGCTCCACTGCAGTGCGGAACATGGACAAGTGTCTTCACTTTTAGAAACGTTCAGTCATAAATAAAGTAATTGAACAAAAGCAATGTCTTGATAGCAGACTTCCTTTTATAGAAAGTTTGGAGGAAGAATTCTTTATACCAATTGCTTCATATTCTATCAATTCAAGAATGATTCAAATGGCTCTGAGCACTATGGGACTAAACTTCTGAGGTCATCAGTCCTCTAGAACTTAGAACTAAGTAAACCTAACTAACCTAAGGACATCACACACATCCATGCCCAAGGCAGGATTCGAACCTGTGGCCGTAGCGGACGCGCGGTTCCAGACTGTAGCGCCTAGAATCGCTCGGCTACTCCGGCTGGCTATTTTATCAATTAATTAAACCAAACAAGCAATAAGCCTCGTAATTATAGGCGATAGCAAGGAAAGGTATTTGTATCATTCTCACGAACCGCTTTTTCGCAATAAAGAACAGCGGTAATTGTTTATTTTCTTTTGTACTTCGACGAAACGTGAATAATTCATAGTCCTGCCAATAGTGTTTGTCGGTATTTCGCGTGCTATTTTAGAATCTTCCGTATAGGCTACTGAATGATGAATTGTGTTAGCGTTATGGTAAGGTGTTACGCTGCTAGATCTAAGGGTCCTGAGTTCTAACCTCGTGCGGTCCTAAATATTTTCCTTATTTAAAAACAATATCGAAGTGTCTTACTTCATGATTATTATTCGTTTGAATGTAATTTTTTTTTTATTTCTAGTGCTTTGTCTCTTCATTACAATCATAACACGTTTTTGATTTTTCTAAGTTTGTCCTCCAATATTTCCTTTCACAGCAATTAAAAACAGCGAAAAGGCACACATGCAATATTCATGTTATCTGATTTGTTTGTATATCTTCTCTTCCGCAGTCGCTGCTATTCATATTGAGATATATTCTTTTGCGACACTATTAAAAGTATTATTTAGAGCAGAATTTCGGCTCGTACGTTGCCGAACTACTTGATTGTCTGACGCAATTCTTTGCTTCGCTGCTTTGGCAACATCATATTCAATGTTTTCGTCGGCTGATCTATGTTTTGGCAGGTATTTGCTGTCCGTTGTGACAAACACAAATTGTTTGTGCACTACGCCTCACTGGCAATATATTTCAGTTTCTATGTTTTATTACGTATACAATTCAGTTTTGTGTACTACGCCAACTTTGTTAAAATCAGAACGTTTTAGATAAAAGCGAAACGACTCTGGTATAAATAAAAGTTTTATTACAGTCGCTAAAGATGTAATATTTCCCAATATTACATACGACACCTATCTGGTACTTAAATTAAATGAGGTATTGTTATACAGTATCTTGTCCACATTTCATTCTCAACATTGTGACAACTAAAATCGACCATACGGAAAGTATATGCTATGGACTTTTACCTCTGCAAACTCTTCAAAATTTCGTGCAATGGTTTACTACATTTAATGCTGCACAATAACTGCGTTTAACATCGAAACAAAATTAAGTCATTTATGGGGGGAAGGTATCAGTCAAGAAGATGTGTAAAATCAAATTTTTGGGCCAAATAGTTTTTGTGAAATCAAATGATAAGTTTTTCAAGGCAGTCGGAACACCATGTGTCTGCACTTGGCGAGCAGTGCAGTGATGACAAAATCGCGCACAGCGTGGAATGCAGGGAGCACGTTTCTGTAGCAGCGAAAGGGTTAATGCGGCCGTGGTGGCTTTACTTCATAAACTGCGCGCTCCCCTCTAAACGTAAGTTTGCGAACTTCTCTTGGTGCGTCCGTCGTTTGCAACTGGCAACGCAGCAATCTCCCGCGTCTGGGCGGGCATACGTGAGACGCCAAGATAAAAGAATTGAATTATAACAACATAATACTCCCCACCGCCTCCTGTCATACTGACGGGTCGGTCTCTTGTGACATCCAGTAGTTAGTTCCGAATTATAAGGGACGATCAAAAAGTTTACATTCGAAGGGCGTACGGCCCAGGATCGATATGCCAGGCAGGCAAAACCTCCGTAAGCTTTGATGCAGTCATCCTACCGATGCACGAGGCTGAAGATAACCGTTGGGGAAAACACCGTGTCCTGCTGCGTCAAGAAGTCTCTAACCGCCTGCTGCACATCCTCGCCAGACAAGAATCGTTGGCCGTTCGAGGCTTTTTTAAGGACTCGAAGGCGTGATTATCGGATGAGGAGAGATCACGACTACAGGGCAGGCGTTCAATGGTCTCTCACTTCAGTTCGCTAACTTCTGAGTTACGATCATATAGGAACGTGAGTTACCGCTGCTAGCACGAAACTCGGTGCACGCTGCACAACAGTGGGTTTCCACAGATATTCTGCACCGTACACATTCTTCTTTCTCTGATGGGTGCCTACCGGTGGCTATCCTTGGGCAGCCAAGGAAAATATAACAGGATGTGGATCCTGTTCGGACACAGTTCACGCTTCCACATTTACCGCACGAAAGTAGGAATGACACGAATACTTCAATACACCTAGCGACTGGAAGAAAGCGCAGGTCGTTCCCATTTTCAAGAAGGGTCATAAATCAGACGCGAATAATTATAGGCCTATTTCGCTTACGTCAATCTGTTGTAGAATAATGGAACATGTTTTGTGTTCTCGTATTATGACGTTCTTAGATAATACAAATCTCCTTCATCATAACCAACATGGATTCCGCAAACAGAGATCATGTGAAACTCAGCTCGCCCTATTTGCCCAAGAAATTCACAGTGCCGTAGACACTGGCGAGCAGATTGATGCCGTATTCCTGGACTTCAGGAAGGCATTTGATACGGTTCCGCACTTACGTTTAGTGAAAAAAATACGAGCTTACGGAATATCGGACCAGGTTTGTGATTGGATTCAGGATTTCCTAGAAGAAAGAACACAACATGTCATTCTTAACGGTTCAAAATCTGCAGATGTAGAGTTAATTTCGGGAGTACCGCAGGGAAGCGTGATAGGACCTTTATTGTTTACAATATACATAAATGACTTAGTTGACAACATCGGTAGCTCCGTGAGGCTATTTGCAGATGACACGGTTGTCTACAAGAAAGTAGCAACATCAGAAGACTCGTACGTACTCCAGGAGGACCTGCAGAGGATTAATGCATGGTGCGACAGCTGGCAGCTTTCCCTAAACGTAGATAAATGTAATATAATGCGCATACATAGGGGCAGAAATCCATTCCAGTACGATTATGCCATAGGTGGTAAATCATTGGAAGCGGTAACGACCGTAAAATACTTAGGAGTTACTATCCGGAGCGATCTGAAGTGGAATGATCACATAAAACAAATAGTGGGAAAAGCAGGCGCCAGGTTGAGATTCATAGGAAGAATTCTAAGAAAATGTGACTCATCGACGAAAGAAGTAGCTTACAAAACGCTTGTTCGTCCGATTCTTGAGTATTGCTCATCAGTATGGGACCCTTACCAGGTTGGATTAATAGAAGAGATAGACATGATCCAGCGAAAAGCAGCGCGATTCGTCATGGGGACATTTAGTCAGCGCGAGAGCGTTACGGAGATGCTGAACAAGCTCCAGTGGCGGACACTTCAAGAAAGGCGTTACGCAATACGGAGAGGTTTATTATCGAAATTACGAGAGAGCACATTCCGGGAAGAGATGGGCAACATATTACTACCGCCCACATATATCTCGCGTAATGATCACAACGAAAAGATCCGAGAAATTAGAGCAAATACGGAGACTTACAAGCAGTCGTTCTTCCCACGCACAATTCGTGAATGGAACAGGGAAGGGGGGATCAGATAGTGGTACAATAAGTACCCTCCGCCACACACCGTAAGGTGGCTCGCGGAGTATAGATGTAGATGTAGATGTAGATGTAGATGTAGATCCTTTGCCTAGATGTCGGTTCTTATAGAAGGACTTCAGAAATAGTCTGAAAAGCTTTTGAGTGTGTTGAAGAGTAGCTTGTGCTGACAAATAACCGGTAAGAAAAAAATTCCAAACACTTTGACGTTCCGAAGTCAATTAGCGTTGAAGTTAACCAATCAGATCGCTGCGCGCACAATTCAACAGTCAGGTGTTCTCATAGTATAGATGACAGCACACGAGACCGCTCAGCAATTGGCTTGGGTTCGGTCCTTAATATCGGTCCACGTCCACTACCGCAGTACCGTTTCTGGCCGTCTTCTTGAACTTGCATGCGCTACTGCATTATTGACCAACTAAATTGCTAATTACTTCAAAAACGGCGTAACATATCGAATGTTTTTTCTTAATATATATTTTTCAGCACAACATACCCTGCAATAGTCTTAGAAGCTTTTCAGACTGTTTCTCAGCTATCTGTATTTCAGCATCTGAGTCGTGCTGACTTGCATATATCCTGCAGGAACACGGCTAATATGGAAGCATTTTGATCGCCTCTTACACAAAGCGGTGTCCGAGTAACTTTGATCATATTCTGTATATTAACTGCTGATAGTTTTTGTTGATGTCATATCAGACAAAGGATGAAATGTAACATGCCTGAGTTACACACTGGAAATTTACAGAGTTGATATCAAGGCGAAATATTTATAGTAGTGTAGAATACCGATTGTTCCTTATGTTTCTACTAATGTACAGGGTGATTCAAAAAGAATACCACAACTTTAAAAATGTGTATTTAATGAAAGAAACATAATATAACCTTCTGTTATACATCATTACAAAGAGTATTTAAAAAGGGTTTTTTTTACTCAAAAACAAGTTCAGAGATGTTCAATATGGCCCCCTCCAGACACACGAGCAATATCAACCCGATACTCCAACTCGTTCCACACTCTCTGTAGCATATCAGGCGTAACAGCTTGGATAGCTGCTGTTATTTCTCGTTTCAAATCATCAATGGTGGCTGGGAGAGGTGGCCGAAACACCATATCCTTAACATACCCCCATAAGAAAAAATCGCAGGGGGTAAGATCAGGGCTTGTTGGAAGCCAGAGATGAAGTGCTCTGTCACGGGCTGCCTGGCGGCCGATCCATCGCCTCGGGTAGTTGACGTTCAGATAGTTACGGACAGATAAGTGCCAATGTGGTGGCGCTCCATCCTGCTGAAATATGAATTGTTGTGCTTCTTGTTCGAGCTGAGGGAACAGCCAATTCTCTAACATCTCCAGATACTGCAGTCCAGTTACAGTAGCACCTTCGAAGAAAAAGGGACCAAAAACTTTATTGGCTGAAATGGCGAACAAATGTACAACTAAATGAAACTTTATAGCTCCCTTAATTCGACGACAGATAGTGCTGAGCTCTGGCTTTTGTCGTTGCAGAGTTTTAAATTCCTAAAGTTGTGGTATTCTTTTTGAATCACCCTGTATAATAAGTGAACGATAACTAATAAAAGTTACAAGCACCGAGCGACTGGGGTAATCATTGTAAACAGATGAACAACATAAGTTAGTCAAAACAATCTGTTACAAACCGTGCTCCAGGTAACTGGTATGATAATTGCTGTCGCTGTTGAGGCATCATGTTATGAATTTTGTATACGCTCAAACGCAGTCGTCGCCTCTGGGGTCTGTATATTACCCTACCACGGTATTACTACACTTGACTTCTCGTGGCCGCTGCAGGACACGCGTGGTGACATTACAGTAAACAAAAGCCACATCCATTTGTTTGGCTCTTGCATACACCGTGGAAGTACGAATAGCTTCAAGAACACGATGTATGATCGTTTAAACAGCAGAGCTCATTCTGATCGGCCTTAAAAGCATAGGTAAACACACGACCCGACCGAAGCGCCCAGAGTCTCAGGTGCAGTAATACTGTTGTGGACTAACGCTCCACTGCTAAAGGAATCCGCGAGCACACAAGCAGAGTCACACAGCAACAACACGACGCACGACGATTTTGCATCTTCATCCTGATACAACAGAACAAGCTTTCCTGCGATCTACGGGTGTCTCTGATTTCTAGATAAACGGTTGCGTGTCGGTTGTAGTAAACAGAAGCACTCTCGGCCTCTTCCAGCTATAAGCAGCACACGTAAGTTATGTTACTCTGGCTCGCGATGGGGGATATGCATGATTATCATAAAATATTGTGAGGTATACAGACTGGCTCACAACTTCTTTACAGAGTACTGTTTCCCAATTTATTCATCCCCCATTTTTATCACCGCTAGCCAATTACAAATCTGAGGCATTAGTTTGAGTCTCTCTGGCTGATTTGCTAAAAATTCGTATACTATTTCGACTGAGAATTTTTTTATTGCGAGCGTCGATGAGATTCCGTCTAAATGATCGTTATTGTTTTTCTCAATACTGAAATTTTTTACCAAGTCTTGTTAGCAGAGTTACTTTCGGTCATGGACCTTCCTGTGACGATTCACGATGACGTTTGCAAGACCAAGATAAGAACTACATCCAGCCCATACAAGGAAATGTCATTTCTGACTATAGGCAATTAAATTCATATCACTGTTTCTGACTGCTGATGAAATTACAAATGGAATTACTGAAAGCACAGATCAGTTACGTATATATTAATTACGTAAACTCTCTCACAAAATCAGTTACGCAGGAAATTCAAAAATTACGAGGGCTTGCTATAAAGTAATGCTTCAGAATTTTTATGTGAAAAGACTTAAAGCTTTTTAAAGAAAACAAACGTTATTAACGTTCTACAAAGTTATTGTCTTGTCTAAGTATCTGCAGTCCTCCACGCCAGGACTCTCCAAATTACAGCGTGTAACATGTCGGTGTGTAAGGTAACTATGTCGGTGAGCGAAAAACAGCCCAGAAAACTGAAAGCATGAATTCGAAGAGTTCTTCCACACATGGAGCACCCTACCCTTGAGCATGGAAACGGCAGACCACACACAAGCGCTGGTACATCTCCAACAAACCAACTCCATGAATTCACTGCCACCGATTATCCTCTATACGGTCCCGATCTGACACCACCAGATTTTCATCTGTTTCCAGATTTGAGAACACTTCGACGACTTCAGTTTAATAGTGGTGCAGCGGTGCAAGCAGAAGTGAGTTTGAGTCTCGTGTATAAACAGACTGAATTCAAAATGGAAGGAATGTGTTCGTCGCCAGGGTGACAATATTGAGAAATAAATAAGTAGACGAGAAAAATAAAGATGTACAATGTCAGGAACCTGGCTTTAAGAGTTTTCAAATAAAAAATTCGGAGGCATTAGATTTCAACGCCTTTTCGTACCAATGTGTTACAGGATGATTGGACTATCAGATAGTGATGTCAGAACCATTATATAATTACCAAAAACTAGTATCATCCAAAGTCTCACAATGGCGACAGCCCTCAGGGAAAGTCGTTTAGGTTCAGATTTGGTGCAAGTCTCGCTGGGTCGCAAATGGAGTCGGTTTACCTCTTTTGTCTTCGCACTGGGTCTATTCCATTTCTGGTAGGACGAAAAATGAGAAAACTGGCCTCCTAATTTTTTAACTATTAACACATTCTACATGTGTCAATTACTGCAAATGAAAACAACTTTCATAATGTTCCCTATTAAATTTTACAGGTTTTGGAATTAAAATTCTTTAAAGTTTGCATTGTTTTCCGAGTGCAACAGTTTGTCTGCCGTATAACTCAAGAACATTATATCGCACTTCCGTGACCTACGATTCATTCTGAAGCTGCATATCTGTTGATGAGGGAGGTATATAACAATAATACAACTCGGGAAGATTATATCGCAGTTCTATGACCTACGATTCATTCTGAACCTGCATATCTGTTGAAGATGGAGGTATATAACAATAATACAAAGACATTTAAAACAATTTTTGAAAACCTTACATTTATGTGTGAAGCATAAACACAATTATCATAATAAATAAACCCACCTAGGCTCGAATTTCATTTTATTATGCACTGAATTCAGTTTTTAATTTTCTGGAGCCTCTTGTGTAAAACGTGGGAAAAATAATTACATAATAAGTACAAGGGTTGCCTACAAAGTAATGCACAGCATTTTTTCCTTCATCAATTCTTTATTGAACAAAATGAGATTCACACACACATGCAAGAATGGTATTTTATCTACATACCCTATTTTTCCACATAATCTCCATACTGTTCTATGGCCTTCCTCAAGCGCGAAACAAGGGCGTTTATGCCCTGTTGGTACCAATCCTTGTCCTGATGGCAGAGCCAGTGCTTCACTTACTTTGCTGATTGACACATTCTGCGACAAATGCCGAGTCGTAATGCGTCTATCTTCGCGAATGACAATATCAGCTCGCTGCAGCATGTCAGATGTGACAGACGTGGATGGTCTCTGCGAGAGCTGCAGGAGCTCCGCCGAACCGCCTTCTGATGACCTCACCCTCTGTGTCCAGCGACTAACTGTACTTCCGTCAACATCAAATGCTCCATAGACTTTGTACAAGCATTTGTGAATATTCCCCACAGTTGCTTCCTCTGGAGTGAGAAATTCTATGACGGCACGTTGCTTGTAACTTACATCACCTACAGACGCCATTTTGGAACTGTCCTGCACCTACGCTATCTTTCGGACGTGACGGACACTTGGCCCGCTCACTCAGGAGACTTCAAATAATTCATACGTAGCGTTTCGCATTGTTTTCGGCTGAGAAAAAAATGCAGTTCGTTACTTTATGGGTAACCCTCGTATTTAAGCTCGCGCTGTACTGGATTACGATGAGTTGCCGTGAAACATAAACAGTAGGCGATCAACCACAGCCCCGTCACGCTTCATGGCTGATGTCGCTTTCTGTATTTACTTCATTTTTCTACAGTTCCCCACGGAAAATACCGTAAATGAATTGGATAATTTTGTTGTTAAATCAAATGATGAACAATACAACATAATTTTTCTTTCATTTAAAATTTCACTTTTCAGAAAAATGTCATGAAAGTTAGATTATAATTAAGACCTAAAAATATTGCCTGAGTATTATCTCAAACTATGCATTATTACCTTCATTGTAAATTTTATGTAAAAATTATATTTTGCGTAGATTCTGAGCTACAGATCTCAGAATAGCGTGATTTCATTAAGGTAGCTTTGACCGTTGAGAATTTTGCAAGTAACTATGTGATCAAATTATCCGGGCACCCCCACAAACATACGTTTTCAATATTAGGTGCATTGTGCTGCCACCTACTGCCAGGTACTCCAAATCAGAGACCTCAGTAGTCATGAGACATCGGGGCGCTCCACCGAACTCACGGACTTCTAACAGGTCAGGTGAATGTGTGTCACTTATGTCGTACGTCTGTATGCGAGATTGCCACACTCCTCAACGTCCTTAGGTCCTCTGTTTCCGATGTGAGAGTGAAGTGGAAACGTGAAGGGACACGGACAGCACAAAACCGTACAGGCCGACCTCATCTGTTACTGATAGAAACCGCCTACATTTGAAGAGGGTCGTAATGTGTAGAAGCAGACATCTATCCATACCGTCACATAGGAATTCCAAACTGCGTCAGGATCCACTGCACGTACTATGACAGCTAGGCGGAAGGTGAGAAAACTTTGATATCATGGTTGTGCGGCTACTCGTAAGCCACACATCACGCCGATAAATGCCAAACGACGCATCGCTTGATGTAAGGAGCATGAACATTGGACGATTTAACAGTATAAAAACGTTGTTTGGAGTAACGAATCACGGTACACAATGTGGCAATCCGATGGCAGGGTTTTGGTATGGTGAATGCCCCGTGAACGTCATCTGCCAGCGTGGGTAGTGCCAACAGTAAAATTCGGAGGTGGTGGTGTTATGATGTGGTCGTGTTTTTCATGGAGGGGGTTGCACCTCTTGTTGGTTTGAGCGGCACTATCATAGCACAGGCCTACATTGATGTTTTGTGCACTTCCCACCGTTGAAGAGCAAATCGGAGATGGCGATTACATCTTTCAACACTATCGAGTACCTGTTTACAATGAACGGCCTGTGGCACAATGGTTACACGACAATAACATCCCTGTAAAGGACTGGCCTGCACAGATTCCTGACCTGAATCCTATAGAACACCTCTGGGATGGTTTCGAAATCTGACTTCGTGCCAGGTCTCACCGAACGACATCTAAACCTCTCCTTAAAGCAGCCGTCCTTGAAGAATGGGCTGCCATTCTCCAAGAAACCTTCCAGCACCTGATTGAGCGTATGCCGGCGAGAGTGGAAGCTGTTATCAAGTTCAACACCACACTGAGTTCCAGCATTAGCGATGGAGGGCGCCACGAACTTGTATGTCGTTTTCAGCCAGGTGGTCGGATGCTTTTTATCACACACTATACATTTTATCACATAGTGTATATTTTAGATGATAGTATATTGAACCCTACAAAAAACCAGGGTTTCCTGCCTTCCGAAGTGAAATGGAACAGGCCATTGGTGCCACGCTGAGTGGGGAACCGTACAGCTAAGAAAGTCCTCGCCTCCGCCATAAAGACACAAAAGGGGGTAGGTGAGTACATCTACCCTGCAGGGTTGGCAACACAGTGTTTTTAGCAATGGTTATAAAACTGCTGGTCACACCGCGCTGTATTTCACTTTCTTTCTTGATTCACCCACCCGTCTCACGTCATCGGGTACATTGTCATGGTAGAAAACAACTTTCTCTGGCTTCCATTACCTTTAAACCATGCCTGCAGAGTCAAGGCTTACTATAAATCCCGTCTCATGGCGAGAATATTGCTTCGACAGACGTCGGAGAAGAGAATGCGCATGCCCACGGGCGTGGCTATGACTTTCCTCCCAGTTACGTGCGGCTGACACGTTGGTGAGCGCTACGGTCTATTCCACTACTTGCGAAGAATCCCTAGAACTTTCGTGGTGGCTAGAAACCTCCAGTCCTCTCTCAGTGTGTACAGTGCCGGAAATAACGCAGCACCCACAATGACCAGGTCATTTAACTGACGAGTGAGATGACGGGTAGTTCATAACTGTAGGAGATGATGATAGAAAATTCAATCCAGGTGCCAAATGGCATCTTGCGCATTTTGTTGCATTTGGCTAAATTTTCTTACAGTACGTGCTAAGCTGGTGATCCTGCTATCCAGGGCAGATGTACAACATGACGAGCACGTTGCGTCGCACCATCAATTCGTGGACGTGCATTGTCCTGCTAAAAAGGTCACCTGCCTGTCGAAGAAATGGCACCAGCACGGGCATCAGTGACATAAATAACGGCACCGCAGAATCCACAGTGTGGTGGTGGGGGCTGTCTAATAAGACAGCCCCGTATTTTGTGGCACCCCAGCTGATTTTAGACATTTATTTTAATGAAATCTCATACTCAGTTCAGCTATGGAAACACAATAAGTGGAGCGAACAGAAGTGTGCCAGCAACTATTTCGTACCCTTTCTTGTTTAGTGTTAACAAGAGTGCTACAGCGTATGGTGGTCAGCAGTGCACTCAGCGCAAAATACTATGAGCGCTATTTTTTCGTGCAAAGAGTGGCCGGTATGCCAGCTAGCGCTCTGACTGCACTGCCTTCTTCATTGTGTGTTTCCTTCAACTGTTGTTGACAACAGTGGTCTGTTATACAAACAACAGCTTCAGTTTTTTATATGATTGTGACGGACACGATGTCACTGTGCAAGTGAACTGCTATTAGAAAGTGACTCGCGCATTAAAACATTCGTTATCTTTTAACTACAATGTATGTTCTCGAATGAAACAAGTTTACCATTACCAGTCACAGTTTATTGTTAGCATTCACTGTTTATTTATATCCACGACGGGTTCAAGGTTTAAACATCCGTCATCAGGTGCATATACGTAAGATCTAAATGTGTGTGAAATCTTATAGGACTTAACTGCTAAGGTCATCAGTCCCTAAGCTTAAACACTTCTTAACCGAAATTATCCTAATGACAAACACACACTCCCATGCCCGAGGGAGGACTCGAACCTCCGCCGGTATCAGCCGCACAGATTTACGTATGTTATTACGGCATAAGTGTGTATGTTGTGTTACGAATGTTGCGGGCAGAATTCTGGTTCTGCGTATCCGAATGCTCACTCTATAAATATTTATACTACATGGAGCCAATAAAAAAATACTGGTGTCCATAGATCTCCAGTGTACACCACATGGCTTCTTCCAGAGATCTACGGATACCAATTACTTAATATTGGCATCTCTTATGACTGCAAACGGGATTGGATTGCTCCCAATTTACTTTGGTCAAGGGTTCTGAAGAATATGTAGTGAGACTCCGAACCTGGTTTCGTATATATATGAAATGCAAGTAAGATGAATTCAGGTATTTTAATTTTCATTTAAATTAACTATCGTGCTTGCTTAGTTAAAAAAGGAAATCGTTCTAATACAACTGCACTTGAGAGAAGACTAAATTGTCGTAAAAGTAACACTATCCAAAACTGTGCCCAGTGGCACCATGGTGCAATATGTGGATACAGAGGGGTTGTAGTGTTAATGATTCATCTTTCACGATCGTCGGCTATCTGACGACGCTCGAGGCCTGTCTGTACACCCTGTGTTTTGACGCTGAAGGCAGTAACTGTGCTGAGTTCAGAGGTATAGAATATCTGAGACATTCATGTCCCATCGACGAGTATGTATTCCTATTGAACAGCTTCAGCCATATGAACAGCGTCGCATTTTCGGCTTCCAGGAAGCTGGATGGCTGCATCAACGGATTGTTACACGTGCTGGCCACAATGTATCGGTGGTGTGTCACTTGCACAAACAGTGATCCGTGGAACATTACCACGTCTGTAAACAAGGTCCTGGACACACGGGTAGAACAGACGCACGTCAAGATCGATGCACTGTGTGAGCAGCGATGGCCGACTGAACATCATGCAGGGACGAAATTCGGAAATATGTTGCACCACCTGTGTCATCAGAAATTATCCGTCTGCTTGTAGCAGGATTAAGATCATGCGTGCTCATGACCATTTTACCGCTGATACTATGACACAGCCAAGCATAGGGGTGTGTGTGTGTGTGTGTGTGTGTGTGTGTGTGTGTGTGTGTGTGTGTGTGGATTGTATGTCCACCACACTGCTGCCCCACACCGAACCCAGGGTCATAGTGCAGTTCGGCTCCCAGTGGAGCAGCCTCCCACCCGTCCCCCCAGGAACGTCTCATACCAGACGAGTGTAACTGCAAATGTTTCCGTGGTAGAGTAGTTATGATGTATGCGTACGTTGAGACAGTATTTGTGCAGCAATCACCGACATAGTGTAACTGAGGTGGAATAAGGGGAACTAGCCCGCATTCGTCGAGGCATATGGAAAACCGCCTTAAAAACCATCCACAAACTGGCTGGCACATCGGACTTCGACACTAATCAGCAGGGCCGGATTCGTGCCTCGGACCGGCACGCCTTCCCGCTCGGGAACCAGACACGTTAGACCGCGCGGCTAGACGGACGGGCCGCCAAGCACGGGTACGCTGGTGTCGTGAAAGAGTTGACTGGAAGATAAAATGGCGCTCTGTTGTGTCCCGTGATGCGACTAAGTTTTGTATGTATGTGAGTGATGTGATTCACTTCCAAATAAATTTTCAAAGAACAAATATGAAAACATGAAACACTCACACACCGTAATTCAGGTTAAAAGTAAAGATTAACTCACCAATTAATGCATTCGTTGTAGAACAAACAACGCCTCCAGCTTTGTAAAACGAAGTGCCACGGTAAAGCAAACACATATTTCTAGTTCTCCTACGCTTAGCACACAAAAACGTTCCGTCAATTTCACCCAAGTTAAGAGTACGACATCTTTTGTGCTCAATGTTTAGAACTGCTAAAACACTTAGTTAGGTTTTGATTAGTTTAAAGCTATAAAATTATCGTCTATTGCAGAAGAAGTAACTGGCAGCGACGAGTACAGCTGAAACACTGTGATACATCAGGCAGACCAATAGGAAGAAAAGTATTTTCAACAAACAAAAATTTTGCTTTACTTTTAGTTCACAAAATGTTATCTTTCTTCCCTAATTCTTTCGACATAAGTCTTTTTAGGCTAATTTCTCGTGAAAGATTTATGGTCGAATCTGATCAGTTCTAAATACGTTCTTTTATCTAACTTAAAAAGATGACACTGTGTAGGAAAGAAAAATAAGCATTACCAATCTGTAGGCTCGTAAAACGTTTGTTTAATTACTGAGTTAAAATATCGACAGAATCAGCGAAAACTATGACTTGAGAATCCTTAAATGTATCCAAAATTGTATAACTGCAGAAAGCTCACCAAAAAATTTCTTCACTTCATGGGTACGCTTTGTGGTCATTTTACATTCAATGCTCCAAACTGTGCAATCACTTTCGCTTCTTCTGCTAAAAGTTCAGAGTTGTTTCTTAGAATAAGTAGGTTTTTTCTTGCAGCTGGCAGAGGCTGAGATCCATTCTCTGTATCTGCATTAGGGGATGCAGTAGCTTGAAAACTAGGTTAACATTTTCCAAAATCTTAATTTGAAAAATGAGAGGCAGGACAAAATCAAATTTCCATATATTTTATCAGACTGGAAGCTCCTTCCCTCCGTGTTCTCTCTTTACTCTTTGGGCGCTGCAAAATTTATGTGAAATTCTGTTTCATTGATGACAGTGAATCATATCTGGAAGAAAATGTAGTTGGCCACAGTTGCTTCAGAGCTGTAAAACATCTACCAGATGCCACAAATTCATTGATCTGTTGCCGTAGAACCACAGAAGCGCTACGGAAGTCATAAATGCATTACACTTGTAAATTTATGAAAGTGCTGCTGTTCCACTATTCTCATGATGGAATTTATGTTATATGTTGAACAATGCGTAAATTCATAATTTGGTACACTTGCTTTAATTATTCATTGTAAAACTGAGTATTAACCACTCTCAAATGCACAGCCATCGTATGTTGATCTCTGCATTTATTCTGTTGTCTGTTAATCTTGTCTACATCAATTATTACTTCCTTTTCAAAACTCTTTCATTACCTCTTACCCCATGAAATCCCAAAAACGATTCCTTTATTTAAGTCTCCTTTTATCTGGTTTGATTAAATGTAAATATAAATATCCTACAACAAGGCTAAGTTGTTCCTTTCTTGATACATCTCGGGTTGTGTCTACAGTAAGTGAAATGAACGTCTGCAGTTTAATTTCACCAATTATACTATCTAAACACAATCATTTAACAGGTGCATTATCTAGTTTCATGATGGCCGCGCGACATAATTTCAGAAAGAGCTAGCGACCTACTTACATATACTATTGTAGAAATCATAGCTTTAATTTGGTCATATCCTTTATTAAAAAATTGTAAATAATTCTGACATGTTTCCAAATACCGAAAATAATACACGCATGCCAGTCTGTAGCGCAAATTCCATGTAATTTCATTTTCTTGCATAGGCCTCGGCAGTCATTAATTTGTCCATCAAACTATATGTCTTCCTCATCTCCGAATAACCAGCACATTACACATTATACTGCATTTAAAGTAGAGGCATAGCATAGAAAAAAATCGTTGAATTCTCAGACCAGGTTTAGTGTCAATTTACTAATAAACGAATCTAAACGATGTTTTGGTTTTAGTGTCTCTGAGGAGTGGACCTTGAGGATTGCACGCCCCGCTATTTATAATATCTACTTCAGTTTCTAGGTACAGTTTACCTTGGAATGAAGCCACTATCAGCGCTAAGTGGTGCATTTGATGATTATCTTGGAGCTGAGGAGAACAATCTGTTGGTGGTGAATCGGCGTCTATTGCTGGTGGTCCGTTTTCAAATTGCTCATCACCAGCATTTACACTCGATCGATTTTCACAGTTACTACTACATGATATTAGAATTTCAAACTGTCAGAATCTTTCCCCGTTTAGTTTTTGCAACTGTACTGGCTTACACTTTCAGCTTTTAAATCGTGAGACATTTCTTCAGTTCGTCTTCATTATTAATTTATATATATATGTTGTGGGCGAGTGGCTGATCGCTTGAAGGCCTTATCTATCTTCACTGTTTCTTTAACTTCTTTGCCTCGATAAGCTTTCAAGTTTCTCGTTTGAGCCTCATTTAAACTTGAATTACTTCTATACATTTGAATTTGAGGCTAATGTTCAAGATCAGCCGACATAAGAAAAAGCGGTGCTACGTTTCTGCTTGCACAGCTTAAACGAAGAAAAAATAAATTTGAAATGCGAACCTTTTAAGTTACGCTTTACCGTGACTGCTACTTATACGGTAAGAAACAACAAGTTTACTGTTACAGTCACTGTTTATTGATGTCGACTACACGTTTCGGTCCAAACAATCATCAGGAGGATTTACATGTGTAAGTATGGCATATGTGTATGTTGTATCATAGCGCTTAGCGTTTTTTGGGTGTTATTACTTCTTAGCTACAGGTAGATCACCTTCAGAAGTACAGTGAAACCCTGTAGACACATTTTACAGATATCTTCAAAAATTTATACTTATTTAAGGCTTAAAGATGTAAACAATGTTATTGTGCGTTTTCGCTATATTCTCACAGCTCAGAATTCACTTTATTAACATTTTTTCGCTAACCGGATAAGAAGGGACAGCCAGAAATAATTTTTTTACGTTTTATATTGCACTTATTCCTATTGCCAAATCTGCTCTAATTAATTACGTCACAATGCTACTATATAGGAAGCTGTATCACTCATAAATATTTAGATACACACAACGGTTTGAGAATCTACATAAAGTGAAGGCCTGTTACGTATAGTTTTATTTGCGTATGAACAGAGCATCGATATGTGTACACTGACTGGCAGTTTACTCAGACATATTTAAAAATTTATCTAGCAACTGTCTCATAAACACATAGTCATAAAATAGCAGAAGCTATCTTTACAATACAAGATATCATAATATCGTGCCTCGATATTTTTCAGCACATGAAGTGCCTCATATAATGACACATACAACTATACTTTTTTTGTATAAACCTAAGAAAAGTAGTGGTTCACCTTTCACATACATGGAGTAGCAACGACCATACTGAACCATAGCAGTTGTGAAAACTCAAACATGCAGTAAAGTATATTAAACATCGCTAATACGTGAAATATTCAAGTTTCGCTATTACCACAAATTGTAGACAAGCAGTATCGTCCCAATATCATGTGACTAGCCCGGTTTGATGTTCATAACATGCACGGTAGGCTATGTTCAATCCATAGATATTTGAGGAATGTCGTTTCAAATCGTATTACGTGCACAGATCATAATTTTACAGGAAAGCAAGAACTCACATTTCGCTTCTTAACCAAACGAAATACGTCAATACAGGTAATCTACGAGAAAGGATGGAAGTAGCACTTACAGAACAACAACAGCCAAGGCTTACATTGAGTTCCATACTGTATGACAGTAATCTGGCGTTCCAGCTAAAATTACTAGCGGATTAAGATGTTCGGAGAAAATGCATATTTACGGTTATAGGCCCATTAATTTTTTGCAAAGAAAGTCTTCAGCACATTCTTCAGAGTACTACGATGTGCTGCTTCTTCTGAGTTCTAGGATATGCTGATTTGTGACAGATGGAGGGGGGCGGGGGGGGGGGGGGGAGGGGAGGGCTAATTACCTTTTGACGGAGACCTTATTAAGTCGGAAACTTTATCTGTTTCCTATAAATGTAAAAATGTTGCCGTTCACTCGTTGCGACGTCTAAATATAACAGATGTTTAAACACATTTTGTAACAGAGCATAAATTTTACGAATATCATGTTGGGACGGAATTTACATAGAAACTTCATAATGCCATACTTTCAGTTTGTTTATAAGTAGCGTCAGTAGCTTTCTAAAATTAAACGCTTAAACTGAAGGTTTTATTCGGATACTGATCGTTGTTAACTCTGACAAGTTGCTGCACAGAATATGAAACGGTCACCTAACAACATGCGCAAAACTGGCCAATGTTGTCAGCAGAAGTAAAAAAATTACTGCGCGTGATAAAGGAGTATGGTGTCTGATTTTATTATTCATATATTTTGTGGATGGGTTTTCGATGACATACCCAATTAATACACTCGAGAATGAATTTCATCTAATGGAAGTTGGTTGTTTGAATAACTTGTTTTGGAGCTTTATCATTTTATTTAAATTTTATGGCAACGATCATCAGTTACGGAAGAACTGAACCACTTTATCATGGACAGTGCAATACAGAGAAAATACTGTTATTAAGAGCCACTGGAAACCATTATGCAACAGTATCTGCCTTCCTTTCTGAATTCTTTTCACCTTCGGTCCGTGAGCAAGGCTATGAATAGCTGGATTAATTTTTATTTTCACGTTTTCGTTGAGTAATCAAAAAGAACATACTCAAATCCTCTCTAGACTTAATTCCCTATCCTGACACAGAATTTTGTTTTGTAGGGAGCACATTGCGCTCAAGTGGGAGCGATTTAGATGCTTGTGACACAATAAACTATTAGCCAAGATCGCAGGAATTCTTTTTATTCCATGATTACAAGCTTGACATTCTAGAAAACATTCAAATTTATAGAAACAAAAAAAGATACCCCAACTTACTGGTTAATGATCAACTCGAATCTGCAGACTATAATTTCTTTAGTATTTTTGACGAGGTCCTGTAGAGCCCTTTGAACAACAGTCAACCATGGCCGTACTGTCAACTCTTTTATGAATGTGGGGAGAATGCCCTATTCTTTTTTACGTTTTCTTGGTTTTGGTCCGGTGATCGCCGCGTACACCACAGAACAAGGTCTTTTATGATGACTGTGATTTATTTAGATGAGGCTGCCACGTAGCTGTACTTCTTATATTAAGTGGTTCTGTTAAGACCAAAACACATAGGCTCATACGCAATGTGTATTTCAGTGGTATGTTTTTTAATATAAGACCAGACGGATATGCATTTGTGTAACCCTGCAGTGTTCCTAAATTTGTATATTGCTTTTGGTAGGTTTTACATATGACCAGACGGATGTACACTTGCGTAACTCGGCAGTCCCAGGAAATTTTAATTTCTTATCGGTATGTTTTATATGTAACCAGGCAGATGTGCATTTGATATGACCGGAAAAATCTGCGCTCATACGCAAGGTGCGTTTTATTGGTACTTTTATACAGGGTGTTACAAAAAGGTACAGCCAAACTTTCAGGAAACATTCCTCACACACAAAGAAAGAAAATATGTTATGTGGACATGTGTCCGGAAAAGCTTACTTTCCATGTTAAAGCTCATTTTATTACTTCTCTTCAAATCACATTAATCATGGAATGGAAACATACAGCAATAGAACGTACCAGTGTGACTTATTCAAACAGTTTGTTACAGGAAATGTTCAAAATGTCCTCCGTTAGCGAGGACACATGGATCCACCCTCCGTCGCATAGAATCCCTGATGCGCTGATGCAGCCCTGGAGAATGGCGCATTGTATCACAGCCGTCCACAATACGAGCACGAAGAGTCTATACATTTGGTACCGGGGTTGCGTAGACAAGAGCTTTCAAATTCCCCCATAAATGAAAGTCAAGAGGGTTGAGGTCAAGAGAGCGTGGAGGCCATGGAATTGGTCCACCTCTACCAATCCATCGGTCACCGAATGTGTTGTTGAGAAGCGTACGATCACTTCGACTGAAATATGCAGGAGCTCCATCGTGCATGAACCACATGTTGTGTCGTACTTGTAAAGGCACATGTTCTAGCAGCACAGGTAGAGTATCCCGTATGAAATCATGGCGGTGATTCGAGGAAGTACAGTACATGCTGACGAAACTAAAATGAGCTCTAACATGGAAATTAAGCGTTTCCGGACACATGTCCACATTACATCTTTCCTTTATTTGTGCGTGAGGAATGTTTCCTGAAAGTTTGGCCGTACCTTTTTGTAACACCCTGTATATGACCAGACGGGTATGCTCTGTGTAACCCTGTAATGTGCTTAAAATTTGTATATACTCTCGATAGATTTTTTATATCACTTGTCTGATGTGTTGTGTATGACGCAGCAGATCCCATAAAGTATCTATGTATGATCGTATCTTATGACGTATAGGACCACACAGATGTACATTTTTGCAATTCTGCAGTTCTCATGAAATTTGCATTTGCTTTTCGATATGTCTTATATGTGACCAAGAAGATGTACAGTTGAGTAGGTCTACAGCTTTCATAAGTTTTGTATATACGTGATACAGCAATCTCTAGAATTATGTACAGGCCTTACCGCACGCGCAGAGCCTGTTATGACGCGAGCTGTGACATTCACTGGCGCACCTTCTGCTAGCGTCATCTCGCGATGCGGCCTGTAGTGTAAGAACAGGGCCGGAGGTGCGGTAGTACCTAGCTTGCGCTTGTATGTAATGGAGACACTTAACATTTATAATGTCATCTCCCTTGGACGCCTATGTGCTACTTACGACAATTTTGGAAGGCCTGCGTGTTACCGGCAACTATTAAAATCACCATTGTTTGCCTTGATGTTGTTACCTGTATGTGTCCTAAGGTATGTAACTAAATTTATATGTGTACATATTATAAAGTGGAATACAAGCCCACTTTTATAGTGTTTTCTGTCCTCCCTAGATCCGATGATGACGACTTTAGTTTCACCGAAACCGATAATCATGGAATAAAAGGAATTCCTGTGATCTTGGCTACCAGTTTATTGTTTAATGGAATTCTGTACATCATTCATGACACAAATACAGAAAAACGAAGTGCACTATCGTACGTAAACGGATATTTAACACGAAATGAAGTATATTTTCATACAGACAAATTATTATGGGGGCACTGTTTTCAATTCCGAAACCGAGTACAAAAATTCATGAGCAATTGGCAGATTCAGTCAACAATAACAAAAATACAGGGAGGAAAAAAATGATGAAATGAATGTAGGCGTGGACATGAAGGTTAATGGACGCGTGTGAAAACTCGTAAGCCACCGACATTTGCTGCTGTAATTAATCATGCACTAAAATACGCGCTCACAAATCAATGCCGCTAGACGTAAACTGTGCGGTAGAACATTATCAACGTGTCATAAATATCCTCTGTGCCAGCCCATCTGTGAATGACATTTGAACCGGAGGTACGTGCTGTGACAAGGCTTCTTTCATGTGTAGGAGTTTATTTCGACATTTTCTATCATTTGTTTCCTCTTCAGTCTAAGATGGGTTGGTAAATTTTTACATGAAGGTTGCAATACCCAACACAATTCCCGGATAAATTTCTTAGAAGGTGCAGTTTGTACCAATAAATGTAAAGCTCCCACAATATATCAACAACATTAATCTGCAGAATCTTACCATCCCAAAATAAAAGAAGGGAAATAAGTTTCTGATTGCATTCTCAGTGTGCAGAGAACCTACCTGATCGTATTACTGTATGAGATGACTGACCTAACTACAATTTGCAAACAAGGTGCTCTTACGTGGCAAACAAGGCAATATTGTCCTAAATTTATTGTGTCACGTGAAATATTTGTGGTACGACAGTTACTGAATCCATGATCCGTTAATACGCCTTTCTTTCAGATTCCGCAGACGTTTTTAGACAAATTATTCCTCTTGAAACAAAGAGCATGACTGCAGAATCGGTATGCGTGCGACAGTATGTATACCTAATATCTTCCGAAACGACGCGCGCATATAACCGGAATTTTCATGTACTCATAGCTAGGGTGGTATTAGCTATAAAAAGGGAAGGTGAAGTGTTTTGGATAGCCCTTGGATTATGGACCACTTGTATACGCAACAGAAGGCTCGTCTTAATGTCACTATCCTACAGTACAAAATATTAATATTACAAACGTTCTCCTGCTTACACAAGTAGAGCAAGTGGGTTGGTTTCTTTGGGCATTTGATGTGGTCTATAGTGGTCTTGATCTGACATGCGGAGGCACTATTAGCTCATGGACGGTTGCTCGAGATACCAAAAAAAAGGGCATTTCTACTACATTTTTGGCATCACCAGCGGACCAAAACTTTGCCGAGAATTCCCAATCTGCTATGCACGACAAATGATTGTCATGTTTATTATGTATTCCAAAGATTCTGATCTTGGGCAACTTTGAAAATCTTCTTCATATCTTTATCCATCTCCGAATCACAGAGGTTTAAATTTATGCTGCTTGTACAGTAAAATCTAGATTGATCTGAAAACATTGTTTATGAAGTGGCGTAGCACGGAGAAATAGGCTGTAAAATTCTCCGTTATCATCTGTGAACGCCATGTGGTACTTGTGAAGCACATGCAAAAGCTTTTCGCACTTAAAATCCGGTCCGAGGTGTAAAATAAGTTTTGTGTTATTTAAATGTCACGTAAGTAACCTACCTAATTAAATATACACTGACCAATAAAGTTCTATTCATATGAGTTACATGCTCTGTTCTGCAAGGAAAAGAAGGGATCTAGTGGAAAAATTCCGCAATCGGAGCAAACAATATGCAAATATATTCTTGTTTAATTAAAGATACTGGCTGGAAAGTGGGGTAATACCTGTCTCATTCCACGTTCTCCAGGACCTTTAAAAAATTTTCCAAAAATTTTGGCGTGCGAACATATTCGCGCTGTTTTATGCAGTGATGAAGGAGGAAGTGGCACTGATAAAGAAAGGGAAAACTAATAAATAGAGACACAATGGCAGTGGAACGTAGTTGACAACGACAGAACAGTGCTAGGAAAAGATGAAGGAGACGGTGTGTAAGGGGACAGGGGGATGGAGGAGCAATAAAGAGAAAGTAGATGAGGGTGACAGCCAGTGATAATGAGAGAAAGGTATGTGTCAGTCATAATGGTGAAGTGGGCGATAGTGACAGTGAGAAGTGACTGCAGCTGCAAGGAGGAAGAAATGAGATACTAGCACTAACAGAGAGCGCAAGGGAGGCAATGACAGAGAGAGGTGACTGTAATAGTAGGACAGAACGACTGGGTCTGTTGCTTTAACGCCGGAGACCACGACAAAGAGACACAAGAGATAATGGAAATGATTTGGGCTGAATGGCGTAGTGATAAAGGGCAACTGGGAATGGATGGTGGATGGTATGAGCGATGGGCTAGTCGCTATAAATTAGTTGTAGGAGTTCGAGGTAAAAAAAAAAAATAAAGAAAAGAAAATAAAGGCGAATATGTTCCCATGCCAAAATTTTTGGGAACGTTTTTAAAGGTGCTGAGGAAGATAGGATGAGACAACTGGCACTCCTCTCTTAACTCACAGTATTTTAAATAAACAGGAACAAATTCGCCTTTTTTGTGCTGCGATAGGAGCCTTTTCCCGCTGGTTAATAAATTATTTTTAAAATTTGTCAGGGAGTAAAATCTCACTTTCACACAATTCACTATTACGAAGCCATTGACAAAAGATATGACAGACCAATTGTCTGGAGAACCTCTGTAAATGTGTGTCGCATTAACTTTAATGATAATGCCGAATTACTTTCTTCTAAATTCATTTTTGAAGAGTCTACGGAATCAACTGTGCAATAAGTGAGGGAACATCAGATTGCATGAATGGCGACTGTAGTTTTCTAACCAGCTGGAGTTATTAATGTTAGCAAACTATCGAGATGAAACAAAAATTCTTTTTTTCCTTTTTATTTAACAAACCTGCGAAAAGTTTCTGCTCTACTATAGAAATAGTACCCCACCGGTGGAAATTTTCCTACACTAGAGGTTAAGGTCGTCGCTCACGATATTTATACCTTGGTTTTGGCCTAATCTTCCACAAAAACAGTGATGTAAACTGAAAACCATTATAAAACAATACATTTAAACGGAAGAAATAGTTATAAGTCATTGTCAATGACGCATAGAAGCCATACGATAACATTTCAGCAAGTATAAAACACTTGAGTATAATAGTGCATAAGTTTTCATACAACAGAGAAAAATTGTAGCGAAATGCAGGAAGATTTGCAGCGAATAGGCACTTGGTGCAGGTAGTGGCAACTGACCCTTAACACAGACAAATGTAATGTATTGCGAATACATAGAAAGAAGGATCTTTTATTGTATGATTATATGATAGCGGAACAAACACTGGTAGCAGTTACTTCTGTAAAATATCTGGGAGCATGCGTACGGAACGATTTGAAGTGGAACGATCATATAAAATAAAGTGTTGGTAAGGCGGGTACCAGGTTGAGATTCATTGGGAGAGTCCTTAGAAAATGTAGTCCATCAACAAAGGAGGTGGCTTACAAAACACTCGTTCGACCTATACTTGAGTATTGCTCATCAGTGTGGGATCCGTACCAGATCGGGTTGACGGGGGAGATAGGGAGGATGCAAGGAAGAGCGGCGCGTTTCGTCACAGGGTTATTTGGTAAGCGTGATACCGTTACGGAGATGTTCAGCAAACTCAAGTGGCAGACTCTGCAAGAGAGGCGCTCTGCATCGCGGTGTAGCTCGCTCGCCAGGTTTCGAGAGGGGGCGTTTCGGGATGAGGTATCGAATATATTGCTACCCCCTACTTATACCTCCCGAGGTGATCACGAATGTAAAATTAGAGAGATTCGTGCGCGCACGGATGCTTTCGGGCAGTCGTTCTTCCCGCGAACCATACGCGACTGGAACAGAAAAGGGAGGTAATGACAGTAGCACGTAAAGTGCCCTCCGCCACACACCGTTGGGTGGCTTGCGGAGTATAAATGTAGATATAGATGTAGATGTACCTGACGTAAGCATAAAATTACCACAGCTGCATCAGCACGACTTTGGTAATTTAAAGTACCGAACTCACTTTGTGTTTTCCTTTGAGTGTATAGAAGATACTGTTGCTGTTACGATAATAAAAACAACTTAGGTGGCGACATGCGTTTCCACAGTAGAGTTTCTGGCCTTTTTTTGTCCCTTCTTCTTCTCCAGCTGCCCCGGTCCTTTACACACACACACACACACACACACACACACACACACACGGAGCACTCGGCCGCTACGACGCACAAAGTTGTGAGCACCAGGACGGCGTCGGCCTGGCGCGCCTAGTTGTGAGCAGTCGTAAATTTCTCGCCGTCACTCGCTCCCAGTGGGTTGCAGAAAGGCAGGGCCGCTTTTGGGAGACTCTACGACAGCAAAATGCTTCAAATAAGTAGTAGCCACCGTACTTTTCTTGAACCTTGACGCAGCAGCTATTACGGAAACAATGTCCTCCGCGAAATTGCAACATCGTTACTTCGTTTCCGTGTAATACTTCGTCAATGATGCTGCTATGTAAGTTAACTGTAATGAAGTTTGAAATAAATACAAGTTATAATTTAACGTCCCGTGGGTACTGAGGTCAGGGAGGACGTAATAACATGTAAAATTTACAGTAATATCTTGAAAACGACGTGCACAAGTTGTAAATGAACGATAACTTTCATAGACTCTACAAAAGCCAGTCACGACGTAGGCGCAATGTAGTAACATAATCTAACACCTACCAAGGGATGCAATACGTATTATCAATCCCAAAAATAATCTTAGATCGAGTAAAATAGTCACTTTCAGCTAAATAAAAAAATAAAATAAAAAAAAAAAACACAAGGTCCACCACTAAGGAATTAACTCAATCGGACAGAAATCGGTAGATGTGACGAAAGATTACATTTCAAATAAATTGGATGACTTATTCAACAGAAAGAACTGCACAAAACTTAGCAAGTCAATAACGTGTTCAGGGATATCGTGCCAAATTCTGTTTAATTGGCGCGTTAGATCGTCAGAATCGCGGGCTAGGTGGAGGACCCAGACTTTCACACATGGGGGAGATCCGGCAACCTCGCTGCCAAATGTAGGGCCCCACAAGCTCGAAGACAAGCTATAGATATTACAATGAAATGAACACCTTTAGCTGCTTACAGGAAATCCCGGGTTCGATTCCCGGTCGGGGCACAGATTTTCATCTGTCCCCGTTGACGTATGTCAACGCCTGTGAGCAGCTGTGGGTGTTCATTTCATTGTAATGTCATTCTAACGAGCTGCATGGTCACCAATGGTATCTGTTCTTTCGGACATGTCCGAAAGAACAGATACCATCTTAGTATATATACAAGCTATTGAAACTCACGCAGTTTGCGAGGGAGCATTATGCGCAGGGCCGTCCAACCGACTCGGGGTTTTGACGGTCTGATGCGCCACTTGGACAGAACTTGGCGCTGAAAACCTCAGGAATACATCCAACAACTATGTCAGTTTCACAAGCTCCGACATGGTCGAGAATTCAACAGTAACCAGAAAATAGAATAAATTTCCTTTACTTCACCTCTATAGACTACCGGTTTCGGTTTATAATGACCATCTTCAGATCTGTACTGTCTCCAGTATATTAGAACATATTTTTATAAAACAGATCTGAAGATGGTTATTATAGACCGAAATCGGCAGCCTGATGACATAAAAATGTGTGACTGTACTGTCTCCAGTGTAATAAGACTTGTGTTTATAAAATAGATCTGAAGATGGTCATAGGTATTATAATTACGAACAACATAAATTGGAAGGAACACATAGAAAATGTTGTGGGGAAGGCTAACCAAAGGCTACGTTTTATTGGCAGGACACTTAGAAAATGTAACAGACCTACTAAGGAGACTGCATACACTACGCTTGTCCGTCCTCTTTCAGAATGCGGCTGCGCTGTGTGGGATCCTTACCAGGTAGGACTGACGGAGTACATCGAAAAATTTCAAAGATAGGCAGCACGTTTTGTATTATCGCGAAATATGGAAGAGAGTGTCACAGAAATGATACATAATTTGGGCTGGAAACCATTAAAAGAAAGGCGCTTTTCGTTGCGACGGAATCTTCTCACGAAATTCCAATCTCCTCCGAATGCGAAAATATTTTGTTGACACCGACCTACATAGGGCGGAACGATCACCACGATAAAATAAGGGAAATCAGAGCTCGTACGGAAAGATATAGGTGTTCATTCTTTCCGCACGCTATACGAGATTGGAACAATAGAGAATTGTAAAGATGGTTCGATGAACCCTCTGCCAGGCACTTAAATGTGATTTGCAGAGTATCCATGTAGATGTAGATTACACACCGAAACAGGTAGACTGACGACATAAAAATGTGTGACCCTAGACTTGAAGTACAGGAAATTTGACTCAGTCAGTGCCAACCCGAATAACTGCTTCCATAAGGGCCAGAGATGAACCAGCCCGTCACTGATTTGCTCAAGTTGTGAAACTCTTTCGCCTGACTCCATTCCATTCGGATGATTCGCTCGGGGTGATTCGTCTTTTGGGTCTTAAATTGTCCTAGACAATACCGAAAGTGCATGTGATTAACAGCAACATTCAGAACTTGCAAAAGTAAGTTCTGAATCGTTTTAATGATAATGGGGCACTTACAGAATGAAACAACTTTCTAGGAAGCTCTATCTGATCAAAAGTATCTGCACCTAGTGGTTGATATTAATAAGGGCTTGTCACCTTTTGTTTGTTATCCTTCGTCTTTATGACTGCTTGAGTTCTGCTGATGACACTTTCAACAAGATGTCTGAGTACCTGTTGTACAATTAGTGCTTTGTACCTCACTAGTGATTTCTCCCGCTGATCTCATGCGATCTTTTCAAACATCTTCAGCAATTTTCGTTAGTACATCAGGTGATATCCAATGATTAGTCCACGCTAGACATCACTGAGCCTTAATGACCGATCCATTCTTCTGTTACTACTTCTGTATTGACAACAGAATACTGCCCGCTTCCCTTTATGCTAGCAACTCCGCCCCTCGTGACACATAGCGGTCACTTCCTCATTACAGAGGGGTGTCCGAACAGTTTTTATCAGCAGTACAGTAGTTAACCATGAACAACTAATGGCCGTAGTTCTATGACGTAAAATTCTAAACCCTCTATTAAAATCATTGAGCTTGTATTTTTAATCGGAAATTATTGAATATTTGGCAAGCACCAAAATTTCCAGGAAGCTACAGATATCTCGTGCGTAGGCTTAAAAGTAAACCACGATATCGACGGTAGTTCAGTACAAATGACTTGGGTGCAACTAAGCTACACAGGTCAGACGGAAACATCAAATTTGATAGCAGATAAATGTCATTGTTTCATTCCAGCTTTCGAGAACAGTGGAAAAAACGATTTTAATACCATTGTGAAGAGTGCCATGAGAATCTCGCGTTCATAAATTAACGTACAACTGCTGATATTCCGCATTTAATTAGATGGTAACCAATTGTCAGAATCGACAAAAATTGAATTTGAACACACAGCTTTTAACACGGTTAAATGAAAGCACCACATCAGAAATTGAATGAATTCATGCGATCCGGTAGATTATCGTCATATTTTACCTGGTATTTCACTTTAGTACTGTAGCATTTAAGGGCCGCTGAAGTGTCTCTCGGCTCATAATATCACAAGACGAGTATGTGTGTGTGTGTGTGTGTGTGTGTGTGTGTGTGTGTGTGTGTGTGGGTGGGTGGGTGGGTGGGTGGGTGTCTACATACTATAATGTATGGTCAGTACCGTATTAATCTTGTGATGTCGACCTGTGAAGTTCCACAAAGGGCAGGTTAGCTTTTTCAGTTACCTTTAGTTAGCTATTAGCATAAATAATCAATTGTTAGATATCTGTGAAAATTTTTTAAATTTAATTCCTAACTATGACAAAGCATTCCTCTTAAAAAAAATAATATCATTGATTTTAACAGAGATAAATTTGCAATAAAATCGTCAGGAATGGCGGCCGAATACTTCCGGGATAAGATGTACCCATTATTCTGACAACGGACTTGTCGTAGAGTGCGAAGGAGAGGACAGAGGTACGAGTCACTCCCTTGTCCTCAAGCTGGGAAATGGCACTTAAAGGCGGAAGACTCAGGGGTCATAAACGGTATGAAGATGCAGAAGGCAATAGACACCATTGCACTGAAGACGTGTATCCGCAGGACATATGGCCTGGAATTGAAAAAGTGTCATGATAATCTCTCCATTGGCACAAAATTCCGGACTACGACCCCCACCCCGTTTAGCATCACTGGGAGGGGACTGTGATGGGAGAGTTGACACTAGTCAAAAGACTGAATAACAATCAACAGGATAACATTCTACGACTCGGGGCGTGGAATGTCAGAAGACTGAACGTGGTAGGGAAACTAGAAAATCTGAAAAGGGAAATTCAAAGGCCCAATCCAGATATAGTGGGGATCAGTTCCGCAAGGTTCGCAGGAGAGCTTCTGTGAAGTTTGGAAGGTAGGAGACGAGGCACTGGTGGAATTTAAGCCGTGAGGACGGGGCGTGAGTCGTGCTTGGGTAACTCAGTTGGTAGAGCACTTGCCCGCGAAAGGCAAGGTATCTGTCGGGCACACAGTTTTAATCTGCCAGCAAGTATCACATCAGCGCACACTCCGCTGTAGAGTGAAAATTTCATTCTACATACTTAAACCTAACTAACCCAAGGACATCCATGCCCGAGGCAGGATTCGAACCTGTGACCGTAGCGGTCGCGCGTTGCCAGACTGAAGCACCTAGAACCGCTCGGCCATAGCGGCAGGCTCTCTGAGAGTATGAAACTTATACAATTCATTTATCCTGGTTCCAGGTGAGTAAATTAGATAATACCTATCTTTCGGGGTTACTGTCTAGCATGATCAGCACCAGCCTAACACCATCACTGTACATGAAAATAATTTGAAGTTAGTCGAATTGGCGATAGTGTCTTGTGAATGTGCGACGACATCACCATGTGCCAGAAGCCAGACGCTCGTCATAGTCGCATATAGGATTAGCACATCTATAATGAGACATGTCCCGTCACAACACCGCATATATTCTGCTTCACGCCAATTTTACTGTAATATCGAATTTTGGCCTTAGCGGTACGGAGCGTGAGCTGCAGTTAGGGCTGCCAGGATCCAAAATGGGTTGTATTTCGCCGGACACATTATCCTTAAAAACCGGTTACGGTCATTTTCTTTCGAGATCAACGCAAAGAAACAGTTAAGAGCCTTATAATTTGACGACTTCCTAAGATAACCTTAAGTCACAATTAAAAGTTCAGTAAACTAAATAAAAAATTATCTATTATTCTGGGACTGAAAAGTTAAAGATATTCAATAACTTTGCTCATATCTGTTACAATTCTAACAATAATCTGTAGTTACTTATTAATCTACATCTACATCCATACTCCGCAAGCCACGGGACGGTGAATGGCGGAGGGAACTTTTAGTACCTCTATCAGTTCTCCCTTCTATTCCAGTCTCGTATTGCTCGTGGAAAGAAAGATTGTCGGTATGCCTCCGTGTGGGCTCTAATCTCTCTGATTTTATCCTCATGGTCTCTTCGCGAGATATAAGTAGGAGGGAGCAAGCTACTGCTTGACTCCTCGGTGAAGGTATGTTCTCGAAACTTCAACAAAAGCCCGAACAGAGCTACTGGGCGTCTCTCCTGCAAAGTCTTCCACTCGAGTTTTATCTATCACCTCCGTATCTCCGTAACGCTTTCGCGATTACTAAATGATCCTGTAAAGAAGCGCGCTGCTCTCCGTTGGATCTTTTCTATCTCTTCTATCCACCCTATCTGGTACGGATCCCACACTGCTGAGCAATATTCAATCAGTGGGCAAAGAAGTGTACTGTAGGCTACTTCCTTTGTTTTCGGGATTGCAATTCCTTAGGATTCTTCCAATGAATCTCAGTCTGGCATCTGCTTTACCGACCGATCAACTTTATATGATTATTCCATATTAATTCACTCCTAATGCCTACTCCCAGATAATTTATGGAATTAGCTGCTTCCAGTTGGTGACCTGCTATATTGTAGCTAAATGATAAAGGATCTTTCTTTCTATGTATTCGCAGCACATTACACTTGTCTACATTTGAGACTCAATTGCCATTCCCTGCACCATACATCAATTCGTTGCAAATCCTCCTGCATTTTACTACAATTTTCCATTGTTACAAACTCTCGATATACTACAGCATCATCCGCAAAAAGCCTCAGTGAACTTGCGATGTTATCCACAAGGTCATTTATGTATATTGTGAATAGCAACGGTCCTACGGCACTCCCCTGCGGCACACCTAAAATCTCTCTTACTTCGAAAGACTTCTCTCCATTGAGAATGACATGCTGTGTTCTGTTATCTAGGAACTCTTCAATCCAATCACACAATTGGTCTGATAGTCCATATGCTCTTTCTTTGTTCATTTAACGACTGTGGGGAACTGTATCGAACGCTTTGCGGAAGTCAAGAAACACGGCATCTACCTGGGAACCCGTGTCTGTGGACCTCTGAGTCTCGTGGACGAATAACATGAGCTGGGTTTCACACGTCCGTCTTTTTCGAAACCCATGCTGATTCCTACAGAGTAAATTTCTAGTCTCCACAAAAGTCATTATACTCGAATATAATACGTGTTCCAAAATTCTACAACTGATCGACGTTAGATTCAAATGGTTCAAATGGCTCTGAGCACTACGGGACTTAACATCTGTGGTCATCAGTCCCCTAGAACTTAGAACTATTTAAACCTAACTAACCTAAGGACATCACACACATCCATGCCCGAGGCAGGATTCGAACCTGCGACCGTAGCGGTCCCGCGGTTCCGGACTGAGCGCCTAGAACCGCTAGACCACCGCGGCCGGCGATCGACGTTAGAGATATAGGTCTATAGTTCTGCACATTTGTTCGACGTCCCTTCTTGAAAACGGGGATGACCTGTGCCTTTTCACAAACCTTTGGAACGCTACGCTCTTCTAGAGACCTACGGTACAACCGCTGCAAGAAGGGGGGGCAAGTTCCTTCGCGTACTCTGTGTAAATTCGAAGTGGTATCCCATCAGGTCCAGCGGCCTTTCCTCTTTTGAGCGATTATAATTGTTTCTCTATCCCTCTGACGTCTATTTCGATATCTACCATTTTGTCATCTATGCGACAGTCTAGAGAGGGAAATACAGTGCAGTCTTCCTCTGTGAAACAGCTTTGGAAAAAGACATTTGGTATTTCGACCTTTAGTCTGTCATCCTCTGTTTCAGTACCATTTTGGTCACAGAATGTCTAGACATTTTTTTTCGATCCACCTACCTCTTTGACGTAAGACAAAAAATTTCTTATGATTTTCTGCCAAGTCAGTACATAGAACATTACTTTCAAATTCATTGAAAGCCTCTCGCATAGCCCTCCTCACACTACATTTCGCTTCGCGTAATTTTTGTTTGTCTGCAAGTCTTCGGCTATATTTATGTTTGCCGTGAAGTTCCCTTTGCTTCCGCAGCAGTTTTCTAACTCGGCTGTTGTACCACGGTGGCTGTTTTCCATCTCTTACGATGTTGCCTGGCACACACTCATCTAATGCATACTGTATGATGGTCTTTGAACTTCGTCCACTGATCCTCAACACTATCTGTACTTGAGACAAATATTTTGTGTTGAGCCGTCAAGCACCCTGAAATCTCATTTTTGTCACTTTTGCCAAACAGAAAAATCTTCCTACCTTTTTTCAGTATTTCTATTTACGGCTGAAATCATCGATGCAGTAACCACTTTATGATCGCTGATTCCCTGTTCTGCGTTAACTGTTTCAAATAGTTAGGGTCTGTTTGTCACCAGAAGGTCTAATATGGTATCGCCACGAGTCGGTTCTCTCTTTAACTGCACAAGGTAGTTTTCAGATAATGCACTTAAAAAAGTTTCACTCGATTCTTTGTCCCTGCCACCCGTTATAATCGTCTGAGTCTCCCAGTCTATATCCGGCAAATTAAAATCTCCACCCAGAAATATAACATGGTCGGGAAATCTACTCGAAATATTTTCCAAATTTTCCCTTCAGGTGCTCTGCCACAACAGCTGCCAGGGGGCCTATAGAGACATCGAATTACCTTGTTTCAGCCTGTTTTAACCGTGACCTTCACCCAAATTATTTCACATTTCGGATCTCCGTCAATTTCCTTCGATACTATTGTACATTTTATCGCTATAAACACGCCTCCTCCTTCACTGTCCAGCCTGTCTCTGCGGCATTCGTTCCAATCTGAACTTAAAATTTCATTACTGTTTACATCTGGGTTCAGCCAACTTTCTGTCCCTAGTGCTATGTGGGAGTTGCGACAGTTTATTAATGAGAGCAGTTCTGGGACCTTTCTATACACGCTCCTGCAGTTTACTATTAGCACATTAATATTGTTATTACCTGTTGCGTTTTGCCTACTACCACATTGTCGCGTCTCAGGAGGTAGGCAAAACATCATCCACATCTTCGCGAGGTCTGAGGCGCCTTGCCACGGTTCGAGCGGCTCCTCCCGTCAGAGTTTCGAGTCCTCCCTTGGGCATGGGTGTGTGTGTTGTCCTTAGCGTAAGTTAGTTTAAGTTAGATTAAGTAGTGTGTAAGCCTTGGGACCGATGACCTCAGCAGTTTGGTCCCATAGTACTTACCACAAATTTCCAATTTCCACCATCATCTTTGTCACTTTGTCGGTTTGCTTTCCTTGTCCACATGGCTTTTATGAAAATGAACACACTTTCGTATTTGGCGTTATGGCAAATTAATATCCTGCTAATGTCAGTGGTTCCGAACAAATTCTTCATTGTGTTCTTACGTGTCCCACCAGGGTTAGGAGCGACACGGGAGCATGCCGGGGCGGAGCCGGATGCCATCAACTGAACGGATATTTTACTTTGCGTCGTTCGCTCTGTACTGTGACAGCGTGTATAGGGTCGTTCGGCCTACAGACAAAGAATTAAGAAAAGGCATTGGGTGGTGCACCTGTATATCCTTGCAGTATGTCTCGTTATACCGTCTTATGTTTATTCGTCGCAGTTTCGTCATTAGCTTGGAACTGGTCTCTGTTGGCGTTCTCTACTTCATCGGTAAGAAGCCCAACAAAAGCCAGAAAGGACGGACTTGTATATGTAGGGGACAATTAAATGAAAACAATACAGACTATATGAGAAGCCTGTCGCAGTCGTTGGTAACGGAGATGGAGGCGTGCACACAAGTATCCTCTAGCGGGAAGAAGGATGGAGCAGCTCAAACGATCACCGCTGTGCCACTTGTCGGACATGCTCGACTTGAGGTCAGCGAGACTTGTGTATTTCCGACTTCCCTATGGAGCTCTGGAAGGACGAACAGATTAGTGATTTTGACAGCAGAAGGTGTGACAGGAAGTGAATGTCATGACCAAATACCTGCTGTGTGTGGGGAATTGTACGCCACGTGCACGTGTGTTTGCGTGAATAAATTATTCGAGAAGGTAAGGCGTAAATGGGAGACGGAGTCAGCCAGGAAAGGCTCGTCGTGTCGTTACCGCTTCTGTCATTGCTCCTGTATATGCCGTCGTCAGAAATGACTGACGGTGGGTAGTGGAAGACATTCTGCTCATTTTGGACGTCAGTCATCGTACCGCCCAGCATCTAAAGTTCCAGAATATGTGAGCGTTGGTTTCCGCGCATTTTGAGGGTGGAGCTCGAGCTGAACTGAATGTCGACATAATCCGAGCACCTCGAACGGTAATATGATGAAGAAAATCGTTTCCTGTCCCTTACTGTCGCGAGAGATAAAACATTGTGTCATCATTTTGAGCTGGGGTGCAAGCGTCAGAGCCAACGATGGAAGCAGATGGAGTCAGCCCTATCGAGAAAATCCAGAACCTTGCTCGCCAACCACGAGAAACTCGTCTTGACCTGTTTCTCTGACTGCAAGGTACTGCTGCTCATTGACATTCTGAAACGGGCGCTACAATCAAAGCCCAGCGGTAAATAAACACTTTGCAAAAATTGAAAAGCACCATCTAGTCCAAACGGCCATGAATGTCGATAGAAGTAATGCTGTTGCTGGAAACCCCCCCCCCCCCCTCCCTCTCTACTTGTTGCCCAGGTGGTTTCATCTACTCTGCAGAAGTTTCTCTGGGAATCCCTTACACATCCTCCATACAGTCCTGATTCCTATCCCTTCCGATTTCCCTATTTTGGAGCCATAACGAAGATTTTCGTGGCTACCGATTGGCTTCGGACGATGAGGTACACGCCTTGCCACAATTCTGGTTCCGTAGGGAAAAGCAAAAAACTTTCCTTGAAAGCACTGACAATGTTGTCTCACAGTGGGATAAACGGATCAACAGTTGTGACTATTACTTTTGAAATAATAAAGTTTTCTTACTTTCCCCACCTGTCTCGTTTTCATTTCACTGTCCCTTGTATCAGGGCGGAAACAATCATAAAAATTCGGATATATCAAACTAAAGACGGATGCCGGACAACCTTAACTGCAGCTAAGAGGCAGCAAGTGGCCAGTCCCCAAGGCTCTCGTACGCAGGTGTCATTTGTTGCGACAGATGGTCATATAGCAGATCACACTCGAATGAGGGCCCGTTGTCCTAGTGCATAGACCAGTCGGAAATAACAACGATGCCGCCAAATGCCCTAGCAGGTCGAGCATCAGAATGGACTACTTTAGTAAAAAAGATTAAACAAAGTGGATCACGGCCTACATACGGACCAAAGGACTAATCTCTTTACTAACATTCCCCGAACGCGATGGCTGGCATATGCACCCTACATCTTTAATTACATGGTGGATGTGTTCCAGTTTCTGTCGTCGCCTACAGTTTTCATCCTCTGCAGCTCACTTTAGCATAATGAAAGCTATTTTCTGATGTAATATTAGCAAGTGCCCTATCGCCCTGTTTGTTCTTTTTGCCAGTGTTTTCCATATGTTTGTTTCTTCGCTGACACTGTGGAAAATCTCCTCATGCCTTATCTCATCAGACCATCTACACTGCTTTATAACTGCTAAGGAATAACTGACACTAGCTAAGGAACAACTGCCAATAGCCACGGAACAAGCGACAATTGCTACAGGACAAGGAACACCCTGGCTCACTACTGACTCGTAGCGAGCCAGGGTTTCAATCGGACGTTCAACAAAGCTACGATCCCCCTTGAAAATCTCCTCCGTAGATGTGGACGAAACGTCCGGCTTTGAAGTGAAATCACTTATACCTCGGCATAATAGGCCGGAAAATTTTATTAATTAGACGTATCACTCCTAGACAGATCGCTGCAGACCTTACAGATTCAAAAATTGCTCTGAGCACTATGGGACTCAACAGCTGTGGTCATAAGTCCCCTAGAACTTAGAACTACTTAAACCTAACTAACCTAAGGACATCACACACATCCATGCCCGAGGCAGGATTCGAACCTGCGACCGTAGCAGTCGCACGGTTCCGGACTGCGTGCCTAGAACCGCGAGACCACCGCGGCCGGCACCTTACAGGTACCGGTACACGTGTCTCAGTCAGAATAGCATCGTGGCGATTAAATCAGGCTGATCTGTACGTTCGGAAGCCTGTTAAATGCATCTCACTTCAACCACGCCTTCGCCGAGAAAGTATTTATTGGTGTAGAGAGCATGCTGATTGGCTTCAGCAACAGTGGTCCAGAGGGATGTTTTCTGGCGAATGCAGCTTCACTGCGGCAAGCGATTCTAGTCACCATTCAGTGTGGATAGAGAGGGGAATGTGTTACACACCACAGGAAGCTCAAAAACGTCATCGGTATGGCCTAGATGTTATTGTGTGGGCAGGCATGATGCACAGTGGCCAACCGCCGCTGCATTTCTTTCCAAGAGGTACCTTTACGAAACAGCGGTAGAATAGTAAGATGATTTCGGATTATGTCCGTTTGCGTAGGGGTGCGGTATGTCCCGACTTTCTGTCTGAGAAGCACTACCCGCAAAAGACCTCAGAGGTGATGGATCAACGGTAATTGTAGGACCTATTGGAAAGTGAAGATATTAACTTCATGAATGGCCTACGTACTGCGTGGACCTAAACCCTACAGAGCATACCTGGGACGCCCTTGTTAGACCTGTTGCTCAACGAACACCTCTTCCCCACACCGCGCAAGAATATAAAACCGCCTTGAGAGAAGAGTGGGAGAATATGCCCCAAAGACTCCCCAGCGGTTTGGTAGATAACATCAATAAAAGGTGCATAATGTGCATTAGTGCCCGACGTGGGCATACTTCTTACTCAGAGTCCTATATCGCCATTTATATTAAGCGTCTGACTACTGCCACACAAGAACATTATTTGTGACTATTATCCCGCTTTTCTATCTGGTGACATCTGTGCTGTGCACGTTTTCGTTGCAAATATACCACTGCACCTCTATTACGTACGTACTGTGTTTCATACCGTCCATTATTGCCTGTGATTATTCCTGTCCAACTATGTCCCTGTTCCCTAGTAACTATCAAGCACTGTAATAATTTTCAGCATCTTCTCTAGCACCTCATCTCAAACACCACGATTCACTTGTTTTCGGTCTTCCCGTGAACAATGATTCACTACCGTATAACGCTAAGCTCAAGGCTTACATTTGATACTAGTAGTCTTCTTTTGGCCAGGCACGCCCTCCATGCCTCTGCAAATCTGATTTTCATGTCCTTCTAGCTTTAGCGTTTTTGTATTATATGGCACCTAAGCGTCTACATCAATGTCACCAATTCTGGTGTTAAATTTACCGCTAATCACATTTCTTCACTCTTCATTACTTGCGTCTTCCTTCGATTTACTCTTAGTTTACCCTTATGTGTTACTTATGACGATCTTACGACAATACCTAGATTTTGATTTACTGCTAGGTCCGGCGGTATATGAATCAGATAGTAAGAACTTTGGAATTATTTCACACTACCAGCGAATTCTGTATGGCATGTGTAGTTGGAATATAATTAGTGTGGATGAAGGAATGAGAGTTTTGTACAAGTTTTTTCTGTTAAGTGGAGGGTACTTTTAGTTGCCTGAAATAAATAACAATTAATGGAGTTCCTTCCAATTAAGACAATTATACCACATACCACAAGTCATTCTACCACACACAAGAGAATGTTATTTCCACCTAAGAAACGCTGCATCGGTAAGGGACAAAGAGCAAAAACTGAATAGTACTTATGTCATTGAGACCAGATTATCGTCAGCTCATGGTTCAGTACTAACAAATAAACAATTATTCTCTAAATAATCCACATATATGATCAAAAGTATTCGGACGCTTGTCTGAAGATGACTTAGAAGTTGTCTCGAATGAAAATCAGCCCACAGTTGCACTAAATTATGTTTAATTTAAACATTGACCACGGTTTAAACTATAATAATACAGCCTTCTCAGAAGACATACACACTAATAAATGAAAAATGTCTTAGCCCAGCAGCTGCGTCAAGACCAATAAAATAACTTCAACAGACATAAGCCTGTTACGAACATCAGTAAAATTACATGTGGCACCGTATGTCCTCCACTACCTCTGAGTATAACAGATCATTTATGTAAATCAGGAACAGCAGAGGGCCTATGACACTACCTTGCAAAACGCCAGATATCGCTTCTTTCCTTCTCGATGATTCACCGTCTATCACTACGAACTGTGATCTTTCACCGTCTATCACTACGAACTGTGACCTCTCTGAGAGGAAATCACGAATCCAGTCACACAACTGAGGCGATACTCCATATGCGGTTTAAGTAGGTCTAAGTTCTAGGAGACTGATGATCTTAGAAGATAAGTCCCATAGTACTCAGAGCCATTTGAACCATTATGTATCAATAAATCATTTTCTTCAAGGTGATTCATAATGTTCGAGTATAGTATATGCTCCAAAATCCCACTGCAAATTGAGGTCAGTGATATGGGTCTGTAATTCAATGGGTTACTCCTATTTCCTTTCTTGAATATTGGTGTGACCTGTGCTATTTTCCAGTCTTTAGGAGCAGACCTTTCGTCAAGTGAGCGGTTGTATATGATCGCTAACAGTGGTGCTATTGTGTCTGCATACTCTGAAAGCAACCTGACTGGTACACCATCTGGACCGGAAGACTTCCTTTCTCAAGTGATTTGAGTTGTTTCGCAACACCTCAGATATCTACCTTTATGTCACTCATGCTAACTGGGGGTCTTCCGAGGAGATCCATGAATCGATCCAATTTTTCACTTGTTTATATGACCGGCAGTGCTCTTCAGCCAGACCGTGGGTAACAGTGATCAAATAAGGTGGCAGTCAGAGGGAGCGATGTCTGGATATTACGGGAGGTGAGATACGTTTCCCCGTTGCAACGTTTCCAAATACGTTTCGACGGTTTAGTGACATGATAATCGAGTAATGTCATGCTGCAAAATGGCCTTTTCCTTTCCGTTGCTGTATTGGAGCCGTTAGTCTTTCAGTACCCGGATCAATCGCATCAATTGCTCTCGATAACTATCTCCTTTTGGCTTCCGTAGTTTCGTAAGCTTTCTCTCTTCCACCGCCGCACCGTCCTTCGATGTCTAAATCGCGTTCTTGAACCGCTGGAACGATTTTCTGCATGTTCTTCCCTTAATAGATGCTTCGTCATTGATCTTACCCAACACTTTATTGGTCTCGACGGCATATTCCTTCAAGTTAAAGCAGTAAATGAAAACTTCCCGCAATTGACGAGAATTGCGCTCGTTCGTTGACATATTCAGTTAAGAAGAAATTTAGGCTGTTGTCCAAAATCGGCTAATATTTTAATGGCGTTATGTCTACAAATGCCTAAGCTTATTGTATGACAGTTATGAACTACCAGCTACATCACCAGCGCTACTTTCATCTATTGCAAAAAAGTGGATGCAAAGTTGTAGACTTCATAGCATCGGTTAGGGGTTCACCTACATCTGGCTGATCAACATTCAAGCTTATCTGTTGCGACCCCTCAATAACATTATTTAAGACCTTCCCCGCGCACAGAGACGGGTGCTGTCTGACATCTGTTATTAGATAACTCGTCGACGTTTGTCTTCTTTGTGTCCGAGAGCCGCTTTGAATGTCTTTCGGCTGTGGGAAACTCTTACGTAATATTTTACCATCTTTTGTAATTTCAGTCTGTGTGGCAAGATATTTGTCTCACGAGGGCCACTTAATCGATTCTTCGAGAGCTGCTGTTTTCCACTCGTAGAGCCTTTCTCGCTGCTGCCGGGACGAGAGGTACGCCGTCGTCTTTTACATCCAAGCGATTCTCTTGAGTGCTTTTGTCCGAAGTGAGAAAACGCTCTTCCTCACTAGGGGAAAGATGCTTAGTGATTCATCTACAGAAGCGCACTCTATCATCTTATTCTCGAGCAGATTTTCGCGATTCATTGTTCCTTTTCTGAAGTTTTTTTTTCTTTCTTTATCTCTACGTGATCTATGGCAGATTCTAACGAGGTTGCTTTGTACCAGCAGTTGAGTATGAAGTGAAATATACTCCCTCCATGTTTGACGCTGTTGCTATTTCTCAATTTCAGGTCCTTACATCTCATTCCGGATACAATAATATCCAACATTTTATCGGAAAATATGATAAATAAGACGGGAAACAGTGCAACAGCATGTGAAACACAACAGCCGAACTATCACAGCTGAAGTAATCAAAAAACTGGCATGACTCAATGCTTGAATTTCAGGTTTATACTTCGACACAATGTGGACTGAAAATAAAACATTGGCAGTACCTATAATTGCGCTATGTGACTCAACCTGTACAAAAATACACTATTGACTGAGGATTAAGTTCAATTTTGAATCACAGAAGCCAAGACATAAACTGATTTGAAACTTGGAGATTGACCACAGAATCGACGAAGAAAGAAAATTTGGAAAATTCTGACAAGAGGAAGGAACAGGATAGTAGGATATGTGTTAAGAGATTATTATCCTAGAGGGAGCTGTGGATGGTAAAATCTGTAGGATAAGAAAGAGATTCCAATGCATCGAACAAATAGGCGAGCACATAGGGTGAAGTGCTGCTCTGAGGTAGAGACGTTGTCAAAATATATGACTTCATGTTGGGCCTCACGGAACCAATCAGAAGGCAGCTGACTCCGAAACATTCTGTTATCGTTGGAAGTTGGACTACAGGTTTTTCTGAGTACAGTTGCCATCTCCTGTGCTACAGATGATATTTTGGGATATCTCTTTGTGCAGGCATCATCCCTTCCTGCGGCAGCTGTCAAAGAAGGAACCTTTCAAATTTGGTCAAGCTTTGGCAGGAAAATTGTGAACCGTCAAGCAGGAGACGAGAAGCGATATACCGATACCGCACAAACATCCAGTCGTAGCTTCCAGATACCCTTTCACGACTGCCATCGCTTCTCGCTTCCCTATATCCATCTCTCTCAATGGAGCCACTCGCCTTGATTAAGAATTCTGACTTCTCTGGTAGCATATCTCGTGTTTCATAGCCTACCGGCTGGCGTCCTTCTTGTCTTCTCTTGGGATTACAGCTCCATACTGCTACAGCCACTTTGTTCCATCTCTCATTTCCAAGCAGACACGGCGAAGTAATTCTCGAGATTTCCACTTCTCTCTTTCATGATGGTATATTATACATCTATATATTTCTCTCGTGGAGCGCGGTAAGAGCTCGCAAATACGTTAGAGCTTACAATCAGACATTATACTCTTTATTTTTTACCCAATTTTTTATTTGCCTTCGTGTTTCGGGTGTACTGTAACTTCGCTCTTAAAGTAAATAAGACCTACTTTGTTTCCCCGTTCACGGGGAGGAATTAGAAAACTAAGAATTCCTATCGTAGAAAATGATTTGATACATGAATGCTTTGGTTGAGAAGATAAAAAGCCAAACTTCCTTCAACTGGAATGGTTTTACAGAAATGCACTTATGATATAGGAGCCGATAACCGCATGATTCTACTTTGAGAAATAGTTGAATACTGATTGTCTGTTAGTTGCCAACAGTTCGGTTTCATAGAACGAGAAGTGTTGACGTCGTACGAGGTATTTTTTTTTTTTAGATATAAAAAAGTTAAGGAATCACTTGCACATCAAGTGATAATTGCTTTTGTAACTGATGCTGTTGTGAAACTATTAAAGTTATCAACCTTTACAATGCGGCGAAACAGAGCTTTATTTGTAGCGAGAAAGTGAAAGAACGGAAACAACTTGCTGATATCTGTAACAGAGATATCGATTAGCGATGGGCGAGGGGGGGGGGGGGGGGGGGGGAGACACTGTTGACAGCGAATGGTCTTATTCTGGCCCAAGACTTTGTAAGGCTGGAAGTATTTGTTACTTAATACTAAAGGGCCCGTACGCCCCGTTGACTTGGAAAAATCTTCACACACCTAATGTAATACAACTAGCTCTGCACTCCGCAAGTCATCGAGTGTTTTGTGACGGAGGGTGTGTAGTGAACCACTCCTAAATTGGAAAACGTAATAGAACGGCTGGGTCGTGCGGACCCCCCACGTGCCACACACTAAGTCACATTATTAAAAATTATGACCTAGAAATGAAACGTGAATAAAACAGAAAAAAGTGAAAAATTAAAACAATAAACATAAGGATGTATGGCGATAAATCTGTGATACAATAACCGAGAAAAATTACTTGTGCTAAGTGCGACTGGTGTTACAACTATATATGAAACGGTACATACACAGGTCACAGGTCATTAAAATTACGAAACATCCAAATAAATAACGTAAGAACTAAAATGAAACTCCGTCCGAGTTGGCCTCGGAAGGCACAAGAGTACCGAAAGACCGCCGTTTCATCTCCAGCAGACACGCGTCACTGGTTGTGGATGTGAAGAGGGCGGACGCAGGTGGGGGGGGGGGGGTAGTGGTCAGCACACCCCTCTCCCAACTCCTGTCAGTTATGATGACCGGAGATACGATTTACCTGTTAAGTTGCTCTTCACTTGGCATCACAAGGGCTGAATGCACCCCAATTATCAACAGCGCTCGCAATACCCGGACGGTCACGCACGCAAGTACAAGTCAAGCCCGACAACTTTGGTGATCTGACAGAATACATTGTTTCTAATGCAGCAAGGCCGTTAGCGATAAATACACAATGTGATGAAAAGTATCCGGAAAACCTCTAAAACATACGTTTTTCATATTAGCCACATTGTGCTACCACCTACTGCCAGGTACTCCACATCAGCGAACTCAGTAGTCACTATACATCGTGAGAGAGCAGAATGGAAAGCTCCGCGGAACACACGGACTTCGAACGTGGTCAGCTGATTGGGCGTCACTTGTGTCATACGTCTGTACGCGAGATTTTTACACTCGTAAACATCCCTAGGTCAACTGTTTCCGATGTGATAAGTGGAGACATGAAGGGACACGTACAGCACAAAAGCGTACAGGCCGACCTCGTCTGTTGACTGACAGAGACCACAAACAGTTGAAGAGGGTGGTCAAGCGTAATAGGCAGACATCTATCGAGACCATCTCACAGGAATTCCAAACTGCATCAGAATCCACTGCACGTCGTATGACAGTTGGGTGGGAGGTGAGAAAACTTGGATTTCATGGTGGAGCGGCTGCTCTTGAGCTACACATCACGCCGGTAAATGTCAAACGACGTCGCGCTTGGTGTAAGGACGATTGAACAGTGGAAAAACGTTGTGTGGCGATCCGGTGGCAGGGTGTGGGTATGGCGAATACCCCGTGAACGTCATCTGCCAGTCTGTGTAGTGACAACACTGGAATTCGGAGGCAGTGGTGTTACTGCGTGGTGGTGTTTTTCCTGGAGGGGGCTTGCGCCCCTTGTTGTTTTGCGTGGCACTATCACCACACAGGCCTACATTGATGTTTTAAAAACCTTCTTACATCCCACTGTTGAAGAGCAATTCGAGGATGGCAATTACATTTTTCAACACGATCGAGCACCTGTTCATAATGCACAGCCTGTGGCGGAGTGGTTACACGACGATAACACCCCTGTAATGGACTGGCCTGCGCGTAGTCCTAACCTGAATCCTATAGATCACCTTTGGGATGTTTTGGAACGCTGACTTCGTGCCAGGCCTCACCGACCGACATCGATACCTCTCCTCAGTGCAGCATTCCGTTAGAATGGGCTGCCATTCCACAAGAAACATTCCAGCACCTAACAGAACTTTTGCCTGTGAGAGTGGAAGTTGTCACATGAGATTCTCCTTTGCGGTTAGCGTCCATCCTGGTAGAGAAACAAAGGGAGAAAAAGAAAAGAAGTTTACAAGAAGAAGAACGAAGTCGTAAAATACTATTATTATTTAAAAAAGTAAAAAATGTTGACTTCTAGATCATTGAGTTGCTGAGAATGTTTGGATAATTCCTTTGTTCCTACTCGCTGCATTTTGAAGTCAATTCCTAGATAACATACCGTTTGCTTCTTCTTCCCGCCTCCATCGACGATCTTTTCTTTACTTTTTTAATAAAAAAGAAATTTCCATCAAATGTTTCAACATTTCTCCCAGAAAAAACTTTCCATCAATATATTACCATGTTTATCATTACTGAAAAGTTTCAAATGACGAATATCTTCCCTTTCTACATTTTCATTCAAGTCGCGATGTCCATAATAGGGAATAACGTTTTCCAATAGGCATTAGCCCACACAATGTTTTGTGCAAATTATTTCTAGGACGACAGTACTTTGAGTAACTGGCCAATGATGTGATATGAATCCTCTTACATGTTACAGAATTTCATCATATATGTTTCCTTAAATGACTGTGTATATATTTTTATCAATATTTCGTCACCAACACTGCAACATATCGGTTATACGGATTGTGATCATCCTTCGTATGTTCCAGAACTTCTGCTTTTAAATATTCTTGGTTTCTATATTTTGGTGTGTAATTCATTTCCTGTTAAGGGACATCTTTAATGTCACCCCATGCAATATCCATTGGATGCTGATCAAAAAGTATTTCACTTGGTGTGAATCCTGTTGCTACGGTATATAAATAATTTATAACAGTCTCTAAGTTTTTAAAAATCTCCCAACATTTTAGTGTTAGGATTGGCTGGAGATAAGGATGGACACGGCTCCGCACTGATGGGGATCATGGCGTCAATGATAAGGACCTAATGTGTTTGACAAGGATGATGACATCACTGATAATGGTGATGACGTCACGGATGATGATGATGATGATGATGATGATGATGATGACGATACTGCAACCCCAATGCAAAGGTCAAAGTGCGTCAGGCAGTTGGCTGACATAACATCATCTTAGTTGGAATATGATTTCAGTTAGGTAGGAGCTTAATGAACGAACTTATATTTCAAATACGACGGGCGTTCAGTACGTAATGTAACATGTTTTCCTAAAGGCACGTTGAGTTTTGTCGAGATTCCAATACTCCACATTATTATCGGCTCGTTCTGCTACAAAACAATGTTTTTCACCGTAATCTCTATCCAGTGCGGCTGGGAGGGCCTGTATGTTCGCGTTGACACCACTCTACAGGGCGACATCGGAGCCAGGTCTTCCTTCATCAGTAAACTCCCGTCATCCACGTACTGCTTCCCATGGAGTGCAACCTTCAGTGGACCAAACAGATGGAAATCTCCTCTTAGGCAATGGGGAACCCAGCAGGGCACATCTTTGAGTACACCAACTTGTGTACAACCGACAGAAACATCCCCTTGCTCATCGAGGTGTCTGCTTGTGATGCCTTGATCACCTCTGCCGGTTCCAACACTGCAAGAGTCACAAATGTGTGTGGCTAGCCGGCACGAGGAAGATCAGAGAGGTTTGCGCGACCTTTTTTACGATGACGACATACACTGTGCCCAATGCCTTATGCCCTCTGCCAGGCATCCGATGAAACTCGACAAGCGCTGTGAATATTGGTGATGCGATGGTTTTACTCCAAAAGAAAGTTCATGACAACTCTGTGCTTGGAACTCACCTCTGTTACACATACCATTTTGAAGGCTATGTATAGTGCCACCCACTGTCCCTACTTTATGGAACTGTAGTCGCTGAAGCGGGATTATTCGATGATGTCACATAACAAATTCCGCTGTTTTTTCAACCGAAATCGGGAGAGAAAAATATTCATGTGGCATTGCTTATTGAATGCCCCTCGTAAATTTACAGTAAGTACGACAAAATTTCTTAATGAAGCCAGTGGTAGGTGATAACCACACATTCGCAAGTATGTCGCAAATCACTCATTTGGAGAACCATGTTTACTGGTGCTTTTTTGCTAATGATACCGTAGGCTTCCACACTTTTAAATAAGATCCACCTTACACGTATCAAAACGGTAATTTTTTGTAACTTCTATACAAGAATAAGTAATAGGTCTCATGTGACTCAAAGCTTAGCCATCAGTTTAAATTGGACAGTAACCAGAAGTTGAATCGAATTGCACTACGTGAGTTCAATATCCAGTCACTAACACCTTAGTGGTGTCCTGCTTCGCTGTAAAAGTAAAAATTTTGATTGTGCTTATCAATTTTAACAAATTTTATCGAAAATATCCTAAAATTTAACAAATCACTGTTGCGTTTTCTTCAGATGAAGCATACAACATACACAGTTAAACAGTTTCTCATGTTTAACACACCAATATTAAATTGGACAATTTTTCTTTTTTATGACCCACTTTCTTTGATGAAAATGACATAATTTGTAAATCAATAGATAAAAAATTTGCATTATTAAACTAAACAAGTAACAAAAACGTTATATTTTCTACTTTTCATATAATTAATAGAGGTAAGTAGCGTGTTTCTACAGATTGAGGCTTACTTTCCCCAATTTGACTAAAAAGCGTATAAATTCTACGAATTTATATGCCTTTCTCCTCTACGAAAAAATTACCCAAAACCTAGAGAAACATGTTATTATACATATATAAAAGTAGCTAAATTTCGATGTTTTTTCGTTCTTAGATTCCCCTACTACTATGGGAATGGAATTTAAAAAAAGGTTAATGAATCCTATTATTATAAAAACAAAATATATTTACCTAGAATTTTCCTAATTCTTTCTTCTTTAGCAGATATGAGATTTTTGTGAATTAACGAATGTACATGGTTTTTGAGACAAGACTTGACCACACTTCTACCATATTCACATGTAAATTCAATTTTCTGGCATCTCAGCACACATTCTTTACATATATTACGATATTCTTTTTCATCCTTTTTTTATCTGTAGGAAAAATAAAACTTTTAAATCAAAAATTCCAGATCATGGAAATCGTTATTTTTAAGTTTCTTCATTCCCATGTACTTCAATTTAATACTTCCTTCATCAAAATATTAAAAATCCACACCAGTAAATAATTTTTAAATTTGGTTTAGCAAAATAATTTGAAATTTACTATCGAGTTATACATCTAGTTTTCCAAAATTCATATTCAGCAATGTAGTATGTTTCATTTACTTACAGCTCACATATTTTTTTTAAGAAACACACACTGTTAGTCGTTGAGATTATTGAGTAGAGGCCATTTATTGTCCTTGCGGAGTTCAGTCCAAAGACTTGTTTGATACAGTTCTCCATGCAGTCTCATTTATACAGAATAAATATTTAATAATATTTATTCTATATAAATGGACAAATCAGAAAACTACAACGAAAAGCCTTTAAGGGATAACACTTTTGCAAAGATAGTAGAAATGATAGATAATAGACCTGTAATGGAGTCTTAATTTTTAAAGGAAGATTATGGTAATGTACATTCCTATTTTCCAGAACATATATTTTGTCAACATAAGGACTCAATGCTTTCCCATTTGCCTCAGTTGTGACGATTTTGTGTTTTTCACTTGAAATCATATTCATCTTTTGTACCACTATCTGCTGTTGAAAAAAAACAGTCTTCATATTATTTTAAACTTATTTCATTTTTAACAACAAGTTTACACACTCTTTAAGATTGTTTCTCCTCCTTCTCACCAATTTTGTAGGCATAGATTTTTGCTCTCAAATGAGAAAATTCTTGTATTACCTTCCATTACATTTATCTTTAATTTCTCCTAAAAATATCTTGTTTTCTTATGGAATATTGTACACATTATATGATGCATAGTCACTTGCATCAATGTGATTAACCATCGATTTCATATGTTCATAAAAAATTTCAGTCTGTATGTTGTACATATAACTGTCCATACCTTGACAACACAACACAATAATTTCAGTGAATTTATACTGAAAGTCATACATCAGTTCCTTAGCTACATCAAGTACACCCATAACCACATAGATCCATAAATTAAATGTGATTTTTGTCTTATTCATATGAATGGCAACAAGATTTTCATGAAGTATTGTTCTTCCTAAAAGTTTACTTTTGCTACAGGTTTATCACACATTTCCCCATCTCATACAAGCCTTGTATTCTCTCCATCTCATCTTATCCATCATTTTGCAAAACACCAAATAGTTCATTAATTTATAGATATGTTTTTCATAACCATTCTTCACTTTTATCCTTATTTCTTTGTTCAAGTCTATATATTTCTTTAACCATCGCATGGCTTATATCTTAAAACTGTGTCCATTTTCATGTTATTTTCATTGCAAGAGACATACTTTTTAAGATTTCTGAATGAATTGCAAAACAATGTTTATCATTTGGAGTAGTCAGCCACTTACTTTCTTTAGTTTCAAGTTTACCTTTATCTTTGGAAGCTAATGGCACATCCTTGTGTAGACCACCTAGTTGCCTAGGATATTCTAAATTTGTTTCAGATACATATCCAATTTTAGAAGTGTCTACAGTCTCACTTATTTTCATAGAACCAAAAGAATTTAGTTCACCCCAGTCAATACAACCATATACTAAATATCGACTCATAGCATAAACATACAAATTGTTGGTGCATAAATATGCTAAATAATTTGATATGTTTTTACACGATAATCTTTCATATTTTATTATTTGCTATTATATATCTTTTACAATACTTGGAAATACCACCTCTTATACCTTTTTAAACCATAAGAAAACATAATGACAGTGTAATAATTCTAGTGGTTGTTCAATCATTCTTAGCATTGCATGCCAAGATAAATCTGGAGCTGTGAAGTACCAAAATGGATCAAAATGGAAGTTTTTCTAAATTTTTCAGACACATCAGCCAATAACAACACATTAGTCTTCAGACACAGATCATGACATTCACCAAGATTTTTCCAATTAAAATTTCCCCAAAATAACCTAGCATGTTAAAAATCTTCATTACTTAATTCACAGTCATTATCAGCTGAAAAACTCTTCTTTTGCTAGAAGCTGTGTTTTTTCAAATTTCATCCAATAATCAATATAATCACATGGATAGACACCTTTTCTGATCATTAGATTGCAGCAATGTTATGGGAAAAATTTCTAACATTTGTCATTTGATGCTTTCTCAAATTTTATGAAAATTTGTCAAGTGAACAAAACATAAATTTAATTGCTTCAATAAATCTTATTTTCAAATTATCTGTTATCTAGCGACAACTACTGTGTCTGTCTACATTGTTGGGCATCTAATCTATTTGTTTTCTTTTAAAATCATAACCAAGTTATTTACAAACAAACGAGAATCATATCCTGATAAATTATGTAAATAAATTGGTACAAAACTGGGAGTTTTTAGTTTTGGATCACAATTATTACATAATGGATATATATATACACTCCTGGAAATGGAAAAAAGAACACATTGACACCGGTCTGTCAGACCCACCATACTTGCTCCGGACACTGCGAGAGGGCTGTACAAGCAATGATCACACGCACGGCACAGCGGACACACCAGGAACCGCGGTGTTGGCCGTCGAATGGCGCTAGCTGCGCAGCATTTGTGCACGTCCGCCGTCGGTGTCAGCCAGTTTGCCGTGGCATACAGAGCTCCATCGCAGTCTTTAACACTGGTAGCATGCCGCGACAGCGTGGACGTGAACCGTATGTGCAGTTGACGGACTTTGAGCGAGGGCGTATAGTGGGCATGCGGGAGGCCGGGTGGACGTACCGCCGAATTGCTCAACACGTGGGGCGTGAGGTCTCCACAGTACATCGATGTTGTTGCCAGTGGTCGGCGGAAGGTGCAGGTGCCCGTCGACCTGGGACCGGACCGCAGCGACGCACGGATGCACGCCAAGACCGTAGGATCCTACGCAGTGCCGTAGGGGACCGCACCGCCACTTCCCAGCAAATTAGGGACACTGTTGCTCCTGGGGTATCGGCGAGGACCATTCGCAACCGTCTCCATGAAGCTGGGCTACGGTTCCGCAGACCGTTAGGCCGTCTTCCGCTCACGCCCCAACATCGTGCAGCCCACCTCCAGTGGTGTCGCGACAGGCGTGAATGGAGGGACGAATGGAGACGTGTCGTCTTCAGCGATGAGAGTCGCTTCTGCCTTGGTGCCAATGATGGTCGTATGCGTGTTTGGCGCCGTGCAGGTGAGCGCCACAATCAGGACTGCATACGACCGAGGCACACAGGGCCAACACCCGGCATCATGGTGTGGGGAGCGATCTCCTACACTGGCCGTACACCACTGGTGATCGTCGAGGGGACACTGAATAGTGCACGGTACATCCAAACCGTCATCGAACCCATCGTTCTACCATTCCTAGACCGGCAAGGGAACTTGCTGTTCCAACAGGACAATGCACGTCCGCATGTATCCCGTGCCACCCAACGTGCTCTAGAAGGTGTAAGTCAACTACCCTGGCCAGCAAGATCTCCGGATCTGTCCCCCATTGAGCATGTTTGGGACTGGATGAAGCGTCGTCTCACGCGGTCTGCACGTCCAGCACGAACGCTGGTCCAACTGAGGCGCCAGGTGGAAATGGCATGGCAAGCCGTTCCACAGGACTACATCCAGCATCTCTACGATCGTCTCCATGGGAGAATAGCAGCCTGCATTGCTGCGAAAGGTGGATATACACTGTACTAGTGCCGACATTGTGCATGCTCTGTTGCCTGTGTCTATGTGCCTGTGGTTCTGTCAGTGTGATCATGTGATGTATCTGACCCCAGGAATGTGTCAATAAAGTTTCCCCTTCATATGTATATATATATATATATATATATATATAGAACAGTAAAAACATACAAGATCTAAAATACATTCATTAAGTATAAGCCATTACACAGAACATGATATTAATGGTGTCATTTCTTCAATCTCAAAATAAATTCGTCCAGTTTACTCAATCTTTCTCTTATATATTCAATAATTTTTATGACAGTTTGGTTTCCTATATACAACAGGGCCTTTATGGTGTCCATTAATATACTTGATTTAGTTACAGAAACTACATGATACAAGTATTTCATATTTGTAGTATAAGGTTCATCATTTATTTTCAGTCTATCAGCCCTTTCATTGCTAACTTCATGGTATCTTTTAATATTTATCTGTATAAACCATTATGAATATCATTCTCTGTTAATACTGGATATTTTTGAATCAATATAAACATGTTCATCATTTTTGGATTTTGCTGACACTAACCCATCTGCAACAATAGACTTTCAAAGATGGTATATTCATCAAATGGGACTTTTTGTGTATGTTGACAATTCTTAAAACTTTCATATAACCCTGTCTCTGGTAATTCAGATTTTAATAGTTTGTTAAGTAAACAACTTGGCAGGTGACTACAGAATTTTTCCTAACTGTTAAAACATGTCAAACGCAAATTTTTCTTCTGCCTGTTTTGTATTTCGACTTGAAACAAACTTAAGCAAATTTTTATAGAACAATAGTGTGAATAAATCCAATTCATAAAGTAAAGGGGATTTATATTTTTCTTTTACATTTTGTTATTTTTAATGGATACACTTTACATTTCTCATGAAATGATTAAACTTTAATAGATGTGATAATTTTGCCCTCAATTTTTCGAATATTATTAATCACTACAGGAAATTAAAAGTTTTTGTGTTTATGATGAAGATCAAGATGAAAATTTTTATATCTTGTGATTCTTTCTGCATTTTTATTTATGGGATGTCAAACAGATTTTTAGCTCACAAAACATTTTTTATTATTACTTTTTACATTAATACATGATTTTTATATGGATGCCTGATGTGTGTTCCTTTTGACATGACTGAAATAAGAGACACCACGCAGAATCCGCTGCTGTGAAGTATTATATCTAAATTGAAGGGGATCACTGCTGTCAGCTGCAGAGGGACAATAAGCGGAATCAGCGGTGACAAGCGAAAATGTGTATCGGACGGGGACTCGAATCCAGGATTCCTGCTTATTTGGGAGGTGGGTTAAGCACTGAGTTACCGCAACTGCAATTGTTACCTCGGCACACATCACGGCCGATCCACATTCCACCCGAGAGCCACCTCTCCGCAGTCCCTGCCCATTTGTTACTCTGGGATTCCAACAGGAGGTCGAATGTATTTGTTAATCCGATTTGGGCGCACTTACCTTCATAATATTTTTACATTCCATCCTAGATTTTCCACAGTTAACATGTACTAATTCGTCTGAACTGGTTCCCAGCAGATGGACTCGGTGGCGTTAGGTGCTTTATTTGCGGTGAGCAGAGTGAATTAGTTAGGGACGGAAGAATATTTTCTTGTCTCTGGAAGCACTTCTGGCAGCGACGTCTGCAGGATAGAGGTCTGGTAGTTAGCCCGACCGCAATCTCGTCAGCCAACATGTGGTATCGACTTTTCTGTGCCGAGAGGCTACGGCACGTAGATCCAGCGCGGAGGGCGGAGGCATTCCGAACGAAAATAGCAATCGTCCTAGAGACGCGCGTGACCGCCGCGGACGGGCCAGTGCCTTGCCGAGAATGCGGGATCGTCCTGCTGCCGGTCGGGTACTCTCCGGGTGCCTGTCCCGATGGACGAACCAATATGTTGCAGAACGCATCGCTGCGTGCTTCAGACGGCGTGCTAAAGGCATTTAAGGAAATAAGGAGACGAAGTACATCCACATCCACGTAGATACTGCGCAGTCCAGGTGGACGGTACCCCGTACCACTACTAGTCATTTACTTTCTTGTTCCATTCACAGATGAAGCCAGGGCTAGATGACTGTCTACATGCATTCGTACAAGCCGTAATGTCTCCCATATTACTCTCGTGGTTCTTACGTAAAATGTTTGTTGAAGGGGCTGGCCGGTGTGACAGAGCGGTTCTATGCTCTTAAGTCCGGAACCGCGTGACCGCTACGGTCATAGGTTCGAATCCTGTCTCCGGCATTGATGTATGTGTCCTTAGGTTAGTTAGGTTTAAGTAGTTCTAAGTTCTAGGGGACTGATGACCTCAGATGTTAAGACCCATAGTGCTCAAAGCCATTTGAACCATCTGAATTTGTTTGTTGAAGGAAGTAGAGTCATTCAGCAGTCAGCTTCAAATGCCAGTTCCATAAATTTTCTCAATACTTTTCCTCGAATATAATGCCTCCTTCCCTCCAGGGATTCCAGTTTGAGTTCCCGAAGCATCTGCGTAATTGTTCTTTGTTGTTCGAAACTACCGGTAATAAATGATTCTAACCTACACTCCTGGTACGGATCCAAAACATTCGAGCTCTACTCAAAAATAGGTCGCACTAGTGTCCTACATGCGGGGACTGCAAGGGGGAGAAAAATTTTGATTAACAGACGAAAGGACAGCGTTCTACAACTCAGCGAGTGGAGTGTCAGAAGCATGAACGTGGTAGGGAAGAGAGAAAATATGAAAACGGAAATGCAGAGGCTTAGTCTAGGGGTCAATGAAGTGAAATGGAAAGAAGAAATGATTTCTAGTCAGATGAGTATAGGGTAATATCAAAAGCACCGGAAAATGGTGTAACGGGAGTAAGATTCGTTATGAATAGGAAGATAGGGCAGAGAATATGTTACTGTGAACAGTGAGATTGTGGTTCTTAGCGACAGCTAACCGACAACGGGAGTTCAGATATACAAGCCGATGCCGCAAGCTGAAGGTGAAGAGATAGAGAATGTATATGAGGATACTGAAAGAGTAATACAGTACGTAAAGGAAAGTGAAAACCTAATAGTCACGGGGAATTGGAGTGGAGTTGTAGGGGAAGGAGTAGAAGAAAAGGTTACAAGAGAATACTGGCTTGGGACAAGGAATGAGAGAGAAGAAACAGTCACTGAGTTCCGCAATTAATTTCACCTAGTAATAGCGCATACTCAGTTCAACATTCTCAAGAGGAGGAGATATACTTGGAAAAGGCCGGGTGATACAGGAAGACTTCAGTGACATTACATTATGGTCGGACAGAGATTTCGAAATCAGTTACTGGATTGTAAGGCATGCGCAGCAACAGATATAGACTCAGATCACAATTTAGTAGTGATGAAGAGTAGGCTGAAGTTTAAGAAATATGGAAAAATCAATGCATAAAGAAGTGGGATACAGAAGTGCTAAGGAATGACGAGGAGAGCCTGAAGTTCTATAAGGCTGTAGATACAGCAATAAGGAATAGCTCAGTAGGCAGTACAGCTGAAGAGGAATGGAAATCTCTAGAAAGGGCAGTCAAAAACGTTGGAAAGAAAACCATCGGTACAAGATAACTGAGAAGAAGCCACAGGTTACAGAAGAAATACTACAGTTAATCGATGAAAGTAGGAAGTACAAAAATGTTCTGGGAAATTCAGGAACACAGAAATACAAGTCGCTGAGGAAAGAAGTAAACAGGAAGTGCATGGAAGCTGAGACAAAACGGCTGCATAAAAAATGTGAAGAAATGAAAAAAAGATGATTGTTGGAAGGAATGACCCAGTATATACGAAAGTCAAAACAAATTTCGGTGAAATTAAAAGCCAGAGTTGTAACATTAAGAGTGCAACGGAATTTTCGCTATTAAATGCAGAGGAGAGAGCGGATAGGTGGAAAGAATACACTGAAGGCCTCTATGAGGGGGAAGATTTGTCTGATATCATAGAAAAAGAAACAGTAGTCGATTTAGAAGAAATAGATGATGAAATATTCAAATCAGAATTTAAGGGAGGTTTGGAGGACTTAAGGTCATAAATACAGAAGGGATAGATAAAATTCTATCAGAATTTCGATATTATTGCGAGACGTGGCAACAAAACAGCTCTTCACGTTGGTGTGTAAAATGTATGAGTCAGGTGACACACCATCTGACTTTCGGAAAAATATCATTTGCCCAATTCCGAAGACTGCAAGAGCTGATAAGTGGGAGAGCTATCGCACAATCAGCTCATGCATCCAAGTTTACAACATGAGTGATATACAGCAGAATGAAAAAGAAAATTCAGTCTGTGTTACATGACGCTCAGTTTGGCTCTAGGAAAGAAAAAGGCACCAGAGAGGCAATTGTGACTTTGCGGTTAATAATGGAAGAAAGACCAAACAAAAATTAAGACACGTTCAAACGACCGGTTCAGATGGAAAGAGCGTTCGAAAATGTAAATGGTGCAAAATGTTCGAAATATTGAGAAAAATAGGGCTAAGCTACAGGGAGAGACGGGTAATGTACAATATGTACAAGAGCCAAGAGAAAATAATAAGAGTGGACGAGAAAGAAGTGTTCGGATTAAAAAGGGTGTCACAAAGCGATGTTATCTATCTCCCCTTCTGTTCAATCTATACATCGAAGAAGCAATGATGGAAATAAAAGAAAGGTTCACGAGTGGAATTAAAATTCTAGGTGAAAGGATATCAGTGATATTATTCGCTGATGACATTGCTATCCTGAGTGAAAGTGAAGAAGATTCGCGTGACCTGCTGAATGGAATGAACAGTGTGATGACTACAGGATACGGAGTGAGAGTAAATCGAAGAAATACGAAAGTAATAAGAAGTAGCAAAAACGAAAACACCGAGAGACTTAACATCAGGATTGATGGTCACGATGTAGGTAAAGTTAAGAAATTACGCTACCTATTCAGCAAAATAACCCATGGCGGACAGAGTGAGGATGACATCGAAAGCAAATTAAGACTTTCAAAAGGGCATTCCTGGACAAGAGGAATTTACTAGTACGAAACATAGGCCTTAATTTGGGGAAGAAATTTCTGATAATGTACATTTACAGAACAGCATTGTATGGTAGTGAAATATGGACTATGGAAATACCGGAACAGAAGATAATCGAAGCATTAGAGATGTGGTGCTACAGACGAGTTCTGAAAATTAGGTGGACTGATAAGTTAAGGGATGAGGAAGTTCTGCTCAGCATCTGTGAGAAAAGGAATAAGTGGGATTCACTGACTAGGAGAAGGGACAGGATGATAAGACATATATTAAAACATCGGGGAATGACTTCCATGGTACTAGAGAGAGCTGTAGAGAGCGAAAGTTGTGGAGAAAGAAAGAGATGGGAATACATCCAGCAAATAATTAAGGTCGTAAGTTACGAGTGCTAGTCTGAGATGAAAAGGATGCCACAGGAGACAAATTCGTCGTGGACCACATGACACCAGTCAGAAGACTAAAAAAAGAGGAGTTCGATGGGAATTTCGGGCGATTTGGGTGGCCAAGCCATTTCGATCTAAATGTTCTTCAAATTCTTCATGAACAGTTGTGGTCTAGTGACATGCTGCGTGGTCATCCGTAAGAATACCCCCTTTTTTTGGGAGTACGGCGTGCATTAATGGGTGCAAATTGCCACCAAGTAGCCGAATATTCAGAGGACTCAGTCCATTCTATATAAACACAGCCCACACGATTTCGGAGACTCCACCAATATGCACAGTGCCTTGTTGACATCTTGGGTCCTTGGCTTCTGGGCGTCTGCGCCACACTCTAACCCTATAGTTAGCTCTTACCAATTGAAATCGGGTCTTATCTGACCAGACCACGGATTTTCCAGTCGTCTAGGGTCTAAATGATGAGGTCACGAGTGAAGGAGAGGTGCTGCACTCGTTGTCGAACTGTTAGCAAGGGCACTCGTGTCGGTCGTCTCCCGCCATAGCTAATTAACGCCACATTTCGCCGCACTGCCCTGCTATTTCGCGCAGTGTTGCTCCTCAATCAGGACTGACAACTTTACGCAAACACCGCTGCTCTCGGTCGTTACATGAAGGCCTCTCGCCACTGTGTTGTCCGTGGTGAGACGTAATCCTTGAAATATGTTGTTCTTGGCACACTCTTGACACTAAGGATCGCCGATTATTCTCTAACAATTTTCTAAATGGAATGGCCCATGTATCTATCTCCAACTGTCATTCTGTGTTGAAAGTATGTTAAATATCGTGCTGCGGTTATAATTACGTCGGAAACACCATCACGTGAATCACCTGTGCACAAATGAGAGCTCCATGAATGCAGTGTCTATCTTGTGTTCCACCATCTGTATATGTGCACATAGCTATCCCATAACTTTTGTCACATCAGGTGTGGTCGTGATATGAGAGATCTATTGAGTGCAACGAATAATCTAATCAGCACAGATCATGGACTAAGAGTAAACCAAAAAAGATGAAGGTAATGAGGAGCAGCAAAACTTATATTAGGCGCCATGGTGTAGACGTTGTTGGTGGAATTCATGTACCTTGGAAACAATGTAATACGTGATGGTTGCAATAAGGGGAATGGAAGAGAGTACAGCACATACGAAGAGCTCACTTCTCCTCACTAAAGGAAATCTAGGAGTATCAAATACTGGCCATTATTTGAGGAAGAAACTTCTGAGAGTGTACGTTTGGAGTACAGCAATGGAAATTAATCATGGACTGTGAGGACACGAGAAAATAAGAGATTATGAGTGTCAGATATTATATTAGAGAAATTGTTGAACTGATAATAAAAAAGGGGGTTCTCCGTAGAAACGGAGATGAGTACGTGGAACTGGAAGGAGCGGAAGAATGATAGGACTTGTGTTAAGAGTAGCTCCCATGGAGCTGTTGTGGGCAAAGATTGTAAGCAAAGTTAGAGAGGTAAATCCAGCACATAATCGAGGACGTTGGATGTATGTGGTACTCTGACTTGAAAATAATGGCACACATTCATCATTTGCACTGCAGTGATCTTGAACGACTTGTACTTACGCAAGCAATTATCAGAGCTGATGTTCTGAAACACTGCGTATTACTAATTATCTCAAAGCGTCTATGACTGAGTCAGTGAAAAAAACAGCCATGTACCTCACTGGGGCTGATAGTGTAACGGCACCATCTGGCGGTAGAGGGCGATGCGCGGTGTGTCGCCGTGTTTGAATGAGCATCTATTTCCGAGCATTTCGTTCCGCTACGTCTCTGTTCCCACAGCAGACACGCTATATTTAGATCACAGGGACGGCCGCAGCCACGGATAATACAACCATGCACAGTCTGTACCAGATCACGCAATCTTTAACCATCAATTTGTTAGTGGAAGTTATCTCTAGAAGCCGGTCTGGACTTAGTCACATCTCCACTTGGAGATCTGCGAATACTCCAAAAACGTCTATTCCGTCAGTCTTTTGAAACACCAATAGTGGTTGGAATAATTATTGGCTAAAGCGATGAAATGGAATGCTAAATTTATGAAATTTTAACAGTGAGGTGGAGGTCGTTAGAGACAGAGCTCTGGATCAGATGGAGGAGAGTGTGTAAAAGAGAGAAACGAGCCATTATTGAGTTAGCAAGCGAACATTTGCTTCAAGTTAGTTACGGTACTAAAGGAAACGTGAACAATGTGACGAATGAGAGTTCAGTGGAAATGTTAAATAGATTGGTTGCAATCGGGGGAGTAATCTGTGAAGCCTTTTTATTAAATTATGGAGAAAATACTTGGTTTAGCAGTTTGGAGGTTTGGAGGGATGTCGACGCAGACCTTTTGAGACGGAGAACATAATTGTTTAAGAGGAAACGCGAGTCTAACTTGAATCACTGTAGAAGGCTGCTGCATTATTGTAGCTACGGGTTGTTAAAACTTCAAAGAAGAAGAACTTACTTTGGAATAGAGGCAGAAAAGTAAGCGCAAGACTAGGAGACATCGGTAGAAGAAAGAATAAATAATATGTAAGAAGACTTGGGAGATCATCGCAGAAGGCGACAAGGAGATGTCACAGAGACATAGAACCTTCTCGAGTCAGCAGTAACCCAGTTGCGAGATTGGTGTTACATCAACGACACATTCTAAGCAGTCAGTTAAACTAGTTTCACTATTTAAAAGACGCACTAAAGACTGGGAACTTCTCTATTTAGTGGAGCATAATACGAACGACTATGTTATGTATAGCGAACTGTGATTTGTTACGTAAGAAAGTGTGTTCTAGAAGTGTGAAGGCCAAGCTTCGAATCCTTCATTTTGAGCCAAATAATAAACGCACGGCTGTATATCTCAATAAATAATTAAGCTAGCATCATTGCTAAAGTGCGACATTCGTGGTCGTATTGCTAACCCGATAAAATTCAGATTAGCATCTTATTCTCATAAGAATTAAAATCTTGTTCCCTTGTGTGTATTTGCTGCAAAATCCACCCATATCCAGTTTAAAACAAAATTTTATTCTTATGTGTGTATTTGGTGCTAAACGTAACGCAGGAGTAGCAATTAATTTCTATCTCAGCTTTTGGTCATTAATTTTGTTAGTTAACAATGCAGCCATCACAATCTTACCCCAACTCGGCGATAGTAGAGAGCAGCAGAACATCGGCATCAGATAACTAGAGCCTGTATGAAGTTAACATAAGGTAGGCTACATCCGAGACTCAGTCATCAACCATCTGCCACCATTTCTATTGCCCTGTCATACAGGACAAACATTTTACTGAACGTCTTCCTAGAGTGCATGAGTTGTAAATAACAGCATCAGTACTCATTAAGACAGTAACTAACATTATCCGACGGGTGCCAATTACATTTGCAGCACCAAAATTTCTCTCTGAACCATTCCTGAATTATGACAAATGTAGCAGAAGGGGCCTGACACTTCAAATTATATTTTAGGCAGGAAGGTGTTTGTCTGATCACGTATATAACAGCAGGGTTTCTCAAACTGAGTTCAGCTGGAAATAAGTGCTCCACCAAGAACTATTAGTTACATGGCGGTTTTGTTCGACTTTTTTAAAATTATATTGTGACATCTGTTTCATTAGAAATGATGTGAAGCAGATCAACGTATTAAACAAGTTTTCCTTATTTTCTAAAAATTTACTAACCTTCAAAATAAACAAGGTGTTTCTTCAAAATGAACAAAGTGTGGTTCCAGCATTCTCAGTGTTCCGTCAGGAAATGTTTGGGAACCCCTGATACACGGTATTTGGGTGCAACCGGAGCTACTGTAGAGCACATTAAAAGCTTACAGTCTCCACAAACTTTCGTGAAACCGCCTTTATCTAATAACAGTTGCGCCGGTAAACCAGTCAGAAGGTAAAGTAATTTAGGACCGTTGTATGCGGCGGACTGCTGTTTTTGTCATATATAGCAGCAGCCGCTTAGACCAGTTCCAGAGTATAGATGATAACAGAAGAATGTCGAACATGAAATCCAGGCAAAACAAGTAAACTTGAAACAGAACTGAACAATGAAACCAAGGCAGGTCAAGAAAAGTTTGAGGCGGAACGCCGAATTGGAGACAGCAGGGCAGTTTAAATTAGGTGTCATTTCTGAAGGAGAGATAAAACTGAAGCAGGACAGGTTAAATTAGGTGTCATATCTGAAGGAGAGATAAAACTGAAGAACTATCTCAAAATGTTAAAAGAAGCAGCTGATAATGAAATCAAGGGTGTAAGGAAACAGACTGAAATGACAACTGAGAAGAATTTTGTGGATGTTATCGAACAAGTGGCACCGTGGGTTTTAGAGCAGGCGAAAACAGATCACTGAACGAGTTATGCCGGTGTACAATAGAGTTCTTGGGATTACTGAAAGGGCTGAGGCGGTAGAGGAACGAACTACGGTAGTAGTCCAGAATACACGTAAGGTAGATCAGCAGTAACACAAAGGGAGGGGAAATGTTATCATGAAAGGCATTTCTCAATAGAACTTTTTCTGTGATTTAGAATTTAAACGAAATGAATCAATATTTCCTTCGGAATTCGTGGACAGGTTTAGGATAAACATAGCGTATCCAAACACTGGCCTGTAGTTAAATGAAAGGAGACGCTTTATACTGGGCGAACAATGTACGAAACAATCAAACAATATCGGAACAGCGCATAAATTGCATATAGAACAACAATAACGCTTCATGAGCTGGGAGAGGAGGAAACAATGGAGGAAGATTCATCCATGGACGGAATAATGAAGGGCAGCAAAGGGAGAAGGGAGAGGATGTGATCAATCCCAGAATCCCCTGAAAAATTAAGGAACGTGTATGTGGTGGTCCGTACACGCGAAATGGCAGACACTGTTTGCTATTTGTTGCAAGCAGCAAGGACTAGGCAATAATTGTTCCGATCCCAAGAACGGAAGTAACAACAATGAGTACCGACAGATTGAAGCCAATGGCTGCGAGGAGGGGTGGAGAGTTAACCAGCAGAGTCAATGAAACTGACGTCGTACGCACGCGACAAAGAGACGAAGCTAGCAACGGAGATGCGAAAGTTGCTGTCAGCCGTGGACCTTGTTGTCAGTCGAGATGACGTCACTCAGGTCAACGCGGAACGAAACAGTGCACGCATGTTACTATGGAGGCTACGACCGATGGGAGGCAGGTTCTAGAAACCGAGAGACAGAAGACAGCAGCAGCCTGCAAGAAAGTCAAGATAAAGAGGACAAAGAATACGAACAAAGATACGTACCGTTAATACGACTCCATCGACAATAAGATTTAGTTTTAGCGAAATGAAGAGACGTTTAATAGAATTTTTGAAAGGGAGAATAGGTCACGGTTAACACAGAGACGATACCTAATGGATATGCAACACGAGACAGCTCTGCATAGCGCGATGCGCGACCATAGCGTCGAATGTAGCGTGTCGTAGATCGTCGCAGCGAAACGCTAAAATGTATCACGTATTTACTCGGGATTGGAAAGAAGTACGGGTTTCATTCCAGCGTTAAAAACAATGTAGCCTATATATGTTAGCTACATTTCTTCCGTGGTAATAAATGCCGTAAAATAAACCAAAAATAATACAGTCAGCGACTACATATTTCGCTCTAAATTTTTCAAAATATGCGTGGTCCTGTACTTTACTTTGAATTATCGCAATAACTAAGGACAATAACGAAGCGAAAACAAATTCACTGTCACGTTGTGATGCGTGGCTAGAAAGTATGGAAAAGTAACAGTTTTTTTTTTTTCTCACTAGTTCCCTCAAAATCGAATGAGAAAAACTGGTAGCGATGAAATCACGCTTGTGATTTTTATTTTTTTGAGCGAAAAATTCGAGTAAACACTTTACTGAGAAAGTAACTACAGAGACGGATGTATCTCTGCTTCATCTACATAAAACAATTTTTTCCTGCAAGTCAGATTACTAGAAATGACATGTGAGGGCCCCAGGTTCGATTCCTTCCCGTGTGGGAGATTTTCTCAACTCGGCGTATGGTGGTACGTTGTTCTCATCCTAATTTCATTCTCATCGACACGCAATGCGCCGAAGAGGCGTCAACCAAAAGCGACTTGCACCAGGTGACCAGTCATTCCGACGAGAGGCCCTGACCATACGCCCCATTTAATTATATGCTACGATACGCTCCTTATTACACCAGCCGATGTGACAGAGATGCGTCTCATTACCGTATCGCTGGCGTCCCATTGTGAACCAGTTGAGTCGCTTCCATTTTGATTCCGAGCACTCCACCGAGGCGCTTATTTCTGCATCGTGTTGAGATAGATAGATATGGCCAGAAACGACACATCCTGTGGTAGGCATAGCCGCTACAAATCCTATATTTAGAATATCGGATAGGAACACAAGTCATTATTGAAGACAGCAAAAACGAGAAAAGCGACAGCAGAAGAGACGAAGATACAGGACAAGAACAGAGGAACGAAGTGAAGTGTGAAGATGGTATACAAGACGCCATAGCATCAGGAGTCCGGAAGGTGCCGCCAGCGTTTCTCATCACGTGGATGCATCAACAGCCGCCAGATGTGAAGCGAAAGTATTTTAACACCTTTACTCAGTCAGGAAGACAGCAACCTCGACAGTCTCGTATGCAACTGCAAGTGAGCTCAGCAGAAAATGGTTGTAAGAGCACAGACCCAACTGCCCTGTTACCCACGTCACAGTATGTAAGAGACACTATGTGGGACATAATGTCACCCAGTAGGAGTTCGATTAAGCGGTAAAGACACTATGACAAACAAATGTAGTGTAGTAAATCTAAAGACCGCTGACAACTCGATAAGAGCAGGAACGGATCGACCATTACGAATGATGTCGAAGATCGGTGCCCCCTCTCTTCGAAGACAAACACTCCACACCCCACTAGCTTAGAGCAATCGATCAGTAGGATCGATGGCGTTCATGTCGTTGGCACTCGATTCTGGTTACATCTTGTGTGTGATGTGGTTCTAGCGTTGGTGCAACACTAACTGCTACCTTACGATCCGTAGCCGCGGATAAAGAAATCCGGCATCAGATACTGAAGTGAACACAGTTGCCAGCACTGATAGGGGGTCCAGGGGTCTACCAACAGTGCTCCGGTCCAGGGTCGAGTCTCGCGACCTACCGTGCGAGCGCACCAGTTTCAACATTCAGCACGACATCACGGCATCCGACACCGCGGTCTACTTGAGGGAGCAACACGGGATGATTGTGGATGATTGAGTGCTCACCGAAACGGAAAGTGAATCAGACACACACGTTGCCATCACCGTCATCTCGAAGGTGGATTACTGACTTTGCATGCCGACCTCGCCAGCTGACGGCAAACGGCGGCAACAGAGTACCATTGATTTCAAGCTGACGCAGCGCCCTCGGCAACCGTGAGTCCCCTGCTGGATTCGGCGGATTCCCCTCCGGATTATGTTGACAGCAGCCGTCGCAGGAGACATAACAACGACTTGTATTCTGAGTAATAAATGGTATTATCTTGAATGCAGCTTTATTATGTCTAGCGACGCCACGTATGTCCTCGGCCTCCATACTGACAAACCGTAGATGTTTCCTGCCCGGCAGTGGGGTCCCCCACTGCCATTTTGTTGCACGTCCACGTCGTCCTTTTTTACAGGACTGATTCCACACAAGAGACTGGCACAAACACACCATCACACTGAAATGACTTTCGTCAGCTGTGGTGTGTCACACGAGTGCCAAGCACCAGATCCACAGCAGCTACAGCGCGCTGAAGCGACCATTGTGATCTTTTATGGAGATGAGTAATACTTTGTCAAGTGATCGTCTAATAGAAAACGCTGATACTACGCCTTAAAGGAAAAGTCTTTGGATGAAGTCAAAAACATAGAATCTGAAGGAGCATGCAGTGTCATCAAGTAAGAAGATCTGCGGATCTTTGCGCTGGAAAGAGACAGAGGGGATGTTAATAACTCATGTTTATTGACCGAGTGGTCATTATCTTACGACCCTAAGCGCAGTGCACAATGCAGGGAAACGAAAACAGCTATGATTCTAATGTCATTGATTTGCCTGAAGCTATTTATGGAACCCACGGAAAATTTATGTATATATATATCGGTATTAGAGTTTGTATTGCCCTCTTAGCAACCGTCTAGTATGAGCTATGTCATTTGCTGAAGTAAATATCGGGGCATCAGTGGAAAACAAAATGAGAGTTTTAAGCTTCTCTCATTATACAGGGAGTTCTGAAATCGCTGTTACAAACTTCGAAGACTTGTAGAGAGGAGTGACAATATTTCGAATAGGCACCCACGTCAGGAAATGTACTGTTTCCAAGCTACAGCCGTTTGAAAACATGTCTGCTAGGTAGATATGCAACAAGATAGTCATAGTGATGGGGGGGGGGGGGGGGTTCGAGGGAAGGGTGGCTACATGGGATCGGCTGTTGCCATTTCACGTCTGTATTAACTGTCTGACCTGTTTCCATCCTCATTCAGGTATCTGTGGGTATTAGAGCAACACGGTTGAGTACATGTTTGCAGAATACACCGACATGATCCTTCTGAATGGGGAAGCCTATGGTAATGAAAGAGCTGGCTAAATGGCTCTGAGCACTATGGGACTTAACATCTGAGGTCATCAGTCCCCTTGAACTTAGAACTAATTAAACCTAACCAACCTAAGGACATCACACACATCCATGCCCGTGGCAGGATTCGAACCTGCGACCGTAACGGTCGCTCTGTTCCAGACTGAAGCGCCTAGAACCGCTCAGCCACACCGGCCGGCAATGAAAGAGCTGCTCGTCGCCATCAACAAGATCGTTCTCTACAACGTCCGACTCCATCGTATACCCTTCTCACCACAATTACGCAACGGCTTCACTGTCAGCAGGCGCAACTGCGGTGTTCCAAGGAGACGCCAACCGAACTGGAAGAGGTCGTATTGTATCACGTTGAAGAGCAGCCGTCAACGAGTACAAGTGCAATTTCTCTGGCTATTACTGAGTGCAATTCCAAAGTAAATGATGTACTGGATCACGCCTAGTCAATTTCATGCTAAAGTGGACGCGTTGTAACATGTTTTCAAATGGTTCGAATCCTGCATCGGGTATGGATGTGTGTGATGTCCTTAGGTTAGTTATGTTTAATTAGTTCTAAGTTCTAGGCGACTGATGACCTCAGAAGTTAAGTCGCATAGTGCTCAGAGCCATTTGAGCTAAATGCAAGGTGATTCAGCTGCGCCTACGATGTCGTTTAAGTAATCCGCAATGTTACAGATGGCCTTTAAATATTTAATATCCTCTCGTTCGTTATGAGCACACTATTAGTTCCTATATATATATATATATATATATATATATATATATATATATATATATATATACAAGAGTAAACAGCATATTTCTGTAGAAAATTTAATGTAGTTTAATATTACACCGGGATTCGTTTCCACCTGAGGCTCCAGTTTTCGAGTTATTCAAGAACAACTTACAAAAGTGACCTTCAGACGCCCTCCCCGTCCCACACTCAGCTCCCACCGGTCAGAATTTCTAGTATGTATTAAATAGCACTTACTTCTACTACCGTACAAAAATTTACGACTGCGTGAATTATTCTCCAAATTCGACCGTTTTTAGTCTTCATTGACTGGCTTTGTTATGCCGAACACTTAAAAATTGCAAAATTGACGTTAGTGTAAATCTTACCTAGCAATTTTGTGAATTGTAGCAGCGGAAAAAAACCATTAAATAGTTGTGTTCATTTGGTCAGGTGACTACGGAATTACTGTGTTTGTGAAGCTTAAATTTCAATAGAACTTTCAACGTAATTAATTCTAGAATAACTTTTACAAAAATAATTTTTCTTTAATTATTCTCAAACGCACATTTAATTTAACAACATTAACGAAACAGCCGACTTCGCTGGTGGCGTAATAGCCCAATCAATAGAGACAGAAAAGGTCGAATATCGTGAGTAGTTTGTAAAGTCGGATATTGTTGCACAGTTGTAGGAGGGAGTGCCACGAACAACAAACTACAAATGGTGACTGGTGAGGGATGAGTGTAGGGCTGGAAGTGACTATGAAGTTCACATTTTCTTGAATAAATCGTAAACTGCGGGATCAAGAGAAACGTATCCCGGTGTAGTATGTAAGTTCATTAAATTTCCTACTAAAAGATCGTGTTCATTTTTTTCTGTAGGACTAATAGCTTGTGCGTAGGGAGCGAGACGATGGGAAAATCTCGTATGTGGTTTTCGAAGGCCAAATATAACATTGTGGATTACATTAAAGGAAATGGGCAGCGACAACGGAATCACCTGCATGTTTACTACAGATATTCTCACAAAAGCCGTAGACAAAAAAATAAAATCATTATTATTCTGTGCACTAGAGACATCAGCTCTTCAAGACGAAATCGACGGGAACGCATAACTAGGAGTAAAACAGCGGTCAAGCTAAAATACTTTAAAATTGATTAAAAACATTATTGACTGCAACAAAATATTTATTCGGAATGGTTACCGGTTTCAGACAGAATGCGATCGTCTTCATATACCATGAAGGTAGGCAGTGGCCGTGAACGATGCAAGTGTTGTGACTCCACGAGCATCAGCTGCAGATTGAGTCACAACACCTGCTGTATTCACCGCCATCGCCTACAGTCATGACACAAATGCTTTGAAGATGGTCACATTCTGATCGAAACACGTAACAATAGTACATAAATATTTTATTGCAGTCGAGATTGTTTTCAATCCACTTTTAAAGTATGATGGTAAATGAGCTTCAGAATCTTTATCTACCGTTATACCGAATTAAAAATAATAATTTTTGTGTACTCGGACGATGTTGTAACATATCATAAAATAGTAAACCCAGCTAATAGTAGTGAAATGTTGGACGACCCGCAGATGATCGGCGTTTCGTGCACGTACTGCATTTGGCGTTCAGGCTAAATTAATCAAGTGTAATGCGTACAAATGGACAGAAATCATATTACTGGTTGATCATAGAATTGGAAAACCGCAGTAGTCTCTAGGGGCATACGCCTTGTCGCATAGGGGAGGCGGGAAACCTGCGTTCGATCCTTTCTTGGGCAACGTTAGTCAGTCTGGGAGCTTTATCAAGCAGGACTAATCTAGATGACAGAGATTACCATTACAGATGTGTCTAATGCTAACTGTAATGCAAATAGTATTGTCAGTGAAACATAGATGCGGAAAAACCAATTTACTGAGAGTGACTCGTAGATCATGAAACATAGTTATGTCGACTCACCAAGGAGTAACGAAACTACTACTTCACCGGTCTTCTTTATCTCAGAAACCACTTGCACTGGAAACCCCAGTGGATTTTGACGTGCGATCTCACGCAGTTCCATGTGCTCTGCTTTAATCTTAACATAGCTACATATACATTCGAATTACAAACAGGCCTTCGCAGTTTTCATCTATTCAATACATTTCCGACTCTCGCTTTCCTGCGCGCATATCGCTGTCTCACTCTCTCTCTCTCTCTCTCTCTCTCTCTCTCTCTCTCTCTATCTATCTATCTATCTATCTATCTATCTCTCTCTCAAAAATTAATTCACATTTTTTGTCCTCTTAATAGCTTTCCTATGCATATATCGATTATTCGCCTTCACTGAATGCAAAGCGTTGGTTGTGCTGCTGCTATGATTGATCTGTGGATTAATATTTTCAATTTCAAAATCGTCGGATGTTTCATAATTACTCAGTCGGACAGCAGCACGCGACATGGCCATTTCATTACGCTACTTTTCTTAGCAGCACAGCTGCGGACCCGTATTCTAAATAAACACCTTAAAATCCTGTGCCCACTTATAACTTCGCATTTGATAGGTTAGGAGAAAGATAGAAAATGCCGTGAAGCAGAAAATTTTTCGAGGTAAGCAAACGTTACTAGATTACCTGGCAGAGATAAACAAAAATTATTTCTCACAGAATTCTGAGACAGATGAGGAAAAAGGAAACTTAACAACCAGGAACCTCGTAAGAGCAACGTGTTTACAACAGTTATTAATGTTTATCATTATTTTGACTTTGTTCCTTACCACAGTGTAATTGTACGAGATGTGTTCAGAAAGTGCCGGAAATTCTCATTTTCTAAAATAATTGTATTTATTCAAAAATGGTTCAAATGGCTCTGAGCACTATGGGACTTAACTTCTCAGGTCGTCAGTCCCCTTGTATTTAGAACTACTTAAACCTAACTAACCTAAGGACAGTACACACATCCATGCCCGAGGCAGGATTCGAACCTGCAACCGTAGCGGTCGCGCGGTTCCAAACTGTAGCGCCTAGAACCGCTCGGCCACTCCGGCCGGCTTTTATTTATTCGTTTACATCAATGCTATCTCCTTAAAGTGTAGTCCCCATTAGATTTTGTACTCGTATGCCATCGCTTCTTCCAGTCACCGAACCGCTTTTAGCTCTTTCAGCACTTAGCTTTTAATCTCACCTAAGTTTGTGAAATGACAACCCTTTAAGGTTCTCTTTAGTTGTGGAAACAGAAGAACGTCATAGGGGCCCAAATCTGGCAAACAGAAGGACGGGGCATCATTATAGTATTGTTCTCCACCAAAAATTCACGAATAAGCACTTAAGTGTGAGCAGGTTCATTAACGTGGTGCGTAAGCCGTGAATCATTTCGCTACAAATCCAAGCGATCGCTTTCTTCCTTTTCTTTTTCATTTTTTGGATAACTTCCCGCAAACTGGTTGAACATTTGACGTTTTGGAAAGAATTTTTTATGCACTGTACAGTTAAAATCGAAAACGATGAGCATAACCTTCGCTGCAGTTGCTACACTTTTCTTGTGCTTGGTAATCCAGAATGCCTCTACTGGGACCATTGCGCAGTAATTTCTACGTCATACCCGTGTACCTATGTCTTGTCATCTGTTATGACTCGTTGCAGTAGTTCTGCGTCATTTTTTACTTCATTCACCGAATTCTAAGCAAATTCCATTCGCCATTGTTTTTGCCGGAATTTCAGCACTTTTGGCACAAGTTTTGCCGTCTCACTTTTCATACTCAAAACATCCGACAAAGTTTCATGGCTTTAGCCAACTTATGTGCCAACATCGTCAGAAACATATTCGACTGAGATTCGGCGATGGGTCATGGCAATTCCACATTATCATCGGTTGTTGATGTGCTGGGCATCCAGAACGTTCTTCATCTCAACTTCGTTACACCAATCTTGAAAGCCCTTGGTTCACTCACAGCATACTCACCAAAAGAAATATTCAACATTTCTACAACTTTGTTACATTTTATTACATTTTTATAGCAAAATTTAATGCAAATTCTCAAATGGCTCTGAGCACTATGGGACTCAACTGCTGAGGTCATTAGTCCCCTAGAACTTAGAACTAGTTAAACCTAACTAACCTTAGGACATCACAAACATCCATGCCCGAGGCAGGATTCGAACCTGCGACCGTAGCGGTCCTGCGGTTCCAGACTGCAGCGCCTTTAACCGCACGGCCACTTCGGCCGGCTGCAAATTCTCAGATCCATTCTTAAAACAAACGGTGCCTCCTCTAGGAGGAAGAAATCTTCGAAATACTTTCTGAATTTGAGTTTGTCGCCACCTTGAGCAAATAATCAAACCCTCTCCACGTCATCGCAACCGACCGCAAACGACCATCTTAGAAAAATACATGCAACCAACTGAACAACTGACGACAGGCTAAACTTCCAATGTAGCTACCAGTGCGTAGATACATTTCAGACATGTTTGCCAACTTACCAACGAAAAATATCGTGAATTTGACTTACACAACAGTGAAATTATGGAATTCCTTATAATTCCTGAACTCACCTCGTGTTTATGGGACGAAATGTCTCAGATGATGAACTCATTGAATTTTTATCAGCACCACTCGATCACAATGCTGTAAAAAGTTATGAACGACAAGAATCCTCTAAATGCATAGCATATCGTGACACTTTCTGTTCAAAACGTGTTACAAAACTCAACAAAAAAGCAATAATGAGAATCTGTTCTGAAGCGTTTGACAATGGTGGTATCAGCATAACAATGATCAATAATGGTGCAGACAACTTAGTAACTGGCTTAACGGTAGTATTAAATTTTTCTCTCGAGAACAGAACATTTCTCTCTCCACAGAAAATAGTCAAAGTTCGACCTAAGTAATGCCACAAGCTTGACAAGTTTCGTTCCGTAAAGGACGCGCGATGTATGACAGATCATTAACAAAGAAAGAAAGAGCAGAAATTGGAAATAAATACATATAACTGTAAATTGCAGATCCATTTTTAACGGTTGACTCGCTGGTGAACTTTTCATGGTGTCATCAATTTTATTTCCGATACGGTAAATGATAACAGCCAAACAGTTGCAGGATAAAGATTTATTGAAATCCTTGACCACGGTTTCGGTATATCTAAATATACCTTCATCAGAAGCAAAATTACCCAAAAATCACATCCTGCAGTGGAGATGCATAAAACAAACGTGCCAAAGGCGGCACCAGTAGTTAAAATAATTATGAACGGGTGGTCGATGCGAACGCAGCATACATTAAATGCAAATTTACCACTGATTAAACATTCAGAGAGAAGGGAGACCGTAGCAGGTAGAGTCCTGACATGCTGAGAAGCAATACACCGGAATCTAGATTCGATAGTGATCATGTATAGATGGTTTGACTGTTCCGCAAGATGCCGGCATATGTTAAATTCAGACAAAAATTCAAACGCTCTTCTTCATAGAGGAGGGACAGTACTTCTAAAACAATTCTGTTTAGACACTTGGAGTCAAGGCAGTAGGAGAAATATTTGTGGACGAAAGATGATGTCTATTGTGCAACCTTCCACAGGCAGTACTTACCACTGTCCCTCCCAGTAGGTGGTACTCCGATGCGCACCCGATACACTCTCGCTACTTGATGTCGTGAGACAGAGAATTACTTGCTTCATTAGTGCCTTGATGAAAATGTAGGGACTTAATTTGATTAAAGCACCTACACCAGGTTCTCAGCCAGGATCCCCCGTTTCGTTCGATGCTGAGGGGCTGGTTGAATACAGAGCCTCTGCAGAGTTTTTCGAGATTGGGGGAATACCAAGTGGGCAGAGGCATGAATGGGAATTTGGACTGAAGATGGAGGTGGGCTACGGTAGTCCGTGTAGTTGTGAGAAACAACTGTGCCACGCTGGTGTGGTGGTTAGCGCATCTGAATAGTGAGTAGGAGACATGGTTTCGAATCCTAGACTTGGGACAAATTTTCGTTCGTCACTTCAGTCTGCATATATACATTGTAGAACTTAGGAGCATACACTGCTCATAGGCATCACTGTTTAAAACCGTCAAGTGTGACCATGCCACGTCCTTGCAATGAGAGGGCTCACTCCGTCAGGTGCTATCATCGCATCCGCCTCCTTTTGTCACCATGTACGCTGCCTAATGGGCTAACCCCTTTCTGTAATATGTTCGGATCCTCAATTGAATTCAGTTACCTCCCGCACTTTAAACTTTAGAGAACATTTAAATTTTTTCGACAATCACGTATGTTTAATAACGCATTCATTCATCGCTATTTCTGTTTGTCAGTAGTTTATCGGGGCCTTGAAGGGCTGTGTGACAGAGATTTAGTCACTGATGACTAAAACGATGCACTGTACTGAAACCTGCGTCACATTAAATTTGCTTTATATGAGGATTATTCAAAAGAAAATGTAAGACGCAACACTCAGGGAATAATTGAAGTTTTTATTCAAAAGCAATCACAAGTGGCTCGAGCACAATTATCCCATTATTTCGCGAGCCGAAAGATTCCCTGTTCTCAGAACTCCTATGGGTGTGACAGGAGACAGTCCTTCACTGTGTCCTTCAGTTTGTCGTCCGCGGTGAAGCGAATCCTTTTTTTTTTTTAAAAAAAAAAAGAAAAAAGCGAACGAAGCACATGGAAGTCACTGGACAACATTGCCGCGCTGTAGGGAGTAAGATCAAGTTGTTCTTACCTGAACTTGGCCGTCACTGTTTGTCTGACCCTGAAAACATGTGGACATGCGTCGTCATGGAGCAGAAGCACTTCCAAGCACTTCCTCCGTGTTCAGCCCAGTCCGTTTGCTCTTCATGAACTTACAGGATACGCAGGGTCTCGAAGTACACGTCACTGTTTAGTTTTTCCGCGCTCGAGGATTTCGAAGGGAATCGGCTTCCGCGCTCGAGGATTTCGAAGGGAATCGGGCTTCAAGGTCGATAATGTCGATGGACTTTTCTTCTGAAACACAGCTTTGAAGTTTTTAGCGGGAGGTGACGACGCATCCTTCCTTTGCCTTGACGATTCACTACGTTATCGCAAGGCGGCATACTCAAATTTCAACTGGTTTGATTGTTACGACGTTTCGCACCTCTTCATTTCATAACTCCCTATACGGTTTACATATATCAACACAAAATCACTACGCTTACATACCATATACCTCCCGAAAGACGAAAACCGGATATTGGAAATCATTTTTCGCTGTTGTGTTTACATGTTAAGGTCTGAAGCGGATTTGCTAGCCCACTTAAATACTGCGTCTGGAAAGCAGCTGATTCAGTTTATCAGTCATTCAACACAATTGTTATTTCTCTTCACTTAAATATTACAGGTAGACAGCTTCATGTGCAGTCTAATATTTCTGGTTGTCCTTCACTGCACAATAAGTCCATACTTATCGAATATTCTGAAAATAAGACGTAACTTGACAACACAAGACGTTCCAAAATCGGTAGCATTTACATGGGAGCGAAAATCGATTGCGGAATTACAAAACCGACAACCAGAAGCGGATTTCCAGAATCGATTTTGAAGTGCTTACATGACCATCCAGAAGCGGTACTGGGAAACCGGTTTACGAAATCCGATTTTGGGAGCCGCATGTAAATGGGGTGTATATGTAGAAGTGTGAGCTATAGACCGATAGAGGAAACAAAATTTGCAAATTTTTGTTAAGACGGAAGCGACAGATGTAGACGGACAATTGAAGCGGGGAAGCTGATGCGCACGAACGGAACCGACCAGTCGATTTATTAGTGGAAAAGGAGCGATATATTGCGGAAAAAAGTAATTTTATTTGTGTTAATTGTCTGATGGTGTAAAGTGGAAAAGGGAGTTATAGTACTGAGACAACTGAAGCAGTATTACAGTGCACAAGTGATCGGAACGAAGTAGTTATCACCATATGTTCAAAACGACTTTGTTCCAAATGAATTATCAAATTTTAAGAAGAGTCACCGGCTTTGAAATTATCAGTAAAGAATAGGAGATCAAGAGAAATGGTCGAAAGAGCCAAGACTCCGTAACGGGGATTTAGTAAAGCAATAGGTACAAAGGATAACAGGAGGTCGAAGATTACCGGACGTCAGATGGAAGAGACAGTCGTCGTCCGAATAATGTCAATATTTAGTGTATTAGCAGAGGCTGGGTGTAATGGAGATAAAGGCGTTACTTTATCTACTAGAATGAGTGAGACTGTGAGTTACAGTGTAGGTGTAAACTATATAAGTGAAAGTGAGGGTTTGGTGATAAGATGGACAGCTAAATGATCAATTACTGATTAAACATAAAAAATATTCACTAAGATGACAAAAACACTTCTTAGTCAAAGGTATAATTCATAAATAAATGCCACATTACTTCACTAAAGCTTAGTAGAAACCTGAACTGTCAACTAACAAGCATACCGCGAATTAGCGTAATATTAAAATAAAATCATCATACGATTGCAAGTATGGAATCTATGTTGTTAACTCGTGACGTAAAATCAATAGAGATAATGTCAAAAGGAATGGAAAACTTCTATGTCTGAGTAAAATACGTTAGTAGCAATACCGATATCAAAGTCGACTGCCAAACGTATAATACACAACAGGTATAGCGTAACTTGTAAACCAGAAACATACAAATACAAAAAAAGCGAGCTACGTTAACATAATCCCTAAATTCACTGCATTTGCATGACATAGGGGTCACAGCTGTTTATGTAAGCAGGCTGACGTAATACAGATAGCACTAATCAAACGCAATAATTAGGATAGTGTACTGTGAACCGTGTACACGAAGTATGACCCCAGATACACGTTCACAGCTAGACATTCTACACCTGAAGGAAAGTTTAGCACATTGGAGTCGTATAGTAGCCATTGATGCCCATATGTGTTGCATAACCACGTAACAAGGGGCTGACTTATTGAAAGAGAATAACATCCGTAAAGAAAAGCAAAACTGGCCCAGTCGAAGCGAACTACACTATGGAACACACCCTCATACCTGGACTACGCAACAAACTATATGGATATAAATAAACTCAAACAACACTATCGTGGTACGAGTGTGACTGTTAGTAACAAGAGACACTTTAACCAAATGTGCAGACTACCAAATACGTAATCGAGAATAAGTGCCTTGTATATTATCTTTAACAAATTACGATGAGAAACCTGAGATAAGTCGGTGAAATATCAATAAAACGGACACTATGCAAGTCAGCTAGGAACAGTGTGCACGGTAAAAACACACCAGTCCAGTCATAACTTACAAAAGTCTCATGAAGTGTAGACCCCAAGTTACGCTTAACTATGAATACCAGAATGGTCTAACATCCCTTATCAGAGATCATGCCAAATTCCCCTCAATGAAAATAGTTAATAATATCATGGACTAGAGGGAAGGAATGACCCTTGTGACAGGATCTTAGATATACGCTCGGGAGTCAGATATTCCCTCATATGGAACGGGCCATTACGTGACGAGTGACATGCACAGGGTGTCAAATATTCAGCGCTCAGACTAACACGGATGAGACAAGAGACAAAAACAAATACATTTCGTAAAGCAACCAAATGTTGTAACCCATACTGCTTGAACACTGAACATGCGTAGGTGATATTCGTACACGAGTGGATCAGATGAAAGTCGTTTTTTCTAACGTTTGTTATACCAAACGTTAGTTTACGATACGCACTACATTGGGACATCATGCTCTTCGACAGTGAGTCAGTAAACAGGGGTCAGCATTAGCGCCTACATGACAGCTGCGTTGTCAACGTGTAGTGATACAGATGGCGAGAACCGTCGGACATACATTTTATTTGTGGAGTAGCTGAAGGCAGAAGGCAGAACGAGGAAGTGGTTTCGCAATAGTAGGGTCCCAGCACACAATGCGGAACCAGTCCGAGCAGTAATCCAGTACTTCTGAAAATCGATGGATCGGCCGGGCACGACCTGTCCATTGGCATGCACATTCCGCCTCATGTAGATTTCTTTCTCTGCAGTTACATGAAAGCCGAGGTGTATTCTACCCCTGATAACTCGGGTGTGTAATTGATTCCAAGAATTCGTGCACTACCCACACAGATATAGAACACAGGACTCCCTGCTACGTAGATATAGGCTCTGTGCTGAGGTTGATATTTTGAACTGTAATGCAATAATGATCACAGCAACAAAGCAATGGACAAACATTTAGCACTGTTTTAGTCTAAGCCACATAAATAGCCTCCTGCATACTCAGCACTGTGACGGTACAAACCCCCGTTACTAGATGAATAGGTGTAGTATGTAAGGATTGCTTTGTGGAGAGCGAGCGCGCGACATGTTGCGCGATTCGCGGAAGCGCGTGGCGTGCCCGCGCGAGATTTGCAACGGTCAGTGGGATGTCTCCACGTGGCCCGCAGCTTGGGGCATTGTTTCGTTTTCCGCGCATTACGCGTAAACTATGTAACTTACGGTGAAGAGCGATGCGGCAGTGCATTGTGGTCAGCAATATGCACTTTCTGAAAGATCGATCTTTATTTCAAGTCACGAGACGCCAAAGTTATAGTAACCCCAAAATCGGTTAATATCACGAATACTGGAAGTCTAGTAAAAATAATAAATAACAACTTACAGGGATGAGCGAGCACTCATTAAAAACGTTTGTCATAGCAGATCGGGTGCAATAGTCATATGTTAAGATTCATAAATAATTAAGCCCGTAAAGAGCAATAAACAAAGTTTGAGAGAAAATTGTTTATAAAACTCAATTGAAAATTCATGACTTAAAGAACGGCACTATATAATATTTTGGGTGGGATCACACGTATTTTAGGTAGGTAGGGTAGGTGGTTAGTGTTTAACGTCCCGTCGACAACGAGGTCATTAGAGACGGAGCGCAAGCTCGAGTTAGGGAAGGATTGGGAAATAAATCGGCCGTGCCCTTTCAAAGGAACCATCCCGGCATTTGCCTGAAACGATTTAGGGAAATCACGGAAAACCTAAATCAGGATGGTTGGAGACGGGATTGAACCGTAGTCCTCCCGAATGCGAGTCCAGTGTGCTAACCACTGCGCCACCTCGCTCGGTCACACGTATTTTAAACTAGTCAAGTTATACTATACACTTAACTTGCAATAGTTTTCATTGTTTGCGAATTATCTTTAACATTTATCGCCCATAATTAATTAGTTAATATAGATATGAAGATTTTGAGCAGCGCAATGTGTAGATCGATATATATTACGTCTAAATACGGTGCTATATGCAGTTCTATGTTAAAACTTTGCAGCACAGGTGTCAACAACAAATTTGCGCTAAGTGGCGAAATTTGGCAAAAGCTGAAACTTGATTTACGGGCGATAGAATAATCCTTCAAATTAATGTAACATAGTAAATAAGGTGTACTTTTTAGCGCGGCTCCGATGGTGTACTTATTTCCGTCGAGGGATGCATGTATTAAAATTTGTAATCTTAACTGGTGAGATTGATACTTGCATAACCAGGGAGCTGATGTCCGAGCCTATATAAGTGAGAGGCCATCTTGGCCAGGGGTCAGTCGTTGGTCACTCGTTTTGGAGGGTGGGTGGCGAACGAGCCCCACTTGAGGGTGGCCCATGTGGTCGTTTGAGAAATCTTTTTCGCGCCGATTTATTTCGACAAAGAGTATTGTTTAAGAGCGCAAGTGCGCAAGCATATATTTGGTGAACAGGAAGTGCTACGATTATTTGTGTGAGTACAATTTGCGTCGTAAGTGAACATGTGGCTAACTGTGATTTCGCCCCAAAAATGTTAGAACAAAAAGGACAGTGGGACTTGTGGTTCTGTTCGAATTGATTGAGTAATTTTAGTTTATAGCAGCCTACATTACTGCTATTTAGGGCTCGGAGTCAAATTATTATTAAAGTAAAACTGTAAACCGTGTCACCGGTGCTAATTTCATTGTGTGAAATAAAAGAACAACGCCAATAAATGGTGATTGAATTGTGTCGTGAAAACTGATTTTAGAGTAATAATCGCCTAATTCTTGTTCCCTAGCATAAACTGTACTTACGTCTGAGTGAATAATTAATTCAAAAACTATAACAAATACGCGGGTGTGGAAGTGTACTAATGCACCAAGTGTGGAAATCATCCCCTGAGAATTAGGTGAGGGCCAAAATTTTTGTAACCAACATTTTTATATGCACATTTCGAGTGAAAACGCTGCAACCGCACTTCTTCTTAATTATTTACCGCCCCGTCGGAGCACCCGTACAACATGGGTTTCCGACATATGGTTGGTTTACGAAATATGTTTGTATTCGTCTGCGCCATCGTCCACTTTAATTTGGGCACTAAGTTCTTGAACACCCTGTAGAACAAGAATTCGACGAAACGGTGCTGTCAATCATGATCAACCAACACAAACTTAGTAGATATGCTACATATCAAGCTGGTCACACACCAACCAATCGAAACATGACTGAATCATCTCGTTATTGTCCGTTGTACAAACTCACAATAGACAAATACCCATATCATATCAACCGTACTAGAATGGAGGGGTTGCATAACTTGAGTTTACACTAAATCGGCAGCAAACCTGCATATGTTCCACAGAACTGAACGAAAACCCTATTACAGGAGGTAAAACTGTCAGTGGGTACCACCAGAACTCTCTCGTGCACATTACACTGCTTAGAATGCGGAATCACTGAACTGGTAGACTAATTTTGAGAAATTCTAGACGATTTCCCGGGTAAGTAAGGGCAACAGACGACTTAAAATGAAAGTCCCATCCACGAAAATACGCCATGCATTACATACGTACGAAGTAAATGCAACTCGTAAGCCAAGTGTTAATCATCTTGCATTGTAATGAAAGTACCACAATTTCAGATTTTTACAACAGGAACGGTAGAAGTACGTGTGGATGTTATAGACAATACAACAAACAAAATTTCGGATAGTGACGTAGTCCGTCAGCAACCCCTTCCGATCTGCAACAGTGGGAAGAACAGCATTAAAACATATTACTGTAGTACTACAGATGCGTAAGATTGTTTTAGCTGTTCCAAACAGCTGGAAGACTATATCCCTTTCTGTGACATTTATCTTTATTAATCAGAGTTGTAATAAATACCTGTGCATTTTCCACAGTCTTCTAAATAATTGGGGTCCCCTGAAAGTAGTAATGATGTTGATAGCCTCTTGCGTCCCGAATGAGTGACATCTCCATTAAAATTCCTGGCAGTCTGCAAATATCCGGCCAAGAGAGAGAGCCGTTTGCTACAGCCTGAGAACTCCGCGGCGAGCTATTTATGCCCGGCCGCCTCGAGATTAAGAACAGAGCACAGGGGATTACATCTCTGGTGGCCATTTAAAGGGTTTGTCCATGAAGCCAAAGACAGTTTTCTTTCACTGACACAACGGCGAGGAGCAAAGCCAAAGCTGGCAAATTGTCTCCCTAATTTATCATGTAACTTTCAGTTAAGAGAAGCCTCTGGAACACAGATACATATGGCTTTCAAATAGAAAACACGTATTATAAAGAAATTTTTACCAGAAATTACAACCTACGTCCTCAATTATTTAATGAATGTATGCCACTATTTGTCTCCCTCTATAGTTTTTACCCTCTATAGCTTCCTGTAGTACCATGGAAGTAATTCTCTGATTTCTTAACACATGTCGTATCACCCTGTCCCTTCTTCTTGTCACTGTTTCCATATACTCCTTTCCTCACAGATTCTATGGAGGACTTCCTCATTACTTACCCTATCGTCTAATATTCTTCTGTAGAACCACATCTCAATTGCTTCTATTTTCTGTTCCGGTTTTGCTGCAGGACATGTTTCACTACCACACAATGCACTGCTCAAAACATACGTCCTCGAAGATTTCTTCCTCAAATTAAAGCTTATGTTTGATACCAGTTCATCTCTCTTGGCCGGTAATTTCCAGCAGAATCTGCTTTTTATAGTTCCTTGCTCCGTCCGTCGGGAGTTATTTTGATGCCAAGGTAGCACATTACCTTAACTTCACATACTTCGTGATCCTCAATTCAATATTACCCGTTTTTCCCTATAGTTTACGCCTATTTCCCGCAGAATGCGGAAAATCTTGCACTAATTGACATTGTCGAACGCATTGTCTTCAGCCTGTTATCAACCGCAGCGCGAGAACTGTCTCTCTGGTGCCTTTATCTTTCCTAAAACAATACTGATCGTCGCCTAACACATCGTCAACTTTCTTTTTTCTTTCTTGTGTATATTACTCTTGTCAGCAACTTGTATGCATGAGTTCGTAAACTAATTGTGCGAAAATTCACACACTTTTCTGGTCTTACAGCATTCCCAATTATGTAGATATGTTATCCGAAAATCTAATGGTATACTACCAGTCTTAGAAATTCTGTACACCACCATGAATAGTCATTTTCTTGCTACTTCAAACAATTGTTTTAGAAATTTCTATGGTCAGTTACCTATCCCTTCTGTCTGATAGGGCATTAAGTCGTCCAGAGCCCTTTCAAATTCTAGTTCTAGTACTGGGTCCCCTGACTCCTGCTTATTCTTCTGTCGCGTTGTCAGACAAGTCCTCCCCAACTACCCACTCTCTCCTTTGCATGTAACAGAGGAATACTCATTGCACTCTTACTGATACAGCCCTTGCTGATACAACCCTTGACCTATCTGTATATTGAGGCAGCTCTGCCGAAAATCATTTCTTTTTCGATATCTTCACATTTTTCAAGCAGCCATTTCACCTTAGCTTCTCTACGCTTCCTATCTCTCTCGTGGCTGAGCGAATTGTAGTTCTGTATTCCTGAATTTCCCTCAACATTTTCTTTTACTTCTTTTGTCAATCAGCTGAAGCATTTATTCTGTTACCCATTGTTTTCTCGCATTTATCTTCTTTGTACGTACATTTTTATTTCAAACTGCTTTGATGTCTTTTTCTAGAGAACTCCAACAGATACCTTTAATACCCAGTAGCACGTCCTCTTGCATTGGTGCATGCCTGTACTCGTCTTGGCGTACTGTCCACAAGTTCATCAAAGCACTGTTGGTCCAGATTGTCCCACTCCTCAACAGCCATTCGGCGTAGATCCCTCAGAGTGGTTGGTGGGTCACGTCGTCCGTAAACAGCCCTTTTCAATCTACCCCAGGCATGTTCGATAGGGTTCATGTCTGGAGAACATGCTGGCCACTCTAGTCGACCGATGTCCTTATCCCGAAGGAAGACTTTCACAAGATGTGTACGATGGAGGTGCGAATTGTCGTCCATGAAGACGAATGCCACGCCAATACGTTGCCAACATGGTGGTACTATCGGTCGGATGATGGCATTCACGTATCGTACTGCGACTTCCATGACCACCAGAGGCGTCAGTCGGCCTCACATAATGCCACTCCAAAACATCAAAGAACCTCCCCCTTGCTGCACTAGCTGAACAGTGCGTCAAAGGCGTTCAGCCTGACCGGGGGGCCTCCAAACACGTCTCCGACGATTATGGTTGAAGGCATATGAGACGCTCATCGGTGGAGAGAACGTGATGCCAGTCCTGAGCGGTCCATTCAGCATGTTGTTGAGCCCATCTGTACCGCGCTGCATGGTGTCGTGGTTGCGAAGATGGACGTCGGGAGTGAAGTTGCGCATCATGCAGCCTACAGCGCGCAGTTTGGACCGTAACACGACGTCCTGTGGCTGCACGAAAAGCATTATTCGACATGGTGGCGTTGCTGTCAGGGTTCCTCCGAGCCATAATCTGTAGGTAGCGGTAATGCGCTGCAGTAGTTGCCCTTGGGTGCCTGAGTGAGGCATGTCATCGACAGTTCCTGTCTCTCTGTATCTCCTCCATGTCCGAACAACAGTGCTTTGGTTGACTCCGAGACATCTGGACACTTCCCTTGTTGAGAGCCCTTCCTGGCACAAAGTAACAATGCGGACGTGAACGAACCGCGGTATTAACCGTCTAGGCATGGTTGAACTACAGATAACACGGGCTGTGTACCTCTTTGCTGGTGGAATGTCTGGAACAGATCGGCTGTCGGACCCTCTTCGTCTAATAGGTGCTGCTAATGCATGATTGTGTACATCTTTGGGCGGGTTTAGTGACATCTCTGAACAGTCAAAGGGACTGTGTCTGTGACACAATATCCGCAGTCAACGTTTATCCCCTGGAGTACTGGGACCCGAGGTGATACAAACCTTTTTTTTACGTGTGTACCTGTTCCACCAGCACTCTCCACACTGTACCGTTCGAAGCGCGTATTCCATGGGCCAATTGGCGGTTGCTTATTGCTTGGTGGTCGGCCACACGATTCAGCACCATCTGCTAAACGTCTGGTTTCGAAACGTGTTTTTCGAGAACTTCCGCCGGCTCTCTTTGGAGTGAACGGCGCTGTCTCTCGGAAGTTGGTGTCTACGCAGATTAATGTCTTTCAGTTAGGATGACGCCTGTTGCGGAGCGTTCTCTGTACATTCATACTGCATTACGGGCACCACACTCAGCCGCGCGGTATATTAAATGCATGTCGGACAACTCTCGTGACGGATAACGTCATCTGCTGTAGTCAGTAACACACTTCACCATTAACACGTCACAAGCTGTCTAATGCGATGGACAACTGACACCAGAAATAATGTGTGTGTGTGTGCCGCACAGGTTAATGTGCCGGTGCGATGTATGCGATCGTCACGAGACACAAGTGCCGTGAGCTGTGTGCAGTATGTGTGTTTGGTGGTCAGGAGTGTACCCTGTTTATTACCCGCTGTGTGTTCTAGTGTACAACAGACTCCTGCTATCTTCGCGAGAGTGCGGCAGAACTACACACGCCGTTGCGAGACATGCTTTGAGACTGACGGCTGTCGCTTGTACGATTACTATGAGCTATGTTGTTTTGTATGCGGTGTACGCTGTGCAGGTCCATAACGCAATAAATATGCATTTGCAACACTGGCACCTTACCTCAATGTAAGCGGTTGAGGACCCACTATCACCTGTTTCAGTTTGACCCAAAAGGGGTGCAACAACCTCTATATGCGTGTATAATAACACACTTCGCCAGTGAAGTATTCTGGTACAGTAAGAAAAAAAAAAAGGATGAATTTGCCTCCAGTTCGTTCGATTTCGTCTCGTGCACGCCCGCACAAAAATACAAAAACCCCATAAGATAGGATTTCACGCAGATAATGTTTTCAAGTTCACTTGGATGTGCAATCAGTGTATTACCTCAAAATGAGACACATTTCACGTAACAGATACTATAGAACAAACCAATAATTTTTAGATCTGAGCTTACTTCTCTGTCATGCTGTAAATCTTCAAACAATGGGCCGAGCGGTTCTAGGCTCTTCAGTCCGGAACCGCACTGCTCCTCCGGTCGCAGGTTCGAATCCTGTTGTTGTTGTTGTTGTTTTTGGAGAAGGAGACCAGACAGCGAGGTCACCGGTCTCATCGGATTAGGGAAGGACGGGGAAGGAAGTCGGCCGTGCCCTTTGAAAGGAACCATCCCGGCATTTGCCTGGAGCTATTTAGGGAACTCACGGAAAACCTAAACCAGGATGGCCGGACACGGGATTGAACCGTCGTCCTCCCGAATGCGAGTCCAGTGTCTAACCACTGCGCCACCTCGCTCGGTTTCGAATCCTGCCTCGGGCATGGATGTGTGTGTTGTCCTCAGGTTAGTTAGGTTTAAGTCTAGGGGACTGATGATCTCAGATGTTAAGTCCCATAGTGCTTAGAGCCATTTGAACCATTTTCTTTTCTTTTTTTTTCAAACAATGATGATAACTCCTCGTGTGTGTGTGTGTGTGTGTGTGTGTGTGTGTGTGTGTGTCACGAACAACGGCGTGAAAAGCAAGTCGCTTTATAGGTATCCAAAACACTCAGGGAGTGTCAAAAATGGTTCAAATGGCTCTGAGCACTATGTGACTGCCGCGCGGGATTAGCCAAGCGGTCTCAGACGCTGCAGTCATGGACTGTGCGGCTGATCCCGGCGGAGGCTCGAGTCCTCCCTCGGGCATGGGTGTGTGTGTTTGTCCTTAGGATAATTTAGGTTAAGTAGTGTGTAAGCTTAGGGACTGATGATCTTAGCAGTTGAGTCCCATAAGATTTCACACACATTTGAACACACACTATGGGACTTAACTTGTGAGGTCATCAGTCCCCTATAACTTACAACTACTTAAATCTAACTAACTTAAGGACATCACACACATCCATGCCCGAGGCAGGATTCGAACCTACGACCGTAGCGGTCGCGCGGTTCCAGACTATAGCGCCTAGAACTGCTCGGCCATCCCGGCCAGCAGGGAGTGTCACTACAAATCAAAATCGCCGGCAGCTTCGTGCAGAAGCTGTTAACCTTCCTTTTCTTATGGTCCCTTTGGTATGATACGAATACGCGGCACACGCATTTAATTTGACATCCGGTTCGAAATAAGGAATTTTACACCCTGTGCTGGAGTCTACGATCATTAACCTCTGCTTCTGGCGATAAAAGATCTTTATTGCTTCTGTTAAACTGCCCAACTGAGTCTTTACGGCTTAGGACTTCCATGTTAGCTGTTAACCACATGTAGGCCATATTAGCTATGTCGCAAAGTCGTATAAATCACCACTACTCCATTGATGTTCAAATGTGTGTGACATATAATGGGACTTAACTGCTAAGGTCATCAGTTCCTAAGCTCACACACTATTTAACCTAAATTATCCTAAGGACAAACACACACACCCATGCCCGAGGGAGGACTCGAACCTCCGCCGGGATCAGCCGCTACTCCATTAATGATACCACTTAACTTGCCTGATCGATGAGCAATGGAGGACGTACATAGACGAACAGGAGTGTTTAAACGTAGGATATGAAGCTTCAAATGTTGAATTAATCGGCACGGAAGACATGACTGTTTATTATTTCGGGATTCCGTTGATGTGTTATCGTGTGTTTCAAACACACACGCACACACAAACAGTGTGCGACGATTGTAAGAATTATGTATGATTCAACATACAACTTTTCGTAACAACGTTACGTTACCGTATGACACAAGAATTCAATACGGCTCTATTTTACAGCAGTGAACACAGTAATTGGTGGAAATATTGATGTTTGTGCTTTCAGAATATCTCATTTGTTTCTGCTGTCGTATAAGACACAACCTAGTACAGCTACCAGTGGCCGCAGTAGACATGGGGTGAAAAGGGAAAGAGACGATCCCAGAGGAGGGAACAACCACCTTACATTTGCATGGACAAAAACGACTTGTAAGGAAAGTGGAGAAGCTGTACACGGAGATTAGCCCACTGTGTGGTGCGTTATCCAACGCTATAAAACGAGGAATACCGTAGTGAATCGACCTAGGGCAGGTGCTCCATCAAAACTTGCTGAAAACAGTAACAGAAATTAGAACACATCTGGAAGAAGATCTTGGGAATGATGCTCATGAAAATTTGCATGGACAAAAACGACTTGTAAGGAAAGTGGAGAAGCTGTACACGGAGATTAGCCCACTGTGTGGTGCGTTATCCAACGCTATAAAACGAGGAATACCGTAGTGAATCGACCTAGGGCAGGTGCTCCATCAAAACTTGCTGAAAACAGTAACAGAAATTAGAACACATCTGGAAGAAGATCTTGGGAATGATGCTCATGAAATAAGAGTTTGTAGGCTTCTGAAGTGTACTGGGTACAGTTCCACAACACCAAGAAAAGAACCGTATGTAACTAGAGTAAACAAGAACAAATGGTTACCAGTTGCCAGTATGTACGTAACTAAAAGATATGAGTTCTGGGATCATATGGTCAGATGAAAGCAAGTGGAATGTACACAGAATTGATGGCAGGTTAAGACTGTGGAGCCGGCCGAAGTGGACGTGCGCTTAAAGGCGCTGCAGTCTGGAACCGCAAGACCGCTACGGTCGCAGGATCGAATCCTGCCTTGGGCATGGATGTTTGTGATGTTCTTAGTTTAGTTAGGTTTAACTAGTTCTAAGTTCTAGGGGACTAATGACCTCAGCAGTTGAGTCCCATAGTGCTCAGAGCCATTTGAACCATTTTTTTAAGACTGTGGAGGCAGAAGAATACTGAGTAGAATCCTAAATATACTGAAGCAACTGTCAGAACTGGGGCCGGTAGCTTCATGGTGTGCGGATGTATGGCGTCACGTGGTGTGAGTCACGCACCTTTTCTTGATGGCAACTTTAACAAGTACGTCTGTAAAAATGTATTATGAGAATATCTGCACAGAAGAGCTCAAAATCTAAATCTTGGAAATAGTTGTTACTTCCAACAAGACGACGCTCCTAAGCATATCTCAGAATTTGCTCTGTTATGGATCATACGCAAAGCACTAGATACACTCAAAACAACACCTCAGTCACCTGACTTGAACCTGATAGAAAATATGAGACCAGAACTGGAAGACAGGATCACGAATCACCGTATCACAAGTAAAACTAGGGTGAAAAACATTATTCCGCAGGGATGGAATAATATTGATTCGGAAATAACCAGCAAGCGCGTACATTTATTGTCAAGACACTTGACAGCAGTTAATCATAGAAATGGCTTGGCTAACAAGTACTAGACTGGGATATTTTGTTTATTTGAGTACTGTACGCCCTGTTCTGTTGGGAAAACATTTCTCAGTTTTTTTACGAAAATGTATTCATATTTAATTTAAGTAAATACATGATGCATTAAAAAAAATCTGGATAAGTGCAAGTAGGATACGCGCACCGATAGGTCGGTACGAACTTTACTGTGTATATAGACCATTCATCCGTCCTAGGCATCGAGAAGCTCGACGATTATTTCCTGTTATCGATATCGATGCAGGCAAAATAAACGTCTATCCATTCTCGAGAAAAATATGCCTCGGCAAAAGGACTGCGAAATCTCGCGTCTTGTCTCATTTCATGATTGTAGATATCAATGGGAAGGACACTATAGGTTTCGATGAGTGAGTTTCCGAGCGTCCAAATACACTCCTGGAAATGGAAAAAAGAACACATTGACACCGGTGTGTCAGACCCACCATACTTGCTCCGGACACTGCGAGAGGGCTGTACAAGCAATGATCACACGCACGGCACAGCGGACACACCAGGAACCGCGGTGTTGGCCGTCGAATGGCGCTAGCTGCGCAGCATTTGTGCACCGCCGCCGTCAGTGTCAGCCAGTTTGCCGTGGCATACGGAGCTCCATCGCAGTCTTTAACACTGGTAGCATGCCGCGACAGCGTGGACGTGAACCGTATGTGCAGTTGACGGACTTTGAGCGAGGGCGTATAGTGGGCATGCGGGAGGCCGGGTGGACGTACCGCCGAATTGCTCAACACGTGGGGCTTGAGGTCTCCACAGTACATCGATGTTGTCGCCAGTGGTCGGCGGAAGGTGCACGTGCCCGTCGACCTGGGACCGGACCGCAGCGACGCACGGATGCACGCCATGACCGTAGGATCCTACGCAGTGCCGTAGGGGACCGCACCGCCACTTCCCAGCAAATTAGGGACACTGTTGCTCCTGGGGTATCGGCGAGGACCATTCGCAACCGTCTCCATGAAGCTGGGCTACGGTCCCGCACACCGTTAGGCCGTCTTCCGCTCACGCTCCAACATCGTGCAGCCCGCCTCCAGTGGTGTCGCGACAGGCGTGAATGGAGGGACGAATGGAGACGTGTCGTCTTCAGCGATGAGAGTCGCTTCTGCCTTGGTGCCAATGATGGTCGTATGCGTGTTTGGCGCCGTGCAGGTGAGCACCACAATCAGGACTGCATACGACCGAGGCACACAGGGCCAACACCCGGCATCATGGTGTGGGGAGCGATCTCCTACACTGGCCGTACACCACTGGTGATCGTCGAGGGGACACTGAATAGTGCACGGTACATCCAAACCGTCATCGAACCCATCGTTCTACCATTCCTAGACCGGCAAGGGAACTTGCTGTTCCAACAGGACAATGCACGTCCGCATGTATCCCGTGCCACCCAACGTGCTCTAGAAGGTGTAAGTCAACTACCCTGGCCAGCAAGATCTCCGGATCTGTCCCCCATTGAGCATGTTTGGGACTGGATGAAGCGTCGTCTCACGCGGTCTGAACGTCCAGCACGAACGCTGGTCCAACTGAGGCGCCAGGTGGAAATGGCATGGCAAGCCGTTCCACAGGACTACATCCAGCATCTCTACGATCGTCTCCATGGGAGAATAGCAGCCTACATTGCTGCGAAAGGTGGATATACACTGTACTAGTGCCGACATTGTGCATGCTCTGTTGCCTGTGTCTATGTGCCTGTGGTTCTGTCAGTGTGATCATGTGATGTATCTGACCCCAGGAATGTGTCAATAAAGTTTCCTCTTCCTGGGACAATGAATTCACGGTGTTTTTATTTCAATTTCCAGGAGTGTATGTGACATAAATGGCCGTATCTTTTGGTTACATAGACTCAGAAGCATCAATTTTGTGCACAGATCAGTGCCTGCCGACTTTACTTTGTAACACAAATTTCAGTTTGATGTGTCTACCCGTTCCAGAGAAAAACACGATCTAACATACCGACGGACAGGCAGTTACATTAAAAAATGACTGACAAAATTTCTTTTCGTTTTTTATTACTAAAAATTAACCATTTCCGTATTATTGCCATTACTTGTATTTTCATTTTATTTTACAAGTCTAGTTCCGTAGGACGAAACAGAAGAGCAAATCTCCATGGTCATGGAACGTGTCACTGCATGACATTACAATAGGAAAGTAATAATTCATAAAATGTAAATGAATACTAAAAAGAAGACAAGCCGTACATTTATATAAACGCAACCGATAACGTAGCACAGGAATTAGCTTAATTTTTCAAGGAACTCCTCGCCTGAAGAGAAAAAGTGACTCATGAGGAAACCCTTTAGTTCAGATTGGAAAGGGCGTGGATTACTGCTAAGATTTTTTAATTCTCGTGGTAGCTTATTGAAAACTGTGAAACGTGGCTTCTTTCCGAATTTTATGCTTATAGGTCAACGGTGAGTAGCCTATAGGTTTTGATGAGTGAGCCTTAGAGTGTAAAAAATAGGCGACATAAACCGCTGTATCTTTTGAGTGCATTGAGTAAGCTTCAATTTCTCGCATCCTTCCCCCTCTCCCCTCTTCTCCCCTCGCCCCATCCCTTACCGTTGACGTTAACATCCGACAAGAATTTCAGCTTCATACGTTTAGCCATTCGTGAGGAAAGGGGTTTTTAATAGTCGGACAGGCAGGCAGGCAGACAGACAGGCAAAGGGGCAACAAAGTGATCCTATAATGGTTCTGTTTATATCGATTGAGGTACGGAACCCTAAAGAAACAAAGTTCCGTTAAAAACATAGGAGGGATTCATATATTTTGCTGTATGTATCTTCGCAGTTAAATGTTCTGTTTTGGTAGCATACAACTAACAGTTGAATATTTCCGTCCACCTGCGTAATATGCAGAGAGAGCGCGTCGATGGAGCTCAAGGACAAAACTTACGCCGGCAGAATACGTGGGAGCATCTACATCTACATCTACATTGTTACTCTGCATTTCACATTTAAGTGCTTGGCAGAGGGTTCATCGAACCACAATCATACTATCTCTCTACCATTCCACTCCCGAACAACGCGCGGGAAAAACGAACACCTAAACCTTTCTGTTCGAGCTCTGAATTCTCTTATTTTATTTTGATGATCATTCCTACCTATGTAGGTTGGGCTCAACAAAATATTTTCGCATTCGGAAGAGAAAGTTGGTGACTGAAATTTCGTAAATAGATCTCGCCGCGACGAAAAACGTCTTTGCTTTAATGACTTCCATCCCAACTCGCGTATCATATCTGCCAAACTCTCTCCCCTATTACGTCATAATACAAAACGAGCTGCCCTTTTTTGCACCCTTTCGATGTCCTCCGTCAATCCCACCTGGTAAGGATCCCACATCGCGCAGCAATATTCTAACAGAGGACGAACGAGTGTAGTGTAAGCTGCCTCTTTAGTGGACTTGTTGCATCTTCTAAGTGTCCTGCCAATGAAACGCAACCTTTGGTTCGCCTTCCCCACAATATTTTCTATGTGGTCTTTCCAACTGAAGTTGTTCGTAATTTTAACACCCAGGTACTTAGTTGAATTGACTGCCTTGTGAATAGTACAATTTATCGAGTAATCGAATTCCAACGGATTTCTTTTGGAACTCATGTGGATCACCTCACACTTTTCGTTATTTAGCGTCAACTGCCACCTGCCACACCATACAGTAATCTTTTCTAAATCGCTTTGCAACTGATACTGGTCTTCGGATGACCTTACTAGACGGTAAATTACAGCATCATCTGTGAACAACCTAAGAGAACTGCTCAGATTGTCACCTAGGTCATTTATATAGATCAGGAACAGCAGAGATCCCAGGACGCTTCCCTGAGGAACACCTGATATCACTTCAGTTTTACTCGATGATTTGCCGTCTATTACTACGAACTGCCACGTTCCTGACAGGAAATCACGAATCCAGTCGCACAACTGAGACGATACCCCGTAGGCCCGCAGCTGTGATTAGAAGTTGCTTGTGAGGAACGGTGTCAAAGGCTTTCCGGAAATCTAGAAATACGGAGTCAACTTGAGAGGTCTAGCTTCACGAAAGGAGGGAACATCTGCTCATCTCGCAAACATCCGGCTGAAGAGAAGAGGAGATGCACAGAGCACCAACCGAGGCTGCGTAACTACCTCGAAGGGTTCATGTGCCATACAATAAGCCTTTGCCATACGTTTGAGGGTAATAGACGCCTACGGAGAGCGTAAGTCTCCATTTCGGCGCGCAGCGCAACGGTCGTCAGTTCGGCAATCATGCCTGATGGGGATTTGGCTCGATCCAGCGTTTTATGAGCCTGGTGCGGCAAAACCCGACGTCGATAAAGCGGCGCTGCCTTGTAAATACTCCGCATCATAAACAGCTCTTTGTTCGCGGCCGGCTTTCATGAGTGGCGCCGTATTGCACCAGCACGCAGCAGCTACCCTATAGGAAGTAACACCTCCCCGCCCCCCCCGCCCTCACACACAGTCCCCTACAGCCCCACCGTCGGTGCTTTCCCTTTTCCTGTCTCTTGTGCCGGCGGAGAGCGACACGTCGCAGCCCAACTGCGGTGCTGGGCTATTATTAACAACGCCCGCTGCCGTATAATACAGCCTCATTAAGTAGGCCTGATTAATTATACATTTTCCCCGTTTCTGTAACTCTATAACGTCACTTCGGCGGCCGGATTTTCGGCTGCCGAACCGCTGGATCGTATCCGCAGGAATGCAGATGAAATTACGCATTATCATGTAAAGCGTTTCGATATTATAATCGCGTCCGGTCGTTCACAGTGCTCGTAACGATCGGTTCGGAGGCGCAGAAAAGCGCACGCAGACAAATCAACACACAGAAATTACCGGTAGGTAACTGATCAATTAATCAGCTGACACCCCAGTAAAATTATATTATGCTACTCTCCGTTGGCAGAGCTGCCTACAACCTTTCTTCATGAACTGAAGAGTGCTTTAACTAGCACGAATACCTTTTTGAATAGTTTCCTAATGTCTAACCATAATAATCTCTCAGACAAATTTCATAAAAAGTTTATAAGTTAAGAGCTTGCAGCTGCCAAATATTTGAAGAAATGCATCTCTTAGCCTTCAGCAGTACAGAAAAACCCTTTATTATCTATTGGTTTTGGTTAAATAACCATCTTCACAGGAGGAATATAAAATAAAGAAATGGGAAAAACATGTGTAGTATACACAGAAAAAAGACGCAAAAAATGAGTCAAGAACAATCAATTAAAAAATACTTACAAAGCTGTACAGTGATGAGTCACGAACACATAATCTTTATATCAAGTGCAACCTAATGTTCATATAGTTGCTGCATAAATTCAGATAAACTGAAATTATTTTTTCTGATATACATACAGTAGTGTACAAAACTTAATCCTTAGCTGTTACAGCTGATTATTTCAAACACAAAGAATTAGATATTCCAAGCTGAATGTCTAAGACAGTATTGTCAAAGATTAGATAAGAGAACAATTATTTAAAATTAAAAGCGTATAAATCGTATGTCCTAGTCAAGGTTGACAGACATCAATATATTTGTCAAAAAACATGGCGCCAAAGACTGTGATGTATTTTTTGAAGCCAGTAGTTACATTATGTTTAATCAGCAATATCGCAAGAAAACATGATTACCTGATGTGTTTAGACGTGCATTATGTGAATAATGACTATGAAGTTGATTTTAACTTACATAGCTGCACATGGCTGAAAAAACGTAACCACATTTGTTAAACGCTAAAGTACAAAGTAATTATCCATACCAACAGACACCTTACTGTCATTTTAAAACCCAGCATTACTACATTATTGAAATATGAAGTCAGTCTCATATCATTTTATCGTAGGGACAGTGTAAAATCACTATGTGTCGATATATAAAATGTTGCATAAACATTATGCTTTTCAGTACAAAGGTGCGTAGTATACATCTGGAATAAAATGTAATAAAACATGAAAGTACTTTAGGATCATGAACGAATTAGGTTCAGTATATCTGCACATCAATTAGCTAACTCAACCCAGTTTCACGGACTATTAAATCTGTACCTCGGGCAAGGATACAGATGTCTGCCAACCTCGACTAGAACGTATCACCCATACCCTTTGAACTGCAAGTTATTACTGTTTTCCGTAATCTTTGACAATACTGTCTTCGACATTCAGCTTGTAATATATACCTCTTTGAGTTTGAAATAATCAGTCGTAATAGCAGTATTATATTTGAATCAGAAAAAATAATTTTAGTTCATCTTAGTTTATGGAACAATTGTATGAACATATTATTATGGCGTTGATTTGAAGATAATGTATTTGTAACTCATCATTTTACAGCTTTGTGAGTATTTTCTAATTAACTGATCTTCACACATTTGTGTTTCATTTTCTACGTAAACTACAAATGTTTCTCTCTGTTTTTATATAATTCTCCTGTGAATATCGTTATTTAACGGACACCGGCAGAGAATAAATGTATACTAGTACAGCTGGTGCCTCAGAGACGCATTCCATCAAATAAGTTTCATACCTGAGTCATGTCTTCCTCGAAATGGGGAACTGTTGTTAAAAATCACAAAGGTATACCAACGACTAATAATGATTTTTGCAGAGATTCATGATATCATCTTCCTCCCTCCTAGCATTAGGTCTCTTAAGCTGTTATGGTTTCAAGGAGATGTTCCCTTGACATCCTTTTGATTGGCCGACCCAACAGTTGGTTGGTTGGTTGTTTTGGGGAAGGAGACCAGACAGCGAGGTCATCGGTCTCATCGGATTAGAGAAGGACGGGGAAGGAAGTCGGCCGTGCCCTTTGAAAGGAACCATCCCGGCATTTGCCTGGAGCGATTTAGGGAAATCACGGAAAACCTAAATCAGGATGGCCGGACGCGGGATTGAACCGTCGTCCTCCCGAATGCGACGACCCAACAGTCCTACACTGTTTGAGTAGCAGTGTTATATGTAATATGGATCCCTCTTTGAGCTCAAGGGTTGAAGATGTTTTTCCAGTCGTTTTGGGAGTTTTAAATACAATGTTCGCGTTCCACTTTAAGTTACATCAACACATTTTCGTCCGTTTTGTGACACGTTTTGGTGTAACCATCTATTCGTCTCCAGAATTTCATTTCAAACCCATCTTTGATTTCATTGTTCATCAGATCACCCCAGTTTTTACAGACACTCAATTCTTTTTAGCTATGTAAAAGAGTAAGACAAAGTAGTATTAGTACCACAAAAATAAATAACATTAAAAGAGGTGAAAATAAACGTTATAATATCAACAGCTTACAAGATGAAAGTATAACAACAGTAATTGGTACCAGGCCAGTGAAGGTACTAGACGAATTGTTAGATAGAATACAAAAGTAATTTATGAAAAGTGTATTAAGTGACATGCAATAATAATAATGTGATTTATTTAAAATAGTTTTTTATTTGAGTGGGACGCTCTAGGTATTTGTTAACAGACATTCAAAGGCATAACTATACATTAACAAAGGGTAACCAAATGACGTATACTCTATCGTAGTATAAAATACATGAAGGTCACCAAGAATGAAATATCTGTGCAGATTAGGGGCGATGTAATTGTGGCAGCACCTTCTATGTTGTTTCTATATATTTTTGAGATAGATTTTTGTGTCATATGAGGCTGAGTAACCACTATATTAGCACACACAAATAATGAAAAGTTTCGTATTTGTCTGAGTAACACTATGTGTTGGAATTTCGCAACTGGTAACCGTATATTATGGTGATGATAATCTTCCTCTGTAAACGGCATTTTTAGTTGGTATCTGTTCACAAAGTTTTCACGATACTGAATTTGAGTAGTTTTCCAGTTTTCCCTTTAAAATATTCCCCTACAAAATTTTGAGATCATGCATATTTCTTATTATTATTTCCTGACGTTCTGAATGCTTTCATTGTAAGTAAGTTGATTTTTGTTGGTGTGAAAGTGTTAGCTTGACTGATCTGTTCACCGACTGTTAAAACAAAGGTTATAACGTTCTGAATTCCTAAAGGAAAAGTTTGTTACCTTCTTTTTTTAATATCGTTCCAGTTTCTTATTACATTCACCCAACATTAGCAATTGCATTTTCTGTGCCTTGTTACCCTTGGCTTTCCATGAGCGTTTCTGTTATGGGAAACGGTGGATTCTCTTAGTTTAGGAACTGTCAGTAACAGGAAGGAACTGTGGCCAGATAAACGGGAGCACACTTAAATTTTCAGTGACCGGTTAAAACAGTTCATTAGGGAGACCGAATAGTAACCAACAGTGAGTACTATAACGCTGAAAAGAGGAGTTAAACTGGTCCAGAAGTACAGGGTGTTCCGTAGTTTTGATTGGCAACGTGTCATACGTGCGTGACTTTCGTACACGTAATAACCCTAAAATTACCTACAACTTTCCATTAACTTTGTACACGAAACTACAGGAGCCATTCATTAATTTTATTGAGTGTGCGAAGGAGTGTAGAACAACCATAAACTCAATAATGTAAACATTAGTTTGGCTAATATTGTTTCTCGAGGAAGCGGTACTGCACGTGATCACTGTCGTGCGATATCACCACTAAACACAAAACTATCACCGTTGATTTAACTAATGATTTTACAGTATCCCACAATAGATGCAGAGCTCTGCAGCGAACCATGTAACATGAGGAAAGGACGTATTCAGTACCGTTACATTGACATGGAAACTTCTGATGCTCTCCAAACGTTATAATACGGCATTCGGCTTCTTAGGATATACGCACGTGACAGCAGACTGTCACAACCGCAAATACAATGTCTTGAAACTCATACAGATATTCCGATACAGGTACAGAAGATAAATTAATGGAAGAGATATTTATGATACAGGAACAGAAGATTTTTCTGATAACGATAAAGACAGCATATTAAGACATGAGATATACACTGTAACCATTCTATGTTGTGCAGCAGTTAAATTTGACAAAAAGGAAAAACTGGAAATTTTTATAATTAATAACAACTCAAAGTAATGTTTTAAAATAATATTTTCGTAGCTGAATATTACTATAACACAGTAGGATAAGGAAACCGTGTTTTGCCATTTAAAACTATGAAAAAATAGTAAATCTACCCCACATTTATCCCATCAGCAAAGTGTTCGCTATTTAACACGGCTCGTCATCTTCAGTCAAGAATTTATGGGAAATGGAGTTGACATGGAAACTTCATTGCTACAAAATTTTCTGTGTTATTGTATATAATCGAGACGCATTACTGAAGAAGTTTATAAATAATAAATGAAAGGCCACTGAAATAATTCCTGACAACAAAACATCGGTATTGGCTAGCATACATAAAGAGAAGGATAGAAAAGACAGACTGAGAGGCTAGCAACGAAGATGCGTGAAGAATTATTAAATTCGTGCGGTCGCCAGGTAGTAGAAGCTGACCGAGACGGACGCAGCAACAGGGAAGTAACCGATTTTGTGACATTTACGAGTTCCTAAACAGGAGCGAATTTTATTATATCATGTGTGTTCTTTAATAGTTCAGTTTCTTGAGTTTCTGCGTGTAAATTTAATATCTAATAGCCACTGTTTTCGCGTTTTCGTTTACGTCGGAAAGTAAACTGATTTTGCGACATATTACAAGTTGCTAATTAGGGACGAATTATTTAGCTTCATCTGAGTGCTTCGGTAGTTAGGTTTTTGAATATCTGCGTATTATTAGACACAGTTCCTGTGTTTTATCAGGGTCTACAGCAGAATGGCTCTGAGCACTATGGGACTCAACACCTTAGATCATAAGTCCCCTAGAACGTAGAACTACTTAAACCTAACTAACCTAGGGACATCGCACACACCCATGCCCGAGGCAGGATTCGAACCTGCGACCGTAGTAGTCCCGCGGTCCCGGACTACAGTGCCAGAACCGCACGGCCACCGCGGCCGGCGGTCTACAGTAGAGTTGCGCAGCACGTGCCGGTAGTCGGTTTATCTGCATAGTTTAGTTTTCCACGGTCTTTAGTAAGGACAGTGAGGGCGAATCTTGTGTGCGGATGGGAGTCGAGCTGGTCACACTTTGCTCTCAGCTTCAGGCTGTGATGGCCTCGGTTACACAGCTTGAGGCTGCAGTGGATGGACACCACTGTTGTGGGCAGGACATGGGAATCCAACGGACGTCCAGAATGTCAGAGTCCTCCGCTCGGTCCTCACGGGTAACCAACCTAATTACTGCTCGCACTGAGACTGACCCCTCACCTGGGGACGAGTCGGAGGTCGTCCCGGAGCGAAGCAGGCGGCGAAATACGTCCCAGGTGGCCGCACGTAAGGCCTCCCCGGTTTTTCTGACAAACAAGTTCCAGGTGCTGTCTGTGGCTGACACTGTCGCTGAGCCAGATGCTGTCGCCTGTCCTGTTTCAGAGGAAACCACTAAGACTGCAAAATCCGGGCAATCAGAGAGGGTGGGATTATTGCTGGTTCGGAGCTTCAACGTCAGGCGCGTTGTGGGGCCCCTTAGGGAATTAGCTGACAAGAAGGGAAAGAAAAATGTACGCTCCGTGTGCATACCAGGTGGAGTCATTCCAGATGTGGAAAGGGTCCTCCCGGATGCTACGAAGAGCACAGGGTGTAGCCAACTGCAGGTGGCTGCTCACGTCGGTGCCAATGTTGTGTATCACTTTGGATCCGAAGAGATTCTCTCTGCTTTCAAAAGCCCACGCGAATAGTAAACGGTTGTGACAACACACTTGACCTCTTAGCAACAAGTAATCCTGAGTTAATCACGAGCATCAAAACCGATACAGGGATTAGTGAACACAGGGTTGTCATATCGAGACTGAATATTGTAATCCCCTAATCCTCAAATAAATAAGCGAAAAATATACCTATTCAAAAAAGCAGATAAAACTTCACTTGACGCCTTCCTAAGAGACAATCTCCACTCATTCCAAATTAATAATATAGGAGTAGACCAGATGTGGCTTGAATTCAAAGAAACAGTAGCGGCTGCAATTGAGAGATTTATAACAAATAAATTAACAAACGATGGAGCTGATCCTCATTGGTAAACTAAGCGGGTTATAACACTGTTGCAGAAACAACGAAACAAACATCCCAAATTTAAATAGACGGAAATCCCCAAGATTGGCGATCTTTTACAGAAGTTTGAAATTTAGCGCGGACTTCAGTGCGAGATAATTATAGCAGTTTCTACAACTAAACTTTGAATCGAAACCTGGCAAAAATCCAAAGAGATTATGGTCGTATGTGAAGTATGTTAGCAGCAAGAAACAATAATTGCCTTCTCTGCGCGATAGCAATGGAGATACTGTCGAAGACAGTGCTGCAAAAGCAGAGTTACTGGACACAGCCTTCCCAAATGCCTACACAAAAGAAGATGAAGTAAATATTCGAGAATTCGAATCGAGAACAGCTGCCAACATGAGTAACCTAGAAGTAAATATCCTCGGAGTAGCGAAGCAATTTAAATCAGTTAATGAAAGCAAGTCTTTTGGTTCAAAAATGGTTCAAATGGCTCTGAGCACTATGGGACTTAACATATGTGGTCATCAGTCCCCTAGAACTTAGAACTACTTAAACCTAACTAACCTAAGGACATCACACACATCCACGCCCGAGGCAGGATTCGAACCTGCGACCGTAGCAGTCGCGCGGTTCCGGACTGAGCGCCTAGAACCGCTAGACCACCGGGGCCGGCCAGTCTTCTGGTCCAGACTGTATGCCAATTAGGTTCCTATCGGAGTATGCTGATGCATTAGCTCCATACTTAACAATCATATACAACCGTTCGCTCGACGAAAGATCCGTACCCAAGGACTGGAAAGTTGCACAGGTCACACTAATATTCAAGAAAGGTAGTGGGAGTAATCCTCTACATTACAGGCCCATATCGTTAACGTCTATATGTAGCAGGATTTTGGAACATATATTGTATTCAAACATAATGAATTACCTCGGAGAAAACTGTCTATTGACACACAGTCAACACGGGTTTAGAAAACACCGTTCCTGTGAAACACAACTAGCTCTTTATTTACATGAAGTGTTGAGTGCTATTAACAAAGAATTTCAGATCGATTCCGTATTTCTGGATTTCCGGATGGCTTCTGACACTGTACCACACAAGCGGCTTGTAGTGAAATTGCGTGCTTCTGGAATACCGTCTCAGTGTATTTGTGATCTCCTGTCAGAGAGGTCACAGTTCGTAGTAATTGACGGAAAGTCATCGAGTAAAACAGAAGTGATTTCTGGCGTTCCCCAAGGTAGTGTTATAGGCACTTTGCTGTTCCTTATCTATATAAAAGATTTGGGAGACAATCTGAGCAGCCGTCTTAGATTGTCTGCAGATGACGCCGTCGTTTAACGACTAATAAAGTCATTTGAAGATCAAAACAAACGGCAAAACTAGTTAGAATTGATATCTGAATGGTGCGAAAATTGGCAGTTGACCCTAAGTAACGGAAAGTGTGAGGTCACTCACATGAGTGCTAAAAGGAATTCATTAAAATTCGGTTACACAATCAATCAGTCTAATCTAAAAGCCGTCAATTCAACTAAATCCCTAGGTGTTACAACTAGAACAACTGAAATTGGAAGGAACACACAGAGAATGTTGTGGAGAAGGCTATCAAAGACTGTGTGTTATTGGCAGAACACTTAGAAAATGTAACATATCTAGTAAGGGGACTGTCTACACTGCGCTTGTCCGTCATCTTTTAGAATAATGCTGTGCGGTGTGGGATCCTTACCAGATAGGACTAACGGAGTATATCCGAAAAGTTCAAAGAAAGACAGCACGTTTTGTGTTACCGCGAAATATAAGAGAGAGTGTCACAGATATGATACAGGATTTTGCCTGGACATCACTAAAAGAAAGGCGTTTTTCGTTGCGACGGAATATTCTCACGAAATTCCAATCACCAACTTTCTCCTCCGAAAGCGAAAATATTTTGTTGACACCGACCGACTTAGTCAGAAATGATCACCACGATAAAGTAAGGGAAATCAGAGCTCGCACCGAAAGATTTAGGTGTTCGTTCTTTCCGCGCGCTATACGAGATTGGAATAATAGAGAAATGCGAAGGTGGTTCGATGAACCCTCTGCGAAGCACTTAAATGTGATTCGCAGAGTATCCATGTACATGTAGACGTGAGGGTTACAAACACAAAATGTGTATTGTAAGTTAAGACCTGGAAAAGGCGTTCGACAATGTAAAATGGTGCAAGAAGTTCAAAATTCTTAGAAAAATAAGGGCAAGCTATAGGGTAAGGCGGGTAATATATAATATGTACAAGAACCAAGAGAGAATAATTAGAGTGGGAGACGAAGAATGAATTGCTCGTATTAAAAAGGGTGTAAAAATGGAGAAGTCTTTTTCCCCGGTTGTTCAGTCTGTACATAGAAGGCGTAATTACGGAAACAATACGGAGGCTCAAGAGTGGAATTAAAACTGAAGGTAAAAGGATATCAGTGATATCTTTCGCTGATGCCATCGCTATCCTCGGTGGATGTGATTTGCTGAATGAAATGAACACACTAATCAGCACAGAACAAGGACTGAGAGTAAATTAAAGGAAGACGAAAGTAATGAGAAGATGCAGAAATGAGAACAGCGAAAAACTTAATATCAGTACTGGCGATCAGTGATGGAGTTAGGGGATTCTGCTACGTAGGCAGCAAAATAACCCATGTCGGTCGTAGCAAAGGAGGACATACAAAGCAGACTAGCACTGGCAAAGAAAGCATTCCTGCCCAAGAGAAATCTACTAGCATTAAACACAGGCCTTCATCTGGAGAAAATATTTGAGAATGTACGTGTGGAGCACAGTATTGTATGGTAGTGAAACGTAGACTGTGAGAAAACCAGAAAAGATGAGAATCGAAGGATTTGAGATATAATGTTAACAGAAGAATGTAGAAATTAGGTGGACTTATAGGGTAAAGAATGAGGAGGTTCTGGCAGAATTAGTGAGGAAAGGAGTGTATAGAAAACACTAACAACAAGAAGGGACAGGATGGGAGGCCATCTGTTAAGACATCAGGGAAGAACTTCCGTAGTACTGGAGGGCGCTGTAGAAGATAGAAACTGTAGAGGAAAACAGAGTTTGGAATACAACCAGAAAATAATTGAGGACGTAGGTAGCAAGTGCTACTTTGAGGTGAAGAGGTTGGCAGATGAGAGGAAATCGTGAGGTGCCGTATCAAAATCACAAAAAGAAGAACCAGAAGAAAGGGCAGGTCTGATTCGTGAAAGCGGTGACTTACATAGTGGATATACCGTTGCTACTGTTGGTTTCGTGTTACTTCCTTCCTAAACACGTCCACGTAAATGTAAATCGAAACGCCTCTTGTATAGTAGATTAGTGGTAGTAACCATGTCCTTCGTAGGCATCGTTGTTAAATTTTGTGATTACCGTACTTATTCACGTGTATCCTCAATAACGAGGTCGGAGATCCAGGTGAAGTGCTGCCCCTCTTAGCATCAGTTGTGGCAACGTCAACACAGCCATCAGTCCAACGAAACAGCTTGTCTGCCGTAAATCACGAGAGCTGGTTATCTCCACAGCGCTACAAATCTAGGAATAAACAAGCGCGTGGCAGCGCTGTTAGCCTTTCGCTGTTATGTCAAACGTCTAACTGGATGATGCACCGCTTTGTCATGTAGGATACGTGCTACGGTCGGGACTGGAGATAGATGTGTTAGAAGCTCTTTGGCCGTGGTTTTACACGATACGCTACGCTGAAACAGTATACCAGACTGCAAAGCTTATCTGATGTTGGTATTTACAAAAAACCAGTGGGCTTAAATATAATATCATTTTAAAATATTGGTAACAATAAAAAAAATTTCTTTTAAGGAAGAAAAATTTTTACAAATCTAAATTTAAAAAAAATGTATGAAGATATCCTTTAGCGAATTATCAATGACAAATCTACTACAGATGAGGAACTACTTATTTCTAAAAAGGAAGTGACACTCTGGTTCTATACAACTTTTTCAACGGTAGCGGATTTTAATATTGACGACGAAATCAACAGTTGTGGAGGTCCTGTTACGAAAAACGTGTGTCATTTAGTGTCTGTTGACATTTTAAAGAACATTTTTCAGTATGTCGTTATCAGTTTATAAAAAAAATACTGACGTTTGATTAACAGAGCTTTTCGTAGAAACGAGGTGGGTAATGACTACTTATTGAAAGGTAACAGTTGTGCGTTTCGTTGTAATTCCACTCGATATGATCAGTTGCTCGGACTGCCCAAGAATGACATCTGAAACCATATTCTTTTGGAAAAAACTCTCTGCCATTTGCGGTAAGTTATTTAGAACACAATGAAAAACTAAATCTTGAAGGATGGAGAGGGGAGGCTGCGGTGGTATGGTTCCTATCTGGGTTTAAACCTGGACCTACCTGTGAACTCGTCGCAGCAGATCGCCGGTAGGAAAGCCGAGAAGAAACCTACTGTACTGCGACTCGCACCAGGCTACATACAACGTAACTACCCTAAAAATCGGGAAAGGGTCTGAAATTTTAATGAAAGGTGGAAGTACTGGCAAAACGTCAGTAATAGACTGAAGCTTAGAATTACAGGTTCACTGTAAAGCCCGTGCTAATCCTAACACAGTCATGCACAAATCCATTCATTCAAGTTAAAAAGTTTATGATAACGTATTTCCCGAAATCTGAACAGCTACTAAACACAGATTGTGCTTAAATGAAAATGCTCGCCATACTATCAAATATATCAGTGTCTAAAGCATTCAGGTTTTTGATCTCCGAACTGCTCATTATGCAACGCAGACTTACTGTCTTTCCTCATACACAAAATTACTAAAATATCCATAATTTCTAAAAAAATTAAACCGAAACAAATATGCCTTCACTTTAAAGCACTTTTGATGCATGTAGTTCAACCAAAACCCGCAAACTATAATTCCTTTCGGAGCTCATACTACACACGACCGTACCATTGAAAGGCTGGGCTCCAACTACTTTAGACTGCTGTAAGCACTCTCTACCTCCAAGATAAAGGACGCGCAAAGAATACTCCGTTCTCATTGGTCGGTTTTCTTTAAGGCCAATAGCAAAATATTATTCTCTCGTGTTACTCTGCGCTTCTCATGATTAACCAATCAACAAGTAACACACTTTCGAACCGTAACCTTTTTCCCGAAATAAATATTTAACATTCTGTTTTTTTTATTTATACTTTACGTTATTAACTATTTTCAAATGTACTGGAATTAGCTTTAATTTTACCTTAACATACTTAACATACTATGATACAATGTTCCCTGTCGTCTGCATTCACATTGTATTAAAAATGTCTCACGATATTTCGTACAGTGTTTGGCAGTATAACAATAATTTACATATTTACTTTAGACCACATTCACGCATCTTTCACACAATTAGAAGCACATGCAAAACTATACGAACATAAATAAACAAAAAAACCATCAAGAAATAAACAGGACATTTCACAAAAATATTCTCTTGACCAGTTTCTTGAATGTCTGTTTCCGCTACTGTACTCTGGTAGATGAAAATTAGAACTACGTACTCGACTGAGCCCACTTCAGACCATCCGTCACTGTGAATGCATGAGTCATTCTCAGGATACTCAGGCTCCAGACAGGAGCGATGTAAAGGCACCACGCCTCACACACCCTATTATTATTTAGATTTTTATTAAAAAAATTTATGATTATTCAAAATTATCGATCTTGGCTTCAAATTTAGATCTTTCAAAAATTTATCATTCTTATAAACTGTAATTACAAATTTCTTACTCCAGGCTTAGCAGTCTACAACTAACCAAACCTAATCTTTCAATATCTTTATGAACAATCATTTCTTACTTGACGAAATTGATACAAATTTTCATAACAAATTTTCAGCACTTTAATAACTTTTTGATGAAAGTCTTTTGAAGTTACCTTTTTTTCGCTTTTTTATTTGAAGGCACTGTGACTTGTGTTCTTCCATTTAATAATGGGAATTTATCCTACCTTAGCAAAGGCACATCACTATAGTCATCACATACATTCCCTGGTTTTTGATTATGACACCTTTTCATTGTATCGTCCATAACATTCCTCCATTATCCACATATCTGTCCTTTCAGGGTTTACAAGCAACGTGGCCCTGTAATCAACCTTATGTCTAAAACTACTTTCTTTACTTACATCCTAATATACTTATTACTACTAGAAATTATTTACACATTTTATACTTCATTCAACTTGATTTCTAACAAAAGTAAATTAACAGAGAATTACTTCGTTTTTTACTTTCATCGGCAAGTTCAAATGTACTAGAACAATTTTTCAAGAATTTATTTCCTTCAGAAGACTTAATGAGTTTTTTTAAGAAAAACTGGTTTCTAATGAAAGCAGAACTGAAATTTTTTCTTCACTTTACTCAAGTGGGGGAAATTTAATTGTGAAAAACACATTTCACACAAAGTAAATATTTACAAACGTTTTATAACACATAGTTACCACTTTTATGCAGTGTCTCTTTGCATCACTTCTTCTCCATATTTTTTACCACCACTGAACAGAAATCAAAAAATTTCTTAATTACAATGTATATATATATATATATATATATATATATATATATAATTCCCTTCATAATAAATGTACTTCAGCTTTATATGGGTAAATTTTTCGTCATATCGGTTAAACCTCCTTTACCTATGTGGCCACTGCATACCTCTTTTCATAATTACAACATGCCTTTTCCTGACTGCTTCACTTTAGTGTTCATCGTCAGAATTTCCTTTGTTAACTGCACTTGTCACATCCGGTTAGTTTCATTTTCCTACATTAACATACTTATGTCGTCACTTCACTCCATTACAGTTTGACCCCATTTCTCTCACCATCAAACTTATTTCGTTATAAGACACCATAACGCCCTTTGTGGCTCTCAAACACTTTACCTTCACTGATAGAGAAGAAAACTAATGATCATATATTCAGTCAAAATGACAGAAGACGGAGATTGGAAATATGAAAAGAAACTGAAATAGGATTGTCCGTAACTCGAGCACCTGGTGTTCATCATACAACTAGCATTGAATGGGTTGCAAAAACCTCTGAGGCCTCCACGCTTAGTTCACATCTAACTCTAGACTTTTCAAATCGATAACGTTTCTCCGGCCCAATGGTTTCCCCGATTAGCAGTGTACTAATCTATACGTATTTTGGTGTGGTTTTTAAATAATGCTAAAAGGACCCATATATTCGTCTGTAAATTTCTTCGTTTCTGCATTAATCTTTCTTGACTTTTCCCCTGTTTTGACTAGTACCAGTTCTCTAGTTTGGAAATTAGTTGGTGGAGTCTTAGCATCATGGCCTCTTTTTCGTTCGAATGCTATTTTCTAATGTTTTCTCCTTCACATTTAGTGCTGCATCTATAATAACGGTGAACTCTATCAGTTCAAACAGCAAATTATTTGGTCTTACCCCACACACCAATTCACATGGAGCGAAACCTGTAGCCTCATGCTTTATATTATTAATTACATCTTCAAAATATTCTATATGTTGTGCCCAAGCTGTATGTTTTCTATGGCAATAAGTACGACATAACCTTTTCAATTCCTTCATGATCCTTTCATACATATTACCTTGATGAAAATACGCTGAAACCTTTATGTATTCCATGTTTCGGCTTTCTAAACGTTCTTTAAATTTATTGGAAACAAATTGTGGACCATTATCAAACAAGACAGCTTTCGGGACTCCTACCAACAAGACGTAGTCTTTCTGCAATTTATTTACTAACACTTCGGCATTAGCCTTTACAATTTGGTATAGTTTCGCTAACACGAAAACGTATTCACAGCCACCTCGAGACACAGGTAATGGACCGAAATTATCACAGCAACAAGGTCCTATTTATTTTGTGGCTCACCGCTATACATTTGGCCTTGAATTATTTTATTTGCCATGACATTTTGGCATCTGTCACACATTTCAGCTCTTGCTTTTACCCGCCTCCACATATTATTAAAGATCACTGTTTCACTAATTTTGGCTACACATTATCTGTCCCCATAACGTCCAAACCTTTTGTGTATATAGTCAATCAGTAAGTTAACATGTTGTTCAGGAAAGAAAACCTTCCATTGACTATCTGTATTCTTTCTCCTGTAGAATAAAATTCCCTGCTGTAGTTTACAAAATTCGCCAACTTTAGGATAAGCTGGGTCACCTAAGTAACTTTTTACTAATCTTAAATTGTCATTTAGGTTTGGTTCCCTTCATAATTATTTACATACTTTTTTCAGCTGTCCCTCTTCATCAGTTTTCATTATGGTTGCAAATATATGGATCCCTTCTTTGTCTGTAAACTCATTTTCATTATTCCCATTATCTTCTATCCCGTGCATAACGCATCAGCCACCAAATTCCCAGATCCTTTTATGTATTTAATTTCCAAATCGTGCTGTTGCAAGTATAAAGACCACCTGGTTAGTCAGGCGTGTTTCAATTTACACTGTAGTGTTGGCAGAAGAGCCAACACCGTGTTGCTAGAGGAGGCCGAAATGCACGCTTTTAAGCTCACGCAGATTGGCGTGAGGTCTGGAACAGTTAAAGGATTTGAGTCTAGGAAATAAAGTACGTAGCTATTGGAATACTTAACTTTAATCCATAATTGGTGTACATCGCTCTTGACGGTACATGTTATAATCTCAATATAAAATAATATCCAATGGTATGGCGCCTTGCTAGGTCGTAGCAAATGACGTAGCTGAAGGCTATGCTAACTATCGTCTCGGCAAATGAGAGCGTAGTTGTCAGTGATCCATCTCTGGCTAAGTCGGCTGTACTACTGGGCGAGTGCTAGTAAGTCTCTCTAGACCTGCCGTGTGGTGGCGCTCGGTCTGCAATCATTGACAGTGGCGACACGCGGGTCCGACGTATACTAGCGGACCGTGGCCGATTTAAAGGCTACCACCTAGCAAGTGTGGTGTCTGGCGGTGACACCACATGCACATTTGAAAATATGTCAACGCCCTGCGGTCGCTGTATAAAAATACTCTGTCGCAACAGGTTCTGTTTAAATTTTTCCAAGCCTAAAATGATCGCTAAAGGCTCTTGTTCCAAAATGCAATAAATTTTTTACAATTGTTGCAACGATCTGCTCGTGAATGCAATATTTTTATGAATCTCTTCACCTCCTTCTTCATACTCTTGAAACAGCTCAACTGCAATACCGTATCCACACGCACCTGTCATTAAGCAGAAAGGTGGGAAAAATCACGATGATGAAGTATTTGGCTTTCACCTACGGCGTTCTTTAGTTCCTCAAATGCCATTTGACATTCATTGGTCCATTTAATCGTACATCCTATTTCAACTGATTTCGTAAACATGGCGCATTAAATAAGTGCCGTGATCCAAAAGCCTGTAAAATCCAAATAATCCGTGTACCGCAAGTCTCTAGAGGAACGGAGGGTTCCAAATGATTGGAAAAGAGCACAGATAGTCCCAGTCTTCAAGAAGGGTCGTCGAGCAGATGCGCAAAACTATAGACCTATATCTCTTACGTCGATCTCTTGTAGAATTTTAGAACATGTTTTTTGCTCGCGTATCATGTCATTTCTGGAAACCCAGAATCTACTATGTAGGAATCAACATGGATTCCGGAAACAGCGATCGTGTGAGACCCAACTCGCCTTATTTGTTCATGAGACCCAGAAAATATTAGATACAGGCTCCCAGGTAGATGCTATTTTTCTTGACTTCCGGAAGGCGTTCGATACAGTTCCGCACTGTCGCCTGATAAGCAAAGTAAGAGCCTACGGAATATCAGACCAGCTGTGTGGCTGGATTGAGGAGTTTTTAGCAAACAGAACACAGCATGTTGTTATCAATGGAGAGACGTCTACAGACGTTAAAGTAACCTCTGGCGTGCCACAGGGGAGTGTTATGGGACCATTGCTTTTCACAATATATATAAATGACTTAGTAGGTAGTGTCGGAAGTTCCATGCGGCTTTTCGCGGATGATGCTGTAGTATACAGAGAAGTTGCTGCATTAGAAAATTGTAGCGAAATACAGGAAGATCTGCAGCGGATAGGCACTTGGTGCAGGGAGTGGCAACTGACCCTTAACATAGACAAATGTAATGTATTGCGAATACATAGAAAGAAGGATCCTTTATTGTATGATTATATGATAGCGGAACAAACACTGGTAGCAGTTACTTCTGTAAAATATCTGGGAGTATGCGTACGGAACGATTTGAAGTGGAATGATCATATAAAACTAATTGTTGGTAAGGCGGGTACCAGGTTGAGATTCATTGGGAGAGTGCTTAGAAAATGTAGTCCATCAACAAAGGAGGTGGCTTACAAAACACTCGTTCGACCTATACTTGAGTATTGCTCATCAGTGTGGGATCCGTACCAGGTCGGGTTGACGGAGGAGATAGAGAAGATCCAAAGAAGAGCGGCGCGTTTCGTCACTGGGTTATTTGGTAACCGTGATAGCGTTACGGAGATGTTTAATAAACTCAAGTGGCAGACTCTGCAAGAGAGGCGCTCTGCATCGCGGTGTAGCTTGCTCGCCAGGTTTCGAGAGGGTGCGTTTCTGGATGAGGTATCGAATATATTGCTTCCCCCTACTTATACTTCCCGAGGAGATCACGAATGTAAAATTAGAGAGATTAGAGCTCGCACGGAGGCTTTCAGACAGTCGTTCTTCCCGCGAACCATACGCGACTGGAACAGGAAAGGGAGGTAATGACAGTGGCACGTAAAGTGCCCTCCGCCACACACCGTTGGGTGGCTTGCGGAGTATCAATGTAGATGTAGATGAACATCCCTTTTAAATTCTTTTTAGTATTTGGAGCTTTGTATTCGTGAATAGCCTTTAATTTTTCTGGGTCTGGCATTACCCCTTTCCCACTAAAAATGTGATCTAAAGGTTTTAATTCTTCCTTAGCAAAATCAGTTTTTTTCCAATTTCAGTTTTAGCCCCCCGTTTTCAATAGCGTCCCAAACTTTATTTAACAAAACACCATGTTCTTCCCATGTCGCAGTCGAAATTAAAACATCATCTACATACACTGTTATTTTCTTAAGTATTTCGTCCCCCAACACTTGTGAAATAGCTCTGACAAATGCACACACACTTACATTTAAACCAGAGTGTACCACCGTATACTGATAACATACGCCTTCCAATAAAAAAGCAGTATATTTTCTAGATTCTCGGGCCAATGGAAGATTCCAATAACCACACGTGACGACAATGGATGTAAAATAATCAGATCCCTTCAGTTTTGCAGTAACTAATCCATGTTTTGTAGCCGATCACTTTCTGGTAAAACTACTTTAAATAAGGTCCTAGCGTCCATCACTAATCTTACGGATCCATCATTTTTCGTTACTACAATCACCAGATTTTTATATAAGCTCACAGCCTTTTCCACAATTCCCCACTTAATCATATTCTGTACAGACCTCTAACAGCTTCCCTGTGTCGTTCAGCGATAGGTATTGGTTTTTTGATAAAAGGAGTGTCATCTTTTACATTTAAGTAGCATTCATATTCCTTAACTAAGCCGGTATAATCAGAGGAAACATTTTTGTGATCTAGTATCACTTTTATTTAATTCGTCCATTTGATGCTCCTCTAAGTCTGGCACCTCTTTTACTTTTTGTTCTATTTTTTCTTGTACCATTTTCATTTCCTTAGGGTCCACCCCACATCATCCCCATACTCATTGTAGCCCTCCAAATCTTCCATCCTTCTAAAATACCTAATTGGTATACTGGCTACTTTTTGTTTGGTAAAAGTACTTTTCCCAAAAAATGGTACAATCATATCTTTCCCATCTATTTCAAAAATTACTACATTTTCATTGAAATTTAATCTCCCTTTGTATTGGTTAAGGCAATCTACGCCAATTACTTTTTTATACATGTATCAGGGATTATAAGGAAGTTATGGAGTATTTGCACATGATTTACTTTTCTTGTACACTGACATCTTTAATCTCCTGTAATTCGGCAGCTTCTATACTTTCTCCTTCCCGAGAACATGACTCGACTTCAACTTGGTTGCTAAAGAATTTCTGGAAGTCAAGTTCTGTCACATTTTCCGCTAATACATCACCCACTTCGCCTGCAATACGGTGCGTAGTTTGTTTATGTCTGTTAAAAACTACTCTAAACCTCCATTAAATGTAAGATTTTAATGTAGCTCGATTAGTCTGGTGTTACTACCTTCTTCTGCTCCTCACTTATAATCCCAGCCTGTTTAGTGTTCACAAGTACAAAGGGTTTTGTTAGCGGGTACACTTCCCGTTCTTAAACGCTAGTCCTTTCACAGACGTCACTTAGTATAACGGATTCTGTTCCATTGTTTACGTTTACCCCAATTTGCTGTCACCTTGGCGCAAAATCATCCTCTCACGCCGGACGATACGATTGACAGTTGTTAATCATTATTTCGTCTATCATTTCATGGATAGTGCTACCCCCGGGCACCTCTTCTTCTACTGTTTCCACGGTACACTCAAATTCTGTTGAAATTTACATTCTACCGCGGTTCTGCATTATTTGGTGGTCTTACATTATGAGTTTGCATGCTCCTCTTTGTGCAACAACTTCTCAACACTCTCCATATAGCTAATGAATTTATGAACGTCATCCCTCGGAGCTGCAATAATTTTGTGTCGTCAGTTCATGGTCAGTTTACCTTCCAGGCCCACAACAATTTGTTCTGGCTCGACTTTATTGTTTAAGTTACGGCAAATTTGTCATCCACTTTAACGCAAACATTCTTACGCATTCCTTTCTCGGATTAAACTTTTCCCCAAACCAGAAGCTATTTAGCAACTCCATTTGTCTTTGCTTACCCCAATATTCTCGCCTCTTTAAATTTATCTACAGTATCGTACTGTTCAGTAGCGATAATCCCCCAAATTCTAGCCTCTCTCAAGTATTTAGACGTAATAAACCCTTATTTTTGTCTGTCTGACCACAAACTAGGTAGAACCCCTTCAAAGTCATTCCAGAATTCTTTTGAATGCACGGTTCCTGTTGGATCAGAACGTAAAAACTGTCTGTTAGCGACATATGATATTTCACACGATTCTGCTACATAACTACACCCACAGCTGTTAGTTCGTTGTCTAAGGCTAGTTTAAACTTGGCATAGTCTACTGCTATGCTTGCTCAACTTATTTTGAACCTCTTCTACCTGGTTCGTTAGCAGAAGAACATTTTCTTGAAACACACCCACCCAGCCAGGCACACTTTTTATTTCATTCATGCATTTGACATATTCAGAACTGATATTACTGTCTAACAATTTGTGATCATTTACATACACAGACTCCACCACCGCTATTTCTCTTATCAAATCTACCCTTCGTTTGTTTCAAATAGCAAGTTTTCTAAAGGTATCTGTTAATCCACTTTCTACAGTTTTAATGGATTGTTGGCAGTTATCCTCAGATTGAGAGATTTTGCCATACACTTTACTTTCTAACGACTTGAAATCATTTTTCCACATTTCTTTTGAAACCGCTGTTTGCTTTCCAACTTTTTCATTAAAATCAGCAGTTTGCTTTTCGAGTTTTTCGTTAAGTTTACTGATTTCCTGATTAAAATCACTAGTTTGCTGTTCAATTTTCTGACCAACTGTTCCAGCCAAATTAGTATGTCCATCCTTTGTGGAACCCATTAGTGCTGCAAACATTTCTTGCATTGTTCCTGGTTCTATTTCTGCATTTCTGTTTCCTGTTTATTTTGTTCCACAGGTACTATACGAAATTTGGTATCCACAAAAAAAAAAAAAAAAAAAAAAAAAAAAATGGTTCAAATGGCTCTGAGCACTATGCGACTTAACGTCTGAGGTCATCAGTCCCCTAGAACTTAGAACTACTTAAACCTAACTAACCTAAAGACATCACACACATCCATGCCCGAGGCAGGATTCGAACCTGCTACCGTAGCAGTCACGCGGTTCCAGACTGAAGCGCCTAGAACCGCTCGGCCACCGCGGCCGGCTGATATCCACATTTGACACATATGATACAGTAACGCTAAGAACATTGTCATCACACAAACGGTTGTTACCGATTTCATGCTTAGTGTTACTTTCAGGATCTACATTATCTCCACTGGTTACATTAACTGACATACTTGAAGCAAATTCTGATCCACAGTCAGCAAACAACAAAGAAATATCGTCAAAAACCTCCACTTTCACTTTAATATCTACTGCCCCTCTGTATTCAGGCGTGCTAGTTTGTGAAGCACTTACACTTAATGAGAGTCCTTCCTCTTTTTTCGTATTTTCAAAATCTTTATCACTTTCTATGTTACTCAGTCTTTCAGCGCACACATACAACAAATCTAACAAACTTATCGTTCTTTGAATGCTACAGCCTCGGCGTGCTGAATCTGCGAGTCCAACCTCCTTCATCTGCCGTACCAGTTTCAGCGTCCCCGCCCGTAATGTAAATTGGTGGCACTGCCATGCGGTACTTCTACTCGTTGACACCGCTATGACGCCGTCTGCTGCTTCGAAGCGTCCTCTCTGTTATTGTGACTGTTTAACATCTTCTTCTTTCTTGTAAGTCTCTCCGGAGACTCTTCTTCCGTTCAAAATTCCGCGTGTACCGATTTACTAAATTTTTCATTACCGTTCACTATACGGTCTTTCACAAAATTTCTCTCAACCACGGATTCAATGTACTACGGCTTTTTAACTATTTTCTCGGCAGAGATGCACCATGTTAGGCGGCGCGGTTCCTTTCTCGGTTTAAACCAGCACATACCTGTGATCCCGTCGTAGCAGATCGCCGGTAGGAAAGCCAAACAGAAACCTACCGTACTGCGACTCACACCAGGCTGCATACAACGTAACTACCCTAAAAATCCGGAGAAGGTCTCAATTTGTAATGAAAGGTGGAAATACTGGCAAAACTTAGGTACAGTCTGAAGTTAAGAATTACAAGTTTACTGCCAAGCCAGTGCTATTCCTAACACAGTCATGCACAAACCCCGTTCATTCACGATAACATGTTTATGGTAACGTATTTCACGAAGTCTGAACAGCTACTAAACATGGATTTTTCTTAAATGAAAATGCTCGCCATGCTATTAAGTCTATCAGTGTCTAAAGCACTCAAGTTTTTGGTCACAGATCTTCTCAATATGCCACGCGGACGTACTATCTTTTCTCATACACAAAATTACTTAAAATACCAGTAATTTCTAAAAAATCAGACCGAAAAAAATACGCCTTCACTTTAAAGCACTTTTGAGGCATGTAGCACAACTAAAACTGGCAAACTATAACTCCCTTCGGAGGTCATACGACACACTAGCTTACCATTGAAAGGCTGGGCTCTGACCACTTTAGACTGCTGTAAGTATTCTCTGTTTCCAAGATAAAGGACGCGCAAAGAATACTCCGTTCTGATTGGTCAGTTTTCTTTAAGGCCAATAGAAAAATATTGTTCTCTCGAGTTAGTCCACGCTTTTCATCACTATCCATTCAACAAATAACACACTTTCAAACTGTACCCTTTTTCCCGAAGTAAATATTTTACATTCTGATATTTTATTTGTACTTTACGTTATTAACTATTTTAATCTGCACTCGAATTAGCTTTCCTCTAGCGTAAACTTACTTAACATACTATGATACTAAATTCTCCGTCGTCCGCATTCACACTGTATTAAAAATTTCTCACGATAGTTCGTACAGCGTTTGTCAGTATAACAATAATGTACATATTTACTTTAGACCACAGATACACATCATTCACACTACCAAAAACCATATACAAAACTGTACAAACACAAATAAACGAAAAAAGCCCTCAATAAGTAAACAGAAGAATTCCCAAAAACATTCTCTTGTCCTGTTTCTTGAATGTCTGTGTCCGCTATGTACTCTGGTGGATGGAAATTTTAACTACGTTCTTGACTGAAAACGCTTCAGATAATCTCTCACTGTGCACGCATGAGTCATTCTCCCGATAGAGAGGCTCTAGACAGAAGCGATATAAAGGCACTACGCCTGAAATCTGCTTCTATGATTTCATCACCAGTGCAAATACCCTTTTCTCACTGAAGCAGCATCGGTGATCCTTTGTTATTTGTGACAGGAAAAAATTATACGAAACGTAAATTTTCGTCATATATGACTCCTACCTGTACCACAGTGCCTGATGTCTGGACACTGGTCCTATCATCGTGTTCCCTTTCATAGTCGGTGTTTTCGACACATTTCTTTCCTCACAGATACTGCATGGAGACAGTCCAATTATCTTCCGGAATCCAACTCTTTGGTTCTGCTCTTTCTGGTTTTCCCCCATTCTGTCATTCACCTTCATATTGCGCAGCGCCCAGGACGTACTTTCTCAGAAATGTCTTTCTTTAGTCAAGAATCGTTCCTTATGTTAGTGGATTTCTGTTGACCAGAAATGCTCACTGTGTCTGTGCTAGTACATTTTTATATCCTCCCTGTTTTATTAGTCATGCGTTATTTTGCTTGCAATCTTCCTTCAGTTTATATATTTTATGTGCCCGAAATGTGAAGTTTCCATGTGACTACTTTCTTTCTTTTACACTTTCACTTAGGAAGGAAGTGTCATACACTTAACCTGCTAAATGACTTAATCTCAATTCTGATTTTCTCGTTCACATGTTTCATTGGTTTTTCGATGTACAGGTTCCACAACAGGAGATAAAAATAGCATTCCTGCCTGACGCCATATTTATATGAACAGTTCTCTCTTGCCCTCTCATCGTTGTGTTACATCTTGGATCTTGTACATACACTGAGATGACATAAGTCATGGGATACTTCTTATATGTTATCGATCTTCCTTTTGCCGGAACAGTGCAAAAACTTGACGTGGCATGGACTCAACAAGTCGTTGGAGGTCTCCTGAAGAAATATTGAACCATGGGGCCTATATATCCGCCAATAGCTGCCGAAGTAATGCCGGTGTAGGAGTTTGTGCACGAACGGATCTCCGTGTTATGTCCCTAAATGTTCAATGGGCTTCGTGTAGGGAGATGCTAGTTGGTTTTCAGACTGTGTCCATCCAACTGTCTCAATAGTAATGTCAACTATGACGATACGAAAGTACGGACACCACAACATCCAGCCCCTGAGTGGAGAAAATCACCGACCCCGACGGGGACGGACATGGTTACTGCCGAGGTGTCGCGCGGAAGAATTTCTGTATACTTAAACTGAGTACGAAGGGCGAGCTGCACTCAGAATATCCAGCCATTGCTGCCGCTGCCCTCAACACATACACACATCGAATGGGAGTGGGAAAAATGAGCCGGTGAGGCAGTCATCTGTTCGAGGGGGACACGGGTTCAATAACAGTTTTAACGTTTGCAGCCAGATAGTTACTTCCAGCACACACTTTAATTGGTATTCTTACTTATTTCTCCGGGTTCTTTCTTTAAACTACTGCCATTCCCACAGTCACTGGCCATATCTGCGATATAGTTTTTCGTTATGCTTTTATGTCGACCCACCTGTGTCGGGGCTAGATTTCATAATTAAAATGCCGTATATCAATCTGTGGTATGATATCTGTACATCCATGCTTGAATGGGCAATCCGCAGTAGTTTTCCCCCAGTAAGATGGTTTCTTTGAACGATATACACTCCTGGAAATGGAAAAAAGAACACATTGACACCGGTGTGTCAGACCCACCATACTTGCTCCGGACACTGCGAGAGGGCTGTACAAGCAATGATCACACACACGGCACAGCGGACACACCAGGAACCGCGGTGTTGGCCGTCGAATGGCGCTAGCTGCGCAGCATTTGTGCACCGCCGCCGTCAGTGTCAGCCAGTTTGCCGTGGCATACGGAGCTCCATCGCAGTCTTTAACACTGGTAGCATGCCGCGACAGCGTGGACGTGAACCGTATGTGCAGTTGACGGACTTTGAGCGAGGGCGTATAGTGGGCATGCGGGAGGCCGGGTGGACGTACCGCCGCATTGCTCAACACGTGGGGCGTGAGGTCTCCACAGTACATCGATGTTGTCGCCAGTGGTCGGCGGAAGGTGCACATGCCCGTCGACCTGGGACCGGACCGCAGCGACGCACAGATGCACGCCAAGACCGTAGGATCCTACGCAGTGCCATAGGGGACCGCACCGCCACTTCCCAGCAAATTAGGGACACTGTTGCTCCTGGGGTATCAGAGAGGACCATTCGTAACCGTCTCCATGAAGCTGGGCTACGGTCCCGCACACCGTTAGGCCGTCTTCCGCTCACGCCCCAACATCGAGCAGCCCGCCTCCAGTGGTGTCGCGACAGGCGTGAATGGAGGGACGAATGGAGACGTGTCGTCTTCAGCGATGAGAGTCGCTTCTGCCTTGGTGCCAATGATGGTCGTATGCGTGTTTGGCGCCGTGCAGGTGAGCGCCACAATCAGGACTGCATACGACCGAGGCACACAGGGCCAACACCCGGCATCATGGTGTGGGGAGCGATCTCCTACACTGGCCGTACACCACTGGTGATCGTCGAGGGGACACTGAATAGTGCACGGTACATCCAAACCGTCATCGAACCCATCGTTCTACCATTCCTAGACCGGCAAGGGAACTTGCTGTTCCAACAGGACAATGCACGTCCGCATGTATCCCGTGCCACCCAACGTGCTCTAGAAGGCGTAAGTCAACTACCCTGGCCAGCAAGATCTCCGGATCTGTCCCCCATTGAGCATGTTTGGGACTGGATGAAGCGTCGTCTCACGCGGTCTGCACGTCCAGCACGAAAGCTGGTCCAACTGAGGCGCCAGGTGGAAATGGCATGGCAAGCCGTTCCACAGGACTACATCCAGCATCTCTACGATCGTCTCCATGGGAGAATAGCAGCCTGCATTGCTGCGAAAGGTGGATATACACTGTACTAGTGCCGACATTGTGCATGCTCTGTTGCCTGTGTCTATGTGCCTGTGGTTCTGTCAGTGTGATCATGTGATGTATCTGACCCCAGGAATGTGTCAATAAAGTTTCCCCTTCCTGGGACAATGAATTCACGGTGTTCTTATTTCAATTTCCAGGAGTGTATCTTTATGTTTGCATCAGATACGTTACCTGGTACCAGACTCACACCATCTTAGAGTTATGCTGAACAGCTCAACTGACAACTCTAATTTCCAACTGGATGCCACTTTCCTAGTTTTCCTTATTCACTCAACTTTATGACATTCCACAGTATTTCGCAGCTGCAATTAACTAGATATTATTTTCAGTGTTATGTTAATGTGTTCTCTTATTTTTGCTCTTCAAATTGTGCTTTTCTGTGTTATCGTGTCAAATATTGTGACAATAATGGCGTGTGAAAAACGTAATACTAGGCTCCAAAGTAAACTGAGAAATGACAGTGAAGGCGGAAGCAGTGTGTTAGCGCCACCGAGTAATGAATTAACTAATGTTCAAAGTAGTAATTTGGTAATTGTACATAGGGAAATGGAGCGGGCTGCAAACAATGGTGTAGACAGTGAAACAATTAGTGAACAGGGAAGCATTATCGATCGATCGGTCGGCAACAGCTTATCTCATGGATCCGAAATGACAGGACACAATCTTGCAAATACTGTAGATTCAGGTTTTGCGTCCTCACCCTTATCTCAAATAAGTCAAGACACATTTTCTGCTTTTCAAACTGCGAATATTGCCGGTTCAAATGCATTGCCGAATAGCACTGAGGAACATGTTTCAGACACCAGTGCATTGTTATTACAATTAATGCAACAAATGGGACAAAAGCTTCAAAAGTTAGACACAATGGAACAAAATCAGAGACAAACACAGCAAAAGCTTCAAAACTTAGACACCACACTTGAACAAACACGTAAAGATTTAACTACGAGTTACATAACATTGAATTGAAATGTCAAAAAGTCTGTAATGACGTAAAAACACAAATTTGTGAGCATTTTCAACCTATTTTTTCGCGGCATGAAAATGCATTACAGAATCACGAAGCAACCATAAAAGAACTGCAAACTATTGTTCATCAAAATCATGAGACCCTGCAAGCTAAAATTGACTCAGTTGCATACACCGATTCGTTTACGCAACTTGCAAAAACTCAAGAAAACTTAAAGGTCACAGTGGATACTCTGAAAATTGGTTCAGAAAGACACATGGAGGAAATTAGTTCATTATCAGAGAAGGTAGTTGAACTTTCGGATCAGCTAAATAATTTATCTACGAAGGTAGATGGTAATCTGAATGACACAAAACCGGTAGGCTTTAATGACACAGAAGAGTGCGAACAAATTAGGAAACTGAAACAAAATCTGAATCAAATTAATACGCAACACCAAAGAGAAAGCCGGGAAGTACAAGATCAGCTGACACAGGTAATACAAGAATTACGTATTTCAGAGGACACTCGCGCTCCAATACGGGAAGAGGGACATAGAAATACGGAACAGCCACAAAATAATAACACAGGGCACTTCGGAAATTATGAAACAAATTGGCAAGGTACACCGAATTTTGAGATGGAACCGCCGAAACGACGTAACAATGACCGACATGCGACTCGCCGACATGATGATTTTGACTATAAGCTGTTCATTACTACACGTAAATTCAACACATTTAAGAATTCTGACAACGACATTAATCCACAAGCATGGCTTCATCAATTTTCTCATTGTTTTCCTCCCAACTGGTCATTGGAGCACTGGTTAGAATTTATGTGTGGCTACTTGGAGAATGAACCAGCTGTAAGAATGCGATAGGTCATTCACGATTGTCACAGTGAAGGAGATTTTTATCATGCCTTCCTCTCTGCATATTGGTCTCAAACTACACAAGACCGAGTAAAACATAGCATCATAATGATGAAACGTTTCGAACAATCTGAATTTTCCAGTCTTATGAAATACTTTGAAGACATGTTGCATAAGAATCAGTATCTTTCAAACCCATGGCGCTAACACACTGCTTTCGCCTTCACTGTCATTTCTCAGTTTACTTTGGAGCCTAGTATTACGTTTTTCACACGCCATTATTGTCACAATATTTCACACGATAACACAGAAAAGCACAATTTGAAGAGCAAAAATAAGAGAACACATTAACATAACACTGAAAATAATATCTAGTTAATTGCAGCTGCGAAATACTTGGTGCAAATCTACATGCATGCCACAACTGTTTTACTGTACAACAATGAAAGGCTGCAACTACAAAGGAGATTTTCTCTACAATTACGCACTAGCAATAAACAAAATCTACACTAATTACACAAACTACAAGAAAAAATCAGAAGATTCCAGTGAGGTATCCTCGGCTAAGGGTCGACATATGGAACGTCCCCTTTGAAAAAATTATACATGACTGTGCTTAAATGGACAATATGTGAGAAGTAGGGACTGTTAGTGTTTGCACGAGTGTTAATGATTCAGCAAGGGACTGGATAACAGCATTGCTGGTTCTAAGGACAATTCTAGAAACTTTGTGAGTGCACAAGTGGTGGTTTATGGACTTGCTGTATTGTCCGCAAGACTCTTCGATGGTGATTGTGCACCTGCACAGTCGCAACAGATGGTTGCTGGCCGTCTCTACATGGACTACAGTGGGTCTGCATCTTTGATGGCCCACCAGTACCATTATTTCTACAAAGACTGCAGTGGGTCTGCACCTCTGGTGGATCACCTATACCATACTCTCTACCAAGACTATAGTGGGTCTGCTCTGCGATGACCTACCTACCAGTATTCTTCAAAACTTCGAATGACTCTGCTGTGGGTTTGCTCTGTTGTGGCCCATTACCTGTCAGCATGTCAAGAGTCAGCACTGTCTTTCCGTTGGAAGGACAACACTACTTCTTCAAGACTGCATGGAAATCCACTACTTCCGCGTGCAATTTCTTTCACTAATGAGGCTTTGTGAAAAAAAACTGTAATTACTATTATGATGAATGATCAGGACTATCTTTATGGACTGTGAGAAAATTGTAGCTTTTGACCAACATTGTATCAATAAGTGTGTGCATTTGATTTCCTTGTTATTGTAATTACGATTATGAAAAATTTTAACAAATATGTATTGCCCAGTGCCCAAAACAATTTGTAAAATTTTTGTGGGGAGCATGGGGTCTATGTAAGTAGGCTGTTTAGGTTTTCTTATTGGTAACGCCACGTAGCGCTCTGTATAGAAATCACTGGCTGTGCTGTGTGCAGTCTGTGTCTAGTTTGCATTGTTGCTGCCATTGTAGTGTTGGGCAGCGGCAGCTGGATGCGAACAGCGCGTAGCGTTGCGCAGTTGGAGGTGAGCCGCCAGCAGTGGTGGATGTGGGGAGAGAGATGGCGGAGTTTTCTAATTTGTCATGAACTGCTATATATATTATGACTATTAGGGTAAATACATTGTTTGTTCTTTATTAATATCTTTCATTTGCTAACTATCCCTATCAGTAGTTAGTGCCTTCCGTAGTTTGAATCTTTTATTTAGCTGGCAGTAGTGGCGCTAGCTGTATTGCAGTAGTTCGAGTAACCAAGATTTTTGTGAGGTAAGCGATTTGTGAAATGCATAGGTTAATGTTAGTCAGGGCCATTCTTTTGTAGGGATTTTTGAAAGTCAGATTGCGTTGCGCTAAAAAATATTGTGTATCAGTTTAAGCACAGTCATGTATAATTTTTTCAAAGGGGACGTTTCAAGGTTACCTATCCCGTATATCCAATCATTCCCATAGCTTTCGTCAAATCTCTTTCCTTTTGTCATTGCTGATTCTGCTTTTGGTGCAGTTTCCCAGCCAAAATTCAAGAATGTTCTGTGAAATTCTCTGCGCTCCTCCGCCCTCTTTTGTTGTCTAACTGTGGGTGACCTTCTATACGAGAAATCTTATGTAGCCATAGGTAACAATTCTTACTAAGATATACGCAACGCCTGGAAACGGACCTGGGACCTGGGATCCTTGAATTAATAGATGAATACACTGTCCTCTAGATCATGGTGAATTAACGGGGAGATACATAAACCAGTCACCTCATTTATGGGATCTGAGGAGACGGCACGTTTATGAAGCCATAAAATTGCAGGTCATTGTTCTCTGTGGCTGCAGGGCGTAACTACTCTTTTTTATAGCTTCGCATAATTTGGTGTATCAGTGCTATTTGTCTTCACATTAAAACCATGGAAACAATAAATTCTGTCTCATATTTTAAAGTCAAGAGCAAGAATCAGTTATGTCAATAGGTAATGCTTTTTGTTGAACCAAAGGATGAGTTGTTCTTGGTACTGAATTATTTTGTCGAAGTCATCAAAGCATCTTCCTCCTGTGTTGGTTACTTCGTAAAATGATTCTCAAAATGTTTACTAACAATTAATTTCTCCTCATAATCAAAATGAAGTTTATTTTTCCGGAAGCGGTTAAAATAATTACTGAACAACTAGTGGCCTTAAATGAAACCGTCTTGGGAGTCAGAAAGCCTATCTGAATTCGCTACCTGATCGCTCCACAGTTTATACTCATCTACACAGATCACTTACTAACAGTAAATTACATTCATTTCCTCAACATGTTCCATGACAATTAATTTAAGTGATTAAATGTTACTACATCTTTCTGGATAACACATATAATCAACGCTTGCAAATACTGGAAGGACGAAACAATGTGTTGACAAAAGTAATTTTCTTCGTCTGGTGTTTAACGGAACTTTTGTGTTTCTCAGTTTCAGGAGCGTTGTGGTCCACGTGAAGTAGGCCAAGCGCGGTTCTAATTCGTTTCGCGGTCCACGGAACAGCAGTTGACCGTGAGATAGCGATCTTGTCGTTGGAAAACATCTACCATGAGTGGGCCACGAGGCGTTTCTCGACCCTCAGTCTGAAAAAGTCACAGCTACATTACCACAGCTCCAGAGGAAACGTCTTCATCTCAGAGTAACACTGGCACCCAACGACTTCAATTAATATGTTGGATTTATTCCAGTCTCTGTGTTGCCCTACCTTTCTTAAACTTTACAGCTTCATAAGGGTCAGGAAGCTATTCATAGATGTTTTAAAACATGACCAGTCATCTTGTCCCTTCTAATTGTTATTATTTTCTATATATTCTCTTCGTAGCCAATAATGCGTGATCATTCTATCTTCTTATATTACCAGTCTACCTAATTTTCAACGTTCTTCGATAGCATAACAACCAAAGGACCGGACTGTACATTCATAGAAATTCGTTCCTAAACTTATGATTGACATTAGTAGACTTCGTCCGGCCAGGAATGCCCCCTTCGCATGTGCTGACCTCGTTGTATGTCCTCAGCTGGCTTCCACGGTAACAGAATTTCTTCATTTCGTCTGCTTCGGCAACAGCAATTCTGATGTTAAGTTCCTCATGTATCTCCTTTTTCCCACTCCTCACTACTTTCGTCTTTTCTCTTTAATCTTCCTTACCTTTCTTTCATGTCTGTTGTGCCGTCTCCTGGTGTATTTTTCCCTGTGAATAAACTTGAAAAAGGGACTTAATATTTCTCTATAATGAGAGAAAAGCATTGACATTTTCATGGGAAAAGCATCGAGTGAAAAAGACAAAGATAATAAGCACTATTTATTATCTGTATAGACAGTTTTTAAAGAACATAATACATACTCGGCTGATTTTCATTTGACTGACAAAAGAGAAGACAATGTACCTTTTAGAGTATCACTGTTGACTTAGCAAGACGCACCCTTGCTACGTTCCATATTAAGATGTCCACAATAAGTGTAATAATTGTTAATTTATCTAAATCGTTTTTAGAATACAAAATGTTGCTTGTTACTGCTAAAACCACATTTTATTGTTTCCTTCCTGCCATTATTTAAAGTATTATTAGTTACGATTGTACTCTATTGTTGTCCACTATTATGGCCGGTACAACTATTTTTGGTAATCACGGCTCCTCCAGCCCAGATATTATTAAGATAATTTGTTCAACAGTTTGCCGTACTGTGCCACTAATGTTGAGTACGTTATTTCTTTCATGTAGGCGCCATTACAGAGAAAGCTATAGCTAAATATACTTCATACAATTAAAACTATGAAACCAATGTGCTACCAATAACTATACATACATTCAAACCCTATTTCAACGCCTGAGACAAAAAGAGATCATGTTCATGTATTGATTTTGCTTTGGTGTGCAATAATGTATCTCCAAGGAAACGCAACTTCAATAAAGGGAAATAATTATAATCAATTACTTAGCACACCGAAGTATTGGGTGTAATAAGTCTGTGTTGACTTTCTTACAGTTTAAAAGACTGTAAGAAGATCTGTGACGAAAATAATTAACCATTACTGTTTAAAAAACAATTTCATTCAACACATTCACACACACTATATATATATATATATATATATATATATATATATATATATATATATATATATATACTCTTCGTCATCTAACATTTTCCATCCCTATGTACAATATACTAGTCAGCAAATTAAGCATAAGAGGTGATAACTTATTTGTGGAACAGTTCTTGCTATCTTTAGGATTGTTTGTATGATATTTCTACAAAGCTCTGACGATGAGTTTTCACACTCACAGATTCTACAAGGAATTGTAAATAAGCGTTTGCTTGTCACTTCACCCAAACATTTTAGAAATTTCAGAGGAATGTTACCTTTACCTTTCGTCTTATTTCATCAGAAGTCTTCCAAAGCTTTCTTTAACTCTGACTCTAGTGCATGGTCGCCCACGTCTTCAACATAGACTCCCATTTCTTCTTATAACAAGTCGTACCATAATTGCTCCAGCATGTATGGGCTTCAAGATGGCATTTCCACGCAACCATTCTCTCCTCTGCGTTCAACGCTGAAATTCTTAGTGATGACGCACTTGTTTTAGTTTCTTCGACGGCTGATGTGACTTTCCTGTTCGTTGAAACTGTGTTTTCGCCTCTTCTTCCTTGCACTTGCTGTGTATTTCATACTTAAGTACTAACATCACTAAATTCTGTCTTTTCCACAACATTTCCCTAATTCCTTCTTTCGTTGGTCAAATGAAGTATTGTTCCTGTTCCCCGAGGTTTGTTCGCAGTTACCTTCCATGTAGTTACTTTTGTCTGTCCAAATTCTGTGACTGCCCTTTTAGATATGTACATTCACCCAAGTGAACTAACAATTTTGATAATCATAGTCGCAATATTTATAGCCGCTGAGAACTTTAAACAGACTTCATCAGTACACCATACTTTAGTATCTACTTCAGTGCACTCTGATTCTTCTGTACGAGTCTTAAACTTCATTCTGCTCTTCGTCATTACCAAACAGACTCTTCTCCATAGAATCTAATATTTCGTGGCGATCTTGAAAAACAATCTGCAGTCACTGGATGACAAAATTATTTTCAAAATAACTAGGTGTTATTTAAAAGCCATTGACCAAGGTTCAAATTTTACACACGATGCATAATTTCCTTACTGAGTAGATAAGATCTGTCTTTCGGCCTCTAATAACAAAGCCTCGATCCGAATTCTGTATCATGTTCGAAAATATCAAAACGATCTGAATTTCCTACATTGTCCGTCTTAAGGGCCAGTGGTAGCGGTTGTTAAGGTAATCGTCATAAATATTTTAGCATACGTTAACATATGTACGGCTCTGACAGACTGCACTTTGCCACCGGCCGTTCCGTAATATTCCTAAGCTACTAAAGGGCATGAGAAAACACCACACTAATGATTATCTGCGCCAAATGGTTCAGATGTAATGAACGAACATCAGCCTTCCGAAAGATCTGTATAAAAAAATCATTGAAGAAGGCTTCACCAGTCTCACCAGTTTGTGTATTAAGTACATTATCAAAATTGAGCCGGTGGATTGTTGTTTCAAGTTCCTCAACCACTCCGCGTTTATTTCTTTCCTCATAGCCATTTATCACCTCTAAGGTCTCTTATATGCATTTCAGGGGTGACTAGTCTCATACAGTGGTGGAAATCAGTATAAACACACGGGTATTTGAAGAAAAATTAACTTTGTCGGTTGCAATAGCCGTGCACAGTGTGTATGAAACCGTATGAGAACCAGTATACCGACAAATGCAGTCAAGTGGTATCGCATTTGATATCAGTAGTACACTATACAGGGTGTCCCATTTATCTTGACCACCCTAAATAACTGTTTGTCCAGATGCAAATAACAAAATGTTTCAAGCAAATGTTCTTTAGCCGTCAGGGGGACATCAATCAGCATGATTGCCTCCGTTTAGCTTTGTTTTTCACGAAGATATGAACAGCGGTATGACTTATTCAAATGCCACCCTGCAATTTTTTCGGTACTTCATTTCCTCTCCTAAATGCCTATTCAAAAATGTATCACAGTGTACGATTCACTGAAACACAACGTTATTAATTGCATAACACCTCATTGACGTTGACGCTCCCAGCGCTTAGTGCATGTACTCGGGGTAATGGAACACATCCAGGTGCTGACGTTGACAGAGGACAAATGTAAGCGTAAGTAGAATGCACACAAGTCATTCCATCAACCATCGTCAGTTGAAGAGTTGTGTAAGTAGAAGGTACACCAACGAAGTGTACGTAGGAATGCTACTCTTCTACGGGGAATGTAAGTTAGCAGAACAGTAATTGCAATACAATTTTCTTATGTACGGCTACATCTAGTACAGTAGTTTAGTCCTTTTAAATACTGTTGTGTAGAGTAGACATACACTAAAGGCTGTCCTCCCTACAATCTGCATTGACATAAGGTTTCTTTCATTGTTGTCGTTGAAGGTAGGTGAATTGCTACGCAGGCAGCGGAACTGTACAGAGAGCGATATCCTGACAAGAACCCACCTTCCCGACGGATGTTTTTTCGTCTTGTTGCGACTCTTCAGGAAACGGGAAGTATCAACCCACAACCACGCAATCGTTGTAGCACTCGCGCAGACGAAGATGCCGAAGTTATTGTTCCCGCTTTCGTTGCTATAAATCCACATGTGAACACACGACAGCTTGAACACGAGATTGGCATTCTTAAAACCAGTGTACATTGTATTCTTACACGTCACCGGTTCCTTTCTTATCATGTAGACCTGCATCAAAAATTGCGTGGGAATGATTTCCAGAATCGTGTACAGTCCTGTCAGTGGGCGCAGCAGCAAATCCTCGGCAAGCCGAACTACGTCTCCAATGTTCTATTTACAAATGAATGTTCCTTCTCAAACAAAGGACAGGGAAAACAAAGGAACATGCATTACTGGTCAAGCGACAGCCCACGATGGCTTAGACAGGTGGAACATCAGCGTCAATGGAGATCTAATGTCTGGCACGGAATGCTTGGTACTAAAATTATTGCCCCTGTCCGCAGCTCGTGGTCGTGCGGTAGCGTTCTCGCTTCCCGCGCCCGGGTTCCCGGGTTCGATTCCCGGCGGGGTCAGGGATTTTCTCTGCCTCGTGATGACTGGGTGTTGTGTAATGTCCTTAGGTTAGTTAGGTTTAAGTAGTTCTAAGTTCTAGGGGACTGATGACCATAGCTGTTAAGTCCCATAGTGCTCAGAGCCATTTTTATTGCCCCTTATTTCATCAATGGTAGTCTAAACGGCCCAGCGTATGCCAACTTCCTCAGACGAATTCTTCCTCCTCTTCTGGATGAAATGCCGCTAAAATCCAGAATGCTTATGTGGAATCAACACGATGGACGTCCAGCACAGAATGCCTTGCTTGCACGTCGTGTGCTGAACCGAAGGTATCCTGCCAGATGGATTGGTCCTGGAGGAACAGTTACTCCGGCCTGCTAGGCCTCCTGATTCAAATCCTCTGGACTTTTTTCTCTGGGGATGCATTAAAGACGTTGTCTATAGCTATATTCCAGCAACTCCAGAGGACATGCAGGAACGTATAGTACTTGCTTGTAATTCTCTTCAGCAGGCAACACTGTGAGCAGTAAGTAATTCTTTCATTCAACGAGTGCATCAGTGTATCGGTGTTCAGGGTCATCATTTTGAGCACTTTTGAATGTTCTACTCCTGGGCATCGGTACATTAGAATCAAAGTCAATTTTGTGTTATGCTTTTACATGTTTTTCATTTGTTTTCTGACAACGAGTTTTTGATTCTGGGCTCAAAGTTAGTGTTGTGTTATGTAATTAATAACGTTATGTTTCAGTGAATGTTACACTGTGATACATTTTCAATATGTCTTTCTTTAGGAGAGGAAATGGATTACCGAATAAAAAATACAGGGTAACTTTTAAAAAAGTCATACCGCTGTTCATATCTTTGTAAAAAACAAAGCTACAACAAAGGCAATCATGCATATTGATGTCCCCCTGACGACTAAATAACATTTGCTTGAAACATTTTGTAATTTGCATCTGGACAAACAGTTATTTGCGGTGGCCACAAAAATAGGGCACCCTGTGTAACAAGATATCAGTGGTTCAGATGGTAGAGGGCGGAACTTGATAGAAAGGCAGTCGGCTCTGCGTAATGTTAGTATATGGGTACGTGTTTTTACTGTAGACAGAAAAAAAATTTACCAGTATTGACTATGCGTGTTGTGTGCATATAATACGTATTTGACAACGATAGACGGGAAACAGTCATGAAAAATCTGTTGCGTACAAGGAAATTTTGCTCTCTATTTGTCAAGTCGACAGGAATTTGAACCGTTCAAGTATTGTGATTGATAATTTTTTTAGACTGAGCACACGATATGGAAAGAACGGAATATATGGACAAAGCAGAAAATTATCTGAAGTATCGAAACAGTTACTTCCACCCAAAACAAGTGACACAAACCGTTACTCTTCGCAATTTGCTGCTGATTTACGGCCAGACGGGTGCTACAAATTTTGTTACATGACAGACATCTTACATTCAAGAAACGACTGCAGAAACGTACTCTAACACCCAAAAATTGACAGGCTAGATTGAAGTTTGCTGAAAATCGTATGTCATGGACTTCTGAATGGGATCAAGTGATCTGCTGTGATGAGATGTCCCAGATGGATTTCAGTATTACTAACATGATCGGAGAACAGAGAAGAAGGTAAGAATGAGCAGAAATTTTGGTGGTGATAGTGTTATTGTTTCCGCAGCCTTGTGTGCTAAAGGTAATTCATTGCTTGGCTGAACACTGTAATGCTAGAGTCAGAATTGATTAGAATGTATAATGACGTCTGGGGCGAAAGTCTAGACTTTCAACAAGATAGTGCATCTGGGCATGTTTCTGTTACAACTAGAAATGGGCTGGAGATAAAAATACCGATGTCCCGCACTGGCCTGCACTCAGCCTGTATCTCATCCTCGAGGAAATCCTTTGATCGCAGAGGAATGCGATCTGAGGGCGTATGTGAGCTGAAGAGTGGGGGACAATTTCCCTGCAAGAAGAACAAACCCTAACCAAATCAATATCGAAGAGAATTCTTGAGGTAATTAGGGAGAACGGATGAAGAAAACGTATTAACATTGCACCAACACACAGAACAGGAAGTGCCTTTATACCAATTTCCACCCAGGAAATGTAAACGCCCTATTTTGTCACTCGTGTTGTGAAAGAAACTATGTAATTCTGTCATGGTAGTTTATGCCTTACATGTATCTACTACTTTTATAATAAGTTCGATACATACATGCTTCAGACAGTGTACTATTTACTTCATAGAAACCCTGACCTTATACTGATTTCTACGACTGTATATATACACTCCTGGAAATTGAAATAAGAACACCGTGAATTCATTGTCCCAGGAAGGGGAAACTTTATTGACACATTCCTGGGGTCAGATACATCACATGATCACACTGACAGAACCACAGGCACATAGACACAGGCAACAGAGCATGCACAGTGTCGGCACTAGTACAGTGTATATCCACCGTTCGCAGCAATGCAGGCTGCTATTCTCCCATAGAGACGATCGTAGAGATGCTGGATGTAGTCCTGTGGAACGGCTTGCCATACCATTTCCACCTGGCGCCTCAGTTGGACCAGCGTTCGTGCTGGACGTGCAGACCGCGTGAGACGACGCTTCATCCAGTCCCAAACATGCTCAATGGGGGACAGATCCGGAGATCTTGCTGGCCAGGGTAGTTGACTTACACCTTCTAGAGCACGTTGGGTGGCACGGGATACATGCGGACGTGCATTGTCCTGTTGGAACAGCAAGTTCCCTTGCCGGTCTAGGAATGGTAGAACGATGGGTTCGATGACGGTTTGGATGTACCGTGCACTATTCAGTGTCCCCTCGACGATCACCAGTGGTGTACGGCCAGTGTAGGAGATCGCTCCCCACACCATGATGCCGGGTGTTGGCCCTGTGTGCCTCGGTCGTATGCAGTCCTGATTGTGGCGCTCACCTGCACGGCGCCAAACACGCATACGACCATCATTGGCACCAAGGCAGAAGCGACTCTCATCGCTGAAGACGACACGTCTCCATTCGTCCCTCCATTCACGCCTGTCGCGACACCACTGGAGGCGGACTGCACGATGTTGGGGCGTGAGCGGAAGACGGCCTAACGGTGTGCAGGACCGTAGCCCAGCTTCATGGAGACGGTTGCGAATGGTCCTCGCCCATACCCCAGGAGCAACAGTGTCCCTAATTTGCTGGGAAGTGGCGGTGCGGTCCCCTACGGCACTGCGTAGGATCCTACGGTCTTGGCGTGCATCCGTGCGTCGCTGCGGTCCGGTCCCAGGTCGAGGGCACGTGCACCTTCCGCCGACCATTGGCGACAACATCGATGTACTGTGGAGCTCCGTATGCCACGGCTAACTGGCTGACACTGACGGCGGCGGTGCACAAATGCTGCGCAGCTAGCGCCATTCGACGGCCAACACCGCGGTTCCTGGTGTGTCCGCTGTGCCGTGCGTGTGATCATTGCTTGTACAGCCCTCTCGCAGTGTCCGGAGCAAGTATGGTGGGTCTGACACACCGGTGTCAATGTGTTCTTTTTTCCATTTCCAGGAGTGTATGTTCGGCAACTAGGGATTTGCCCAGTCTAAAAGGGTCTGCATGCTTGCTGTATCTCGTGGAAAATTTGATGTCTGTTTGTCCTATATATTTTGCATCATACGATGTGTATTGTTCCTGTTCAGATTTATTTATGTCGTTGCAGACTTAATGTTTCAATCTATATCCCATTAATTATTTTCTGTGGAGATGATCTGGACGTCGTATGACCGAAATATGTTCGGCAGTTTCCGTGAAATTTTACCAAAGCGTGGTAAAGTGACAATCTTCTTATCCCTTACTATTTTATCTTTCCGTTTCCTCTTGCCCCTATGGATAAGACAATTTACCATTTTTACGTTGTACCCCTTATTTAGTGCCATCTGTTTTATGGTGTTTAATTTATTTGACTTATCTATTCCACTCATTGGAACATTAGTGGCTATATTCCCAAGTTATTAAAAACCACTAATTTATAAAACTGCGGATAGCAAGGCTGCTTGAGAGTGACAAAATCTGCTGCACTTTGCTTTCTGAAAATCCTGAAGGCATGCAGTTTGCCTTCCCTCATTGCTTCAACGCCCGAGAACAAGATACGACCCAGATATTTGAGCTCTATAGTAAAATCAGTTGTTTCATGGAACCTATTAAATTTAAAAACAATCTTATACACCATTTTCAGTATCATCTACTAGCACAGCGTTCCGCCTAAGTAGCAATTGTACTGCTACCTTTCCCATTAAAGGATCGTCAAATTTTACAACAATCCCTTCCAAATTGTTAATAGATACATCCGACATTGTGCCCAAAATACAGGGACTTTATTTAACAATAAATTATACACTCAGAAAAATGGGCAAGTTATGGGTTAGAATACATCATTTCTGTTGCATAAAAAGCTTATCTATATTAGCATCAAATAATATTTCTGCATGTCATCATTCAATTCTAATATGTGAACACTTCCTCTTTTATTTTCATGCCCAGCAAAACTGAAATGCACATTTTGATGACTGTGCACTTTTTAAACTGGTGACCAGAGTACTACCTAATGGCAACAACGAATTTGTGAAATTTACCAAGTTCAGCAACTACATGAAACAGCCTCTTTTAGTTTATGCTGATACAAAACATGCGTTGCTTTCTGTACACAGGGCGGCTTTGACCAGGGACAGTCTGAGTTTAAAGTCTGCAGATGTGGCAGATGCATGGAATGGTTTTTCTGAACATCTTTATTAAGTCGTTGAAACTGGGAATGACTTTTCATTACAAAGTATAAAGATGGAAATAAGCTCCATAGAAGAATTAATCTTTCGTTCAGCAGAGGTCTGCCGCAAGTGCCAGTATCTGCTTGAAGAAGGCGATGTAAAACAGAGACCATCGTCGTTTCAGTGGTGTACACTGCAAATCCTTCCCCCAACGCGAATCACAAACCTCACTATACAGTGCCCTTTGTATTCCACAATCTGACAAACTACAGTGGGCACTTCATAACATGAGCATCCGTGAATAAAGGCAACAGATGGGGATGAAGAGTTTAAATTAAATACCGGACGAGTTTCTCTTTTGCCATCTAGTGCTGAAAAATGTAAATATTTTATTGAAAGTGCCAAGAGTGACACTGTAATTTAGATTTCAGATTTATTGATTCACTAAATTTCTGTACGTGTTCTCTCGAAAAGTGCACATCACATTTAAAATCACATAACTCAAGCCATTGAGGGAATATTTTTTCGGTAATAAAGATTTTCATTTAGTTGTGCAAAATGGTAATTTTCCCTATGGAAATGTCAGCAACAAATATATTTTACCAGAAGATCGGCTACCATCAACAGAAATATTCATTCGCAGGTGAAACAATAACACAATCCTAGTACCTAATACCTTCCAGTGTATGAAATGTTTTGAAGCTTGACAAAACATGGAGAATATACCAATTTAGATTTGAAAAATGACTTGTTACTCCTTACTGACATGTCTGAAAACTTTTCCAGTCTTTGCGTGAAGACGTATAAACTGGATCCCATGCATTATATTACTTCACCTGATTGGACGTCGGATGCTCTGCTGAAAATTACTAAAGGTAAACTGCTGCTTACTATCACTAATTTAATAACTCCATTTCGGTGAAAGAGGCAATCGTTTTGGCACTGTCCTTTGTTCTTATAGGCATGCGATTGTCAACAATAGAGTCATGGCTGATTATGAAAACAATACTGACGAATCTCTCATACTATACCTTAATGCGAATAGCCTGTATACTTGGGCGCCGTTTCAGTATCTCCCGGTATCCATCTTTGAATAGCTACCTCCAGGCTGGTGAAACTTTTGTGTTGGAAACAATGTAAGGCAATTCCATTAGAGGCTACATTTTAGAACTGGATCTTGAATACCCCAAGAATATTCACGATTTACATTCAAACTGGTACTTATAACCAGGAAAAATCCCACCACCACCCGATACTAAGGAAACAAATAAATTATTTTCTGTCTTGAATGATAAGAAAACTAATGTTATTCATTACAAAGATCTCAAACAACGTTTACATTACAAACTGTTTTTATAGAAACTTCACGAAATTTTATTGTTTAGGCAAGCCCCATGAACGAAGCCATGGAGATTACGTACGAAAACGCATCAGTGCAATCAACGATTTCGAATAGAGCTTTTTCAAATTGATACTGTTTCGGAAAACCGTACAAAATATGTGTGAGCTGTGGGACATAAGACTGAAACATCCTGAGAATTTAGATTTCAGGAGGAAGAATTAATTGCCAAACCAAATTTACAAAGAAGGGCTATTTTGAATTAAAACTTAGTTGCGAATTAAATGTAGTAAACTTGATGTTGCCTTTGAAAAACACTTTGCAGTAGGAGTGGATATTTTGGATGTTTCGAAACTCTTCTCATCGATTTTCACTGTGGATGCATATTAAACAATTTTCCGTTAAATCACGTAAAACTGTGCTACACAGACACAGGTGGCTTAATCTGTCACATTAGAACTCGTATCTACGAGGACGTCAGGAGTGATTCGCACACAATTTTTGATATTTCAGGATTCCTAGCAAGTAAAAGATACAATATTCCACTGTCAAATAGACATTAGGTTCATTTTATGAAAGACGAACCTCATGGTGGATCTATTACAAAATTTGTTGGACTAAGACCTAAAACAGTATGCTCTCTAGTCCAGCCCAGGGAGCATAATGAGCAGAGCAAAAGGTATAAAACAATTTTCTGTTAGTAGATTGACCACAGAAGACTGCAGGAAATACGACTGTGAAGCATGTAATTGAATCTAAGCAGAATGTTAGTTTTACTGTCAGACAACATAAACTTGCTTTATATGTACGAAAGGATAAACGTTTGGTACTTCCTTCCAAGGTAGTACCACATAAAAATATTGATTCACTTTGTTTGAAAATACTGAAAGAAACTGAAAAATATAAATTGTAACTGATATGAATTCGCATACTCATGTTCTCATTATCTTTATGAAAATTTAGCAATTAATTTTATATGCTTACATGGTGAAAAACACCAAATGGAAAATGTTTTTTATATATTTTCTGAAGCATGTTTTTTTCCCTTCCCATCCTCCCTGTAATATAATGTAATGATGAGGCATATCCAGAAATATGTTTGTGCACACTCATATATGAGACGAAATTTAATGACGAGTTTGAGGTGGACAGAGACACACGGAATATTTCTTGAGATGGAATTGAAATAACGAGATAGTACAGTATTTACATAGGTGGTCTATTATGTAATGTAATGTGTCGTGTGTACGCAAGTCTGAGGCTAATATCTTACGTATATATATTTGATTGTCACAGCATTAATGGAACTTGGCGTCATTTTAGGCATCATTTTAATATTACATTTATTAAATACCGAGTTACGTACATGGAGATACAATAAGAGAAATTGTCGTTTCGTCACAAACTTGAAGTCGATGTCCACCACACTAGTTGCAACGTTCATTAGCTTCTGGTTGAAGCGTTCCCATAGAAAATGCCAGCTGGTGTGATTTATGAGAGTGCTAACCGTTCTGATTATTGTCTAACGTTTAAAGAAATCACTTTTCATTCTCAAGTGAAGTTTAAACGATATTTTCTTTTATGTAAATGAATGTTCGTTGTGCTATTTGCTTTTAGTGTAGTGGTTTTCTTTCTGTCATTTAACTTTATATTTACCACCAGTCCAACTCAAAAAGCACTCTGTGTGAACGCTACGAGAAGAAAATACTGCAAAGCGACTTAACATAGCAAAATACGTTTTTAGCGTTTTCGGGAAGACAACATAGACCGAACATCAGTTTTATTCTGACAGTCCGCATTCAGGAACATGCTACATTACAAAAGGGGCCGTTTTACATCACACGCTGGTCTCCTTGATCATCCGCAACGCGTAACAAAAAGAAAATTGCATTAACGAGGTGAGCTGCTTCATATTCCTGGATAAAACGGAACCGCACGACTGCTACGGTCGCAGGTTCGAATCCTGCCTCGGGCATGGATGTGTGTGATGTCCTTAGGTTAGTTAGGTTTAAGTAGTTCTAAGTTCTAGGCGACTGATGACCTCAGAAGTTAAGTCCCATAGTGCTCAGAGCCATTTGAACCAACCTGGATAAAATCTCCTATTTAAGACCAAAAAATATCTTAAAGTCCTTTCTGACGCTGTGGAGTTCACGAAAGTTGTTGTATCCACGTAACAGGAACCAAGAACGAGGAGCAAGTGTAAACAGCAGTGTCATAACACTTGGTGCACCTAATTTGGTGGCGCTGGCTTTAAAGAAATATATAGCTTTAGGTTTGTAGTTTCATCTCTCATTCTAATCTCTTCATGGGTAAGTATGTGTACGTAAATATCTTCAATTTTCATGAATATGTTGCATATATTTGAGTTTGGTCCTGTTCAAGTGAAGGGTACATAATTATCTTATTGCATATCTTCTAATGTGGCAACTATTATGGAGTTAACTGCTCCATTCTAATACGAAGCCGATAATGGCTGGAGAATAGGGAAAAGGAGGCGTATAAAGCACATTTGGTCTAATTCCGCATTTTTATATTTATTTTATTTATTTATTTATTTACTCGAACTACGTTCCGACTGACTGGCTCGTTTCAATACAACACTATGATTGGTTAGAGAGAAGGGCTAGGGAGGAGGAAGAAGGTGTCACTTGATGGCATCATTGATAAGGATGATGATAACACTGGCAATATTTCCCGCAAAGTGGCACGGCCGGCCGCGGTGGTCTAGCGGTTCTAGGATCGCAGTCCGGAACCGCGCGGCTGCTACGGTCGCAGGTTCGAATCCTGCCTCGGGCATGGATGTGTGTGATGTGCTTAGGTTGGTTAGGTTTAAGTAGTTCTAAGTTCTAGGGGACTGATGACCACAGATGTTAAGTCCCATAGTGCTCAGAGCCATTTGAACCATTTTTTTCTGAAAGTGGCACGATGCACACAGTCGCTCACTACTTCTTTTCCATATGTTATGACATTAGTTATTCTTACAGTACTCGTTGTGGATCAGGAGATGAATTCATGGAGTCACATCTAACACCAAAGTTGGAGTGTGACTGTACAAATGTATTTTTAAATAGTTTCGAGAAATGTGATAACGCTTTAAAGAGGATTTGCCAGCAGTGGGCGAGTTCTGCTAGCGGGCTGCCCACTGCGGCTATCAAGGAGCAGAGCCCGGCAGCGCAGCAGAGCGAATAGTTAAGTGGCTGTTCCGACACGGGGTCGCCACAAGGGCTTTAATTTCCGGCGGTACTCCTGTTTCTCCGTGCTGGCCGGCAGCGGGATCTGCCGGCCGGTCGCCCCCACTGCACTCTGAGGATTAACAGCGGCGCAACATCTCCCCACCAAAGACAGCAGAGGGAGACAGTTTATTACTGGAAACGCATCCACTGACGCTACTGCAGCAGTCACAGCGGAAGGCAGCCAGCACGATGGGCATTATTTTGGGCGGACTCGTGAGTGGCACTTCTCCATGCTCACCGCTGCCAGACACGCAGAAGAGTTTCTCCAATACCCACAGAGAGTGGCCTCTTCAGGCACTGCCGGTAGATGATCACTCTCCTCTTAAGCAGACTTCAATTAAAGATTCTGAACTCTACTGGGCAGCAGCGACAATAAGATAGGATTCTCGCGAAATATTTCTTACTGAATATTTTTACTTTTGGTTCTTAAGGAATAAGAATTTTCCTAGCATACAGAGTGCAGGCATATCAAGTGAATATGTAAGACGATAAGAAAATTTAACGTCCCGTTGATGACGAGTTCATTAGGCATGACGAATAAGCTCTGACTGCCGAAGGATGGAGAAGGAAATCATCTGTGTGGTTTGAAAAAAATGTCTCTGTATTCGCGTGAACAATTTAGGGAAGTCACGAAAACCGTAACCTTGATGTTCGGATGGGTGATCAACTGCTGTCCGCCTGTATGCTCCTTGTTTCTTCCAGCTGTACCAACTTCCAGTAAGTGAATGTGGGACCGTAAGGGAATGCTTCGTATAGTCCACGTCAAAGCACTTTAACCTCGTAGAGCCTAGATCATGGGTTCGAGTACTAACTATGATGTCAGTTTAGGTTGCTCCATATCTCAGGCACATTTTTCCATAGCAGGATCCCTTTGATTGTCATCTGCGGCACTCTTACTGCACAGCGCCAAGTCGACCATATTATACGCCACGTTTTGTTGTCCTCCATGGGAAGCCATCTCTGGCTTGCATTTCAGCATGATCTTTATTCCTTGTTTTCGCGCTTGTCGAACCGTACAACGGTCAGCAAGGACACTGGAGCTCTCCTCAACTGAGTACGTTTCGAGCATTAAGGGCAGGGCTCTCCAAACATTAGAAGATACTGACGATTCACCGCGTCAGTTGGACAGAACAACTCTATCAGTCATTGTCAAGCCGAATAGCTGCATGCATAAGAGCCAGTGGCTGACCAACGGGTTATTGACTTGCTCTTTGTGAAGTTCTTTCTCTTGAATAAATATTCCAATTTTTATGAACCTGTAATAAATTGTTTGACTACGCATGTGCATCAAATCTATAGATTTCCGTCCCATTCAAACAGATCCTTCGTGGTGCTACGTTTATTTTGTCTAACAAGTCTACTTTTTATGCGACGCCCTCCGTGGAGGAAAAGCGTCGGTTTGTTTCCCGTTACTATCAAAATGCTTCAAGTGGAATTTTACTCTTGGATAGAGCGATCCCAAATTAGTGCACTTTTCTTTTTGTGATATGTATTAACAGCGGCAGTAAAACACGAAGAACCATCTGAACTCCAGTAGCAACAGCAAAACCCTTGCCCGCGGTACCTGCTACAGCCTTTCAGCAATGTCGGTCAGTCGCTGCTACAATATTGGTTATTTTGGTGTTTTACTTCCACGATTACATATCGATAAGAAGAAAAATACGCTAGACCACTGGGGACTGATTCACTGAATGAGCATGTAAAATTACGATTTGAAAATCATTTTCTTTGTGACGGGAAACTAACCAACGTTTTCTGCCGACACTGAGCTTCGCATGAAAGATGTAATGCGCAGTATGTTTTTGGCTGACTTCAGCTACACACTGCGGAAACATCAAATTGGAACGATCAGAGAAAATCCGACCGTAGAACCTGTGATTTGGCCTCTAAAGTCAGCTGACCTCTTTCCTCCTGCTTTTTGAGTGTGATCTCAAAAATGAAGTGTAGAACACTCAATCTGATGCTATTGTACAACTGGAGCATCAAATTGTACAGTCCTGTTATGGTTTGCAAGAGTAGATGGGGACGTTCGAAAAAATTCGTAACTCACTCTAACCTAAGACACGTGGAACGCCTCCTTTAACTAACAGGTACAAGTTTAAATTTCGGGTGGTGTGAAAGTTTTATATTACTTCTGAAGGTATATTCGTGACGAATTATATGGACACTTAGTCCGACAGTTAACGCTTCACATACATACGTACTGATGAGGACAATATTTCACACTATAGGTAGTGGAGGTTTGTAACAACACTTCCGCTATTCTGGAAACGGTTCGTATACAGACGCATGTTTGCTGGAACGTTTTTGTTTCTACACTGACGGAAAAAACGTTGGAACACCAAAAAAAAGTTAAGTAAGGTAATGAAATTTCGGAAATAAATTTATGTTGGTAACATTTTTAATTGAATAACATGGCAAGATCGCAGGTTAACGTAAGCAGGAGATAAGCTATTGAACATGTGAAATGCTGATATATTTATAACCGGTGTAATCGCCAGAATGTTTAAAGCAACCATGTTAACATGAATGCGTTTTGTTGTAGCGGTGCCGGATGTCAGTTTGTGGGATGGAGATACTTGCCTGTAGCACTCGGTCGTCAAATACAGGGAAGGTTAGCGTTGTTTGTGGAGACGATGGAGTTGCCCGATGATGTCCCATATGTGCCCGATTGCAGATGGATCTTGTGATCGTCAGGCCAAAGCAACATGTCGACACACTGCAGGGCATGTTGGGTTTTAACAGCGATATGTGGACGAGCATTATCCTGTCAAGAACACCCTCTGGAATGGTAAGAATGGCAGTACAACAGGTCGCATCAACACATTGAGAGGCCAATTCGCTGTCAGGGTATGTGGGACAACCACGAGAGCGCTCATGCTGTCATACGAAATAGCAGCCCAGACCATAACTCTAAGTATAGGTTAAGTGTGTCTAGTACGCAGACAGGTTGCTTGCAGGCCCTCAACCAACAAATGACCATTGCTGACACCGAGGCAGAAGCAGTTTTCAGCAGAAAACGCAACACATTTCAATCCTGCCCTACAGTGTGCTCTTGGATGACGGTGGTTTGGGGTCAGTGGAGGCACGCTACAGGGTGTACGGCTCGGAGCTTTTGTTGAAGTAACCGATTTGTAACAGCTCACTGCATCACTGCGGTGTCAACAGCTGCTCAGATTTCTGTTGTAGATGCATTACGATGTGCCACAGCTATACGCTAAACGCGGCGGTCTTCCCTCCCGGTAGCGCCACGTGGTCCTCCGGACAGTATCTACATTCCTGTGTAGTCTCTCGGCAGTATCGGAGAAAGAACATCCAGCTTCTTGTAGCTCTATTACACGATCTAGTTCAAAGTCACCAAGGTCGTGATAATTGCTTCTTTGTCGCCTTTAAGGCATTCTTCACTAGCATCAACCCACGTCGTCCAATCCTAAATATAACTAGCGCTCAGCAGCGTTACACAGCGTATTTAAAGCAAACTTGATTTGCATCCCCGAAGCGATGCTGCTAGAGCCACTCTTATTGCGATCGGTGGGTAATTTGAATAGATATCATATTTCAGATGTAGAAACAATCTTCGTGTATGTGGCGCAAGTCCTTCATAGAGCTGCAATTCATTTCTGTCAGTGTACGTGAAGTGGACTTCAGAATATCAGTTACATTTTATCTTGCAGGTCAAATAACTTCCACTGAACGTTGCACTACACTTCAAAGTGATACAGAAACATGACACTATTATTCAACAGAATCGGCAGGTCTCTGCAAACATCGTCCGGATCTTTCTACCAGCAGCTCCTCGACAATAGAAATCCGCTCCTCGATTAGGGAACCCTCGAGAACGGCAATTTGAAGGTCCTTATCCATTCGAGAACGGCGCTGTGAACGTCCTCATAGTTGGAAAATCTCCTTCCCCCAGATGTACTTTCAACTTTCCGAAAAGATGTAAATGGCATGAAACCAGATTCGGTTTTGTATTAGGCACCACACAAGTCTGTGCGAGAAAGATCAAACTGCCCACAACACTTCATTACGCTGGACGTGGCACTGCGTTCGGTAGATATGTCACTAGAATTTCACGTCCAATCTGTGTGCAGTATAGATGGTTTACTCAGAAGAACCCTATAGTTCCACATGCTACAACCGAGGAGTATGTTCCCAGTCATCACGCCATTTCGCTCCCACACTGTGACACACCCGCTATACGTACCGTAGCAGAACTGTGTCCGCACAAAACCGCAATATATAATGTCTTCTGACAAATGCGCCACTCCTGTTGGACAGTGACTGTGTAGGACCCCACGTGTAACTGACTATCATAAGTACCTACGTAAATATAAAAATTCCTAAAAACAAACATTGAATAAAACGAGAATGTCCACATTGCATGCGTATTTGACAGCGAGAAGCCAAAACGATGCCTAAGCAAGACTTCTTAGATACAACAAAGCTGAGCTAAGGATGAAAACGTGTGAAAACAAATTATTAATGTGATGTGCTGTATGAAACATAGGATTTGATGTTACCAAGAGAATGGTAAACCATTTTGCTACAGCACTGAGATGTTGTTGTTGTGGTCTTCAATCCAGAGATTGGTTTGATGCAGCTCTCCATGCTACTCTATCCTGTGCAAGCTTCTTCATTTCCCAATACCTACTGCAACCTACATCCTTCTGAATCTGCTTAGTGTATTCATCTCTTGGTCTCCCTCTATGACTTTTACCCTCCACGCCGCCCCCTAATACTAAATTGGTGACCCCTTGATGCCTCAGAATATGTCCTACCAACCAATCCCTTCTTCTAGTCAAGTTGTGCCATAAGTTTCTCTTCTCTCCAATTCTATTCAATACCTCCTCATTAGTTATGTGATCTACCCATCTAATCTTCAGCATTCTTCTGTAGCACCACATATAGAAAGCTTCTATTCTCTTTTTGTCTAAACTATTCATCGTCCACCTTTCACTTCCATACATGGCTAAACTCCATACAAGTACTTTCAGGAACGACTTCCTGAAACTTAAATCTATACTCGATGTTAACAAATTTCTCTTCTTAAGAAACGCTTTGCTTGCCATCGCCAGTCTACATTTTATATCCTCTTTACTTCGACCATCGTAAGTTATTTTGCTCCCCAAAACTCGTTTAATACTTTAAGCGTCTCGTTTCCTAATCTAATTCCCTCAGCATCACCCGACTTAATTCGACCACATTCCATTATCCTCGTTTTGGTTTCATTGATGTTCATCTTATATCCTCCTTTCAAGACACGGTCTATTCCGTTCAGCTGCTCTTCCAGTTCCTTTGCTGTCTCTGACAGAATTACAATGACATCGGCGAACGTCAGAGTTTTTATTTCTTCACCATGGATTTTAATTCTTACTCCGAATTTTTCTTTTGTTGCCTTTACTGCTTGCTCAATATGCAGATTGAATAACATCGGTGATAGGCTACAACCTTATCTCACTCCCTTCCCAACCATTACTTCCCTTTCATGACCTCAACTCTTATAACTGCCTTCTCGTTTCTGTACAAATTGTAAATAGCCTTTCGCCCCGTGTATTTTACCCCTGCCACCTTCAGAATTTGAAAGAGAGTATTCCAGTCAACATTGTCAAAAGCTTTCTCTAAGTCTACAAATGCTAGAAACGTAGGCTTGTCTTTCCTTAATCGTATTTTCTAAGATAACTCGAAGGCTCGTGCCGCCTCACGTGTTCCAACATTTCTACGGAATCCAAACTGATCTTCCCCATGGTCGGATTCTACGAGTTTTTCCTTTCGTCTGTGAAGGAAACATGTTAGTATTTTGCAGCCGTGGCTTATTAAACTGATAATTCGTTTTCTTTTTCACATCTGTCAACACCTGGTTTCTTTAGGATTGGAATTATTATATTCTTCTTGGAGTGTGAGCACTGAGATACATTCAGAAATTTAAAAAGCCTGTGGTACCAAAAATAAAATTTTACGTGCAGCACATATTGTAATTTGTATTTCTTCTCAGAACTCACAATGTAAGGTAATGAAAAGGGCTGTAAAAGAGCAAGCCGAGACGGTTATTAATTTTTGGAGACCCATGTAACGCCATTTACTTCGGCGGAAGGCTATGGTCGTTCCAGCAGAACTCCTGGCCGTAGCAGTGCCTGTGCTTGCAATCTAGTTTTAAAAATCTCGCTGCTTTCGGTTACCTGAGAAGCAGTTGTGTTTATAATGGATATTACTCTCACACAATATGCATATGTAAACGTAGATTAACGTAAATTATGTTTGGAACGAATGAGAGATCGTAAGCTGTACAATGCGCCTGGAAGAATTTGAAATAGTCGTACACATTACGGTTTAAATAACGACATCATACTTTTAAATAAGCGAATAAGGTTTCACACGAAGTGCGCGACTTTCAGGGAATATCAGTTTTCCGCCTAGAAACGAGAGATCGCATCTCGTGAAATGTAGAGTAATATAATTCTGCGGGGAAGGGCCAAAGTTTCATTGTTATTACAGTTGCAGCGGTGGCTGCTAGAACAGTAACCGGGGAGCTGTTTAAATGCGTTGCAGGTGAGTTCGGGAACTGTGGAAACACTCCGCTGCTTATGCTTGAGGCGTGCACAGGAAATGTGTACCAACTCAAGCTATATCGGAAGACTTGGAGCGCAATCCCACAGATTCCTCGTCGACGCATCCGTCAGTTTGCACGTGTCCCTGTGAACGATTGCTGTCTCGAAAATTTATTCTATTAATACCTAGTTTAAGTGACAGACATTGTAAACGTAATTTATTATCATAGGAATCTGGAAGGTACGTTTCACATATTCGTTGTGAAAATACGGTATTGAAATAACTCGCGTACGGATTCGTGATTTCATTGCAGCAAATGTTGGCAATATCTTAACATAGGAGTCTAAGGAGGGATAAAATATAGTACTGACACAAAATGAGGTACAATATATGTCACAACTTTCAACTGTTTTGTAGTTCATCGATGGTATACACACACACACACACACACACACACACACACACACACACACACACACACCAGAAAGACGAAATTCCATCTGTCATGTAAGAATATATTAAATTAATTTTAATGTACCTCGTCCGAAGCACTCTAAACCTTTATGACTTCTCTATCTCAAATACCAAGAAATACTTCTAGGTGCATAAGAGTGGTATAACACATGTTATATGAATTTTTTTAATGTTGGGCGCACCCACTTGTCAATATAACTGGGTTCCTGCTGCTGCCACGGGAACATCGCCCACAGCTTTTACATATCCCGTGGATTGTAGCAATCCTTGTCCTGAGGCATGTACGTTTGGCGTGCAGTGTTTTATGGAACTGTGGAGAATCGGAAAAGAAAAGAATCGAATTGTTCGAGATGCAGTGCCGTAGAAAAACGCTGAAAATTAGGTGAACTGGCGAGATAAGAAATGAGAACGTTCGGACCAGAATCGGTCAGGAGAGGAATGTATGGGTAATTTTGCCAATAAGAAGGGACAGAATGATAGAACTTATGTTACGACACCAGAGAAAAACGTACATTTCATGGGGACTTCAAGAGGGTAAAAATTTTAGATGAAGACAGGGATTGGAAAATACACAACAAATAACTGAGTACGTGGGGTGTACATGCTACAGAAGAGGAATTGGAATTTTGTGAAATGTTTACTGCATGAGACACGAACTTACGGAACATGTTGACAGATTTATGACTGGTTACAGAATTTCCTTGTAAACAGATTTCAATTCGCAGTTCTTGACGGAACAAGAAAAAGCGTTACCCTTCGTTGAACAACATTGGGAGTATTGTAAGTCTGCTCATGGATGATTTTGTTGGCTATAAAAATTTTGGACGCAAGGAGAATGTAGCGCAATGGAGAAATACCCGGGGGCTGGGGAGCTATGGGGTCCCTTACTGGTGCAAGAACTGGAAGCTGATCAGGAAAGTAAATAAAAACAATGTGTCGTGCATTCGGCGTGTGGTACATAAATAGACTACGTACATGGAATGGCACAGCAGCTTATATACCAAATATGACGAAATAAGTATTTGCATTCCGTTACGAGAAATACGACAATAAATAAATACAAGCCACCCAACGGTGTGTGACGGAGGGCACTTTACGTGCCACTGTCATTACCTCCCTTTCCTGTTCGCGGGAAGAACGACTGTCTGAAAGCCTCCGTGCACGCTCTAATCTCTCTAATTTTACATTCGTGATCTCCTCGGGAGGTATAAGTAGGGGGAAGCAATATATTCGATGCCTCGTCCAGAAACGCACCCTCTCGAAACCTGGCGAGCAAGCTACACCGCGATGCAGAGCGCCTCTCTTGCAGAGTCTGCCACTTGAGTTTGTTAAACATCTCCGTAACGCTATCACGGTTACCAAATAACCCTGTGACGAAATGCGCCGCTCTTCTTTGGATCTTCTCTGTCTCCTCCGTCAACCCGATCTGGTACGGATCCCACACTGATGAGCAATACTCAAGTATAGGTCGAACGAGTGTTTTGTAAGCCACCTCCTTTGTTGATGGACTACATTTTCTAAAGACTCTCCCAATGAATCTCAAATTGGTACCCGCCTTACCAACAATTAATTTTATATGATCATTCCACTTCAAATCGTTCCGCAGGCATACTCCCAGATATTTTACAGAAGTAACTGCTACCAGTGTTTGTTCCGCTATTATATAATCATACAATAAAGGATCCTTCTTTCTATGTATTCGCAATACATTACATTTGTCTATGATAAGGGTCAGTTGCCACTCCCTGCACCAAGTGCCTATCCGTTGCAGATCTTCCTGCATTTCGCTACAATTTTCTAACGCTGCAACTTCTCTGTATACTACAGCATCATCCGCGAAAAGCCGCATGGAACTTCCGACACTATCTACTAGGTCATTTATATATATTGTGAAAAGCAATGGTCCCATAACACTCCCCTGTGGCACGCCAGAGGTTACTTTAACGTCTGTAGACGTCTCTCCATTGATAACAACATGCTGTGTTCTGTTTGCTAAAAACTCTTCAATCCAGCCACACAGCTGGTCTGATATTCCGTAGGCTCTTACTTTGTTTATCAGGTGACAGTGCGGAACTGTATCGAACGCCTTCCGGAAGTCAAGAAAAATAGCATCTACCTGGGAGCCTGTATCTAATATTATCTGGGTCTCATGAACAAATAAAGCGAGTTGGGTCTCACACGATCGCTGTTTCCGGAATCCATGTTGATTCCTACATAGTAGATTCTGGGTTTCCAAAAACGAATTGGTACTCGAGCAAAACTCATGTTCTAAAATTCTACAACAGATCGACGTCAGAGATATAGGTCTATAGTTTTGCTCATCTGCTCGACGACCCTTCTTGAAGACTGGGACTACCTGTGCTCTTTTCAAATCATTTGGAACCTTCCGTTCCTCTAGAGACTTGCGGTACACGGCTGTTAGAAGGGGGGCAAGTTCTTTCGCGTACTCTGTGTAGAATCGAATTGGTATCCCGTCAGGTCCAGTGGACTTTCCTCTGTTGAGTGATTCCAGTTGCTTTTCTATTCCTTGGACACTTATTTCGATGTCAGCCATTTTTTCGTTTGTGCGAGGATTTAGAGAAGGAACTGCAGTGCGGTCTTCCTCTGTGAAACAGCTTTGGAAAAAGGTATTTAGTATTTCAGCTTTACGCGTGTCATCCTCTGTTTCAATGCCATCATCATCCCGGAGTGTCTGGATATGCTGTTTCGAGCCACTTACTGATTTAACGTAAGACCAGAACTTCCTAGGATTTTCTGTCAAGTCGGTACATAGAATTTTACTTTCGAATTCACTGAACGCTTCACGCATAGCCCTCCTTACGCTAACTTTGACATCGTTTAGCTTCTGTTTGTCTGAGAGGTTTTGGCTGCGTTTAAACTTGGAGTGAAGCTCTCTTTGCTTTCGCAGTAGTTTTCTAACTTTGTTGTTGTACCACGGTGGGTTTTTCCCGTCCCTCTCAGTTTTACTCGACACGTACCTGTCTAAAACGCATTTTACGATTGCCTTGAACTTTTTCCATAAACACTCAACATTGTCAGTGTCGGAACAGAAATTTTCGTTTTGATCTGTTAGGTAGTCTGAAATCTGCCTTCTATTACTCTTGCTAAACAGTTAAACCTTCCTCCGTTTTATTATATTCCTATTAACTTCCATATTCAGGGATGCTGCAACGGCCTTATGATCACTGATTCCCTGTTCTGCACATACAGAGTCGAAAAGTTCGGGTCTGTTTGATATCAGTAGGTCCAAGATGTTATCTCCACGAGTCGGTTCTCTGTTTAATTGCTCGAGGTAATTTTCGGATAGTGCACTCAGTATAATGTCACTCGATGCTCTGTCCCTACCACCCGTCCTAAACATCTGAGTGTCCCAGTCTATATCTGGTAAATTGAAATCTCCACCTAAGACTATAACATGCTGAGAAAATTTATGTGAAATGTATTCCAAATTTTCTCTCAGTTCTTCTGCCACTAATGCTGCTGAGTCGGGAGGTCGGTAAAAGGAGCCAATTATTAACCTAGCTCGGTTGTTGAGTGTAACCTCCACCCATAATAATTCACAGGAACTATCCACTTCTACTTCACTACAGGATAAACTACTACTAACAGCGACGAACACTCCACCACCGGTTGCATGCAATCTATCCTTTCTAAACACCGTCTGTACCTTTGTAAAAATTTCGGCAGAATTTATCTCTGGCTTCAGCCAGCTTTCTGTACCTATAACGATTTCAGCTTTGGTGCTTTCTACCAGCGCTTGAAGTTCCGGTACTTTACCAACGCAGCTTCGACAGTTTACAATTACAATACCGATTGCTGCTTTGTCCTCGCATGTCCTGACTTTGCCCCGCACCCTTTGAGGCTGTTGCCCTTTCTGTACTTACCCAAGGCCATCTAACCTAAAAAACCGCCCAGCCCACGCCACACAACCCCTGCTACCCGTGTAGCCGCTTGTTGCGTGCAGTGGACTCCTGACCTATCCAGCGGAATCCGAAACCCCACCACCCTATGGGGCAAGTCGAGGAATCTGCAGCCCACACGGTCGCAGAACCGTCTCAGCCTCTGATTCAGATCCTCCACTCGGCTCTGTACCAAGGGTCGGCAGTCAGTCCTGTCGACGATGCTGCAGATGGTGAGCTCTACTTTCATACCGCTAGCGAGACTGACAGTCTTCACCAAATCAGATAGCCGCCGGAAGCCAGAGAGGATTTCCTCCGACCCATAGCTACACACATCATTGGTGCCGACATGAGCGACCACCTGCAGATGGGTGCACCCTGTACCCTTCATGGCATCCGGAAGGACCCTTTCCACATCTGGAATGACTCCTCCGGTATGCACACGGAGTGCACATTGGTTTTTTTCCCCTCTCTTGCTGCCATATCCCTAAGCGGCCCCATTACGCGCCTGACGTTGGAGCTCCCAACTACCAGTAAGCCCACCCACTTGACACCTTTCCCTTGTGGCAGTAAAATAATCATAGTTAGGGTTCTTTAAGCGTTCACTTCACGATGATGAGCGACAAGAGACATTGTGCGATAGTGGCGGTAACTGTCCAGTTTTATCTCAGCAGTAGGCGAACAGGATTGTTGCAATTACCACGTTCTGTAGAAGGACTGTGCCAAAATCTTCCAATTAAGGCCGATGTAAGGTACTAGTTGATCTCTTTTGTCCAGAAATGCTCTCTTCCCTGTTCTGGTTTGCGATTTATTTTGTGCTTAGTTGGTCCCTCCTCTGTCATTTTACCTTCAAGGTGACAGTATTGTGTCATTTTGTCTAGCTTGTGGTCCCAACTTCTATGTGAAATTTTTGGCCAATCTCCTTCTGCTGCTGCAGCTAATTGTTTTCGAGTGTTAGTTCAATTTAATGGGCCCTGTGATTCCTCCTCGCATTCGTTAAGAACAGCCGTATCATTAGTAGACCTCGTCATTGATATCCCTTCCCCCTGAATTTTAATCCAATCCCTGAAAACTTCCTGTATTTCCGTTGTTGCTTCCTTGATATATATAGACTGATCGGTTGTGGGGGATAGACTGTATGTATTACACATTATTAAATTTTTTACCTATTGGTTCACGTATACGGTGAAAATCATTACCGACTTTTACCAATATCTTACCCGTATTTTTCTGAGAATATCGAAGAACTTGCATGACTTTGCAATGCTGATCGCTCCTTATAGGTCGACAAATCATTTTAAAGTTTCTTAACTTTTCTTCTTTCATGTTTCCATTATCAAGTGCAGTGTTTGGCTGTCTCTCTGGTGCCCTCTTCCTTCGTAGAACAAACTAATCTTCACGCCACAGGTACTCAATTTCCTTTTGCGTTCTCCTGTGTATTATTCTTGTCAGTAAACTGGGTTCACATGCTGTTAATATAATTTTTTGATTTACTTTGATACCTTTTTGTTAGGTCGCTTTCTTGTGTGTGTGTGTGTGTGTGTCTACTCGTATTCAGTAGAAATTTTTCAGTTGATTTTAAAGTAATTTCCTGATGAACTACAGACTTAAAATTTTTAATCTAGTTCGGAACTAGATGACGATGCACTATTAACTCGCATAGTCGTCTGAATGTTCGTTAAGAGTGGGGTGGGAGTGAAAACATTTTGGGAACACATGACATCTCGGCTGTCCTGCTTGACCAGTCTGTTGTGCAGGAAGTATTGGAATGCGTTCCAGGCAGTATGCTAGCACAGATGCGGAAAGAAGGAGAGAAGTGTGGGTAGGCAGAGAGAGGGGGTGTAAAAAAAGTGTTCAGTATATGTGACATACACCTACACAGATGAAGCTGCAGTTAATAAGCTAGTATATACATAAGGAATTAGTTAATAAAAAATATAATCTTACTAAAATGCATAAAAACCATTAACAAATATCTCACACAGGAAACTAAAAAGCAGAAAGTAATCATTTAAATAAAAATAAATTTTAATCATAACACGTTTTTTGAAGTCAGGTTAAAAAGTTTACTACAAATTCTCCGTGACCCATATAGATTCGTAACCCCATAGTCCTGGAAATTTGTGATTGTGAATCTTTAATAGATATCATAATACTTTTAAAATTTGTAACGAAAAACGTAGGGTGCTTGCAATAGAAAGCACTTAGGGGATGAGCTATTAATACATCAGTTACATACTGGAAGCAACCAACGTTTGTCATTATGAATATTAAATTGGCATAGCTACTAAAATTTCAGAAGCACAAATTTTTAGTACTGTTTGTACATGGTTAACAATGCGTATGGGGCTACGAGAAATCACTTACTACTTTTTTGCCTGATTTGAAAACGTGTTAACATCTTCAGATCTCCACAGACAGGTTACTGCATATTTCTTAAAATAGCAAGAAAAGTAGGGCTACTCTTTTTCATGAATTGGCAGATCTGCAACAGGATAGAAGACTGAAGCATCGCCATGTCAAAATTAAAGTAACGTGTAAGTATGCTGTTTAGGTTATTATACTGGTAACGCCACCGCCACGTAGCGCTCTGTATGAAAATCACTGGCTGTGCTGTGTGCAGTCTGTGGCTGGGTGGCATTGTTGTAATTTTCGCTATTGTAGTGTTGGACAGTTGGCTGTTAACAGCGCGTAGCCTTGCGCAGTTGGAGGTGAGCCGCCAGCAGTGGTGGATGTGGGGAGAGAAATGGCGGAATTTTGAGAGCGGTTGATCTGGACGTGTGTCCATCATAAACAGTACATTTGTAACAATGGATGTCATGAACTGATATATATATTTATTTATTATGACTTTTGAACACTATTAAGGTAAATACATTGTTTTTTCTCTATCAAAATCCTTCACTTGCTAACTATGCCTATCAGTAGTTAGTGCCTTCAGCAGTTTGAATCGTTTATGTAGCTGGCAGTAGTGGCGCTCGCTGTATTGCAGTAGTTCGAGTAACGAAGATTTTTGTGAGGTAAGTGATTTGTGAAAGGTATGGGTTAATGTCAGCCGGGGCCATTCTTTTGTAGCGATTATTGAAAGTCAGATTGCGTTGCGCTAAAAATATTGTGTGTCAGTTTAGTGTTGATCAGAATAGGTAAAGAGCGAAATGTCTGAGTACGTTCAGTTTTGCTCAGCTGTTTGAAAATCAAATAATGTAAGAGATTTATCAGCACAGTAATTCAATAATTTTTCCAAGGGGACGTTTCAAACGGTATAGACAGGGTTCCCTTGCTGAAAAGATGTACGTGGTGAATAACTGTGCATATAGTTGATTTAATTCTGACATGCCGATGCATCAGTCTTCTAGTCTGTTTTATACCTGCCATTTCATGACAAAGAGTATTTAAACTGCAATGTTTCGGACTGTGAATGGTACTGCTTTGAACATCTCAAGGAACGTTTCGAATCTCATAGATTCTACACAGTACATACCGATTTCAAAAATATGGAAGCAATGCTATCCTTACCTTGTGTCTCATTTGTTCACAAGTCTTCCAAGGTTCCGTTTTATACTGGACTCTGGATCCTCCGTGCTTTCCTTATCGACTCCGAATTCTTCCTCACTCACATCAACAGACGGTTGCCTTCCTCCCTTCCCCTCCCCCCCCCCCCCCCCTCACCTCGTAGAACGTTTCAATGTAGACTTTCTGCTTATCCGTTCTATGCTACTGGATTCTGGATCATCCATGCTTTCCGTATCGATGCTTTCCGTATCGACTCCGATTTATTCCTCACTCACATCAACAGACGGTTGCCCTCCTCCCTTCCCTCCCCCACTCACCTTGTAGAACGTTTCAATGTAGACTTTCTGCTTATCCGTTCTATGCTACTGGATTCTGGATCCTCCATGCTTTCCGTATCGACTCCGATTTCTTCCTCACTCACATCAACAGACGGTTGCCCTCCTCCCTTCCCTCCCCCACTCACCTTGTAGAACGTTTCAATGTAGACTTTCTGCTTATCCGTTCTATGCTACTGGATTCTGGATCCTCCATGCTTTCCGTATCGACTCCGATTTCTTCCTCACTCACATCAACAGACGGTTGCCCTCCTCCCTTTCCCTCTCCCCACCCCCTCACCTTGTTCAACGTTTCAATGTAGACTTTCTGCTTATCCGTTCTATCCTACTGGATTCTGGATCCTCCATGCTTTCTGTATCGATGCTTTCCGTATCGACTCCGATTTCTTCCTCACTCACATCAACAGACGGTTGCCCTCCTCCCTTCCCTCCCCCCCCTCACCTTGTAGAACGTTTCAATGTAGACTTTCTGCTTATCCGTTCTATGCTACTGGATTCTGGATCCTCCATGCTTTCCATATCGACTCCGATTTCTTCCTCACCCACATCAACAGACGGTTGCCCTCCTCCCTCCCCCCCCCCCCCCTCACCTGTTAGAACGTTTCAATGTAGACATCCTGCTTATTCGTTCTATGCTCTGTGTTTAACATTGGAACTCATCCGATAGTGTTCCTCAGAAAGTATCCCTCGTCCATTCCATTTCACCTGTCCAAGCCGGCCGAAGTGGCCGTGCGGTTAAAGGCGCTGCAGTCTGGAACCGCAAGACCGCTACGGTCGCAGGTTCGAATCCTGTCTCGGGCATGGATGTTTGTGATGTCTTTAGGTTAGTTAGGTTTAACTAGTTCTAAGTTCTAGGGGACTAATGACCTCAGCAGTTGAGTCCCATAGTGCTCAGAGCCATTTGAGCCATCACCTGTCCAATGCGTAGTGCTTCCGCTTCACGTATAAGTTCAGTAGCGTCCCCGTCGGCTGGCGAGCCACGGTGCAGAATGGGTGCGTTCCTTTATTACCGATGTCGGGGTGAGCACTTTCGCTTGAAAGTTGCGAGAGCGTGTGGCGCGGGCGCGGTTACTGGCGCCAGGAGGCGCCACGCCGCAGGCCGCCCAACAGCGCGAGCGCTCATCCATCAGCGGCGGCCGCCGACGCCGACGCCGACGCCGACGCCGGCGCTGACGCTGACGCAGGCGCCTTTCAGCCGTTCATCAACCGCCACCTGCGGCCCGCCTCGCCGCACAGGCCAACCTCTTGTTCTCGAGGAGAACAATGGCGCGGGACCTGGACGCGCGTGAGGCGTTCGTCGTTTGCGCCGTGTGCACTCGCCCGTTTTTGTTTCGTTTCCCCGTTATCTAGTTTCCCAGTGAAAGTAAGTGTATCTGCAGCGTCTGCCTGTGTTAGGACCTGCTGTGTCACCAAAGCGCTTTGCACCTGCGCCCGTCCCAGCAGACTGCGTATCAGCGGGTCAGTTCCGTCATCAGCGTGATGCGACGCGTAAATAAATCAAGCATACACTAATGTGACGAAGTCAAGGGGTAGCGACATGCACATATACAGATGGCGATAGTATCGCGTACACGAGGTACAAAAGGGCTGAGCAGTAGTACTCAGATGGTTCATGTGAAAAGTCTTCCTACGTGATTATGGCCGCACGACGGGAATTAACAGACTACGAAAGCGGAGAGGTAGTTAGACGAAAGGGACATTGCGTGTCGGAAATCAATAGGGAATTCAACATTTCGACATATACAGTGTCAAAAATGTTTCAAACGGCTCTGAGCACTAGAAGACTTAACATCTGAGGTCGTCAGTCCCCTAGAACTTAGGACTACTTAAACCTAACTAACCTAACGACAGCACACACATCCATGCCCGAGGCAGGATTCGAACCTGCGACCGTAGCGGTCGCGCGGTTCCAGACTGTAGCGCCTAGAACCGCTCAGCCACACCATCCGGCTACAATGTCAAGAGAGTGCCGAGAGTACCAATTCCAGTCCTTACCTTGCACAGAGGAGAACACAGTGGCCGATTGTCTACACTTAATGACCGAGAGCAGTGAAGTTTGCGTGGACTTGAAAGCTCTGAAAGACAAGTAACGCTGTGAAATTACCGCAGAAATCCCTTGGACAAAGCTGCGAAATTTGGCGTTGATATGCTACGGCAGCAGACAACGGACGCAAGTGCGTTTGCCAACAGCACATCTTCTGCAGCTCCTCTCTCTAATCCTGATCATGGCCCGGTGAGATGAGCCCCGATGACAGGTAGTAAGAGCTGATGGTTGGGTTCCAATGTACTACAGACTCCACGACGTCATGGACTCAACTGTCAACAAGGCAATTTGTAAGCTGCTGGTGGCTCTGAACGCTGTGGTCTTTGTTTACATGCAGTGCACTGAGTGATCTAGTCTCATTGAACCGATCATTAACCGGAAATGGTTGTGTTCGGCCACCTGGATACCGTTTCCTGCCATTCATAGATTTCATGTTCCCAAGTAACGATGTCATGTCACCGAGCCACAGTTGTTCACTATTGGGCACTCTGGACAGTTCGAACGAATGATTTGGTCATCTACGTCGGCCGACACAAATCCCAACGATCGTTCATGAGATGTAATGGAGACGTCTACTCGCGCAGAAAATCCTGCACTGGCAACCCATTTGAAATTGTTTGCTTCTATAGGGGAAAAACTCCGCAGGTGACTTCCAACTACTTGTTAAGTCCATGCTACGTCGAGTTGCTGCATTACATAGGGAAAGGCCGCGCGAGATTAGTCGAGCGGTCTAGGCGCTGCAGTCATGGACTGTGCGGCTGGTCCCGGCGGAGGTTCGAGTCCTCCCTCGGGCATGGCTGTGTGTGTTCGTCCTTAGGATAATTAAGGCTAAGTAATGTGTAAGCTTAGGGACTGATTACCTTAGCAGTTAAGTCTCATAAGATTTGAAACACATTTGAACACAGGGAAACAGGAAGTTGAAAATTAGGAGGTATCCCATGACCTTTGTCACCTCAGCGTGTATGGCAGTGTGAGACTAGACTAAGTTGAATCTATTTAATGTATTGTAGACACCATACCACACCACTAACCAAGATTCTCTAAGCATCGACATATGGAGGTGTAGAAGGTGGCTGTATGAGAATAATAAACTTCAGTTTAGCACAAACTAAAAGATTCACAGCAGATATATGCGCACTTGGGTGCTCTTACTACAGTACTTGTATTCGATTGTATTGTATGAAACTGGGGACCTAGAAAAGAAGAAGAGTCTTCGACCCCACCGTAGCCCTCAGTGATTCACAACACCACAACAGTTTGCAGCAGTCCACTCCCACAACTGCCGCCCCACATCGAACCCAGAGTTATTGTGCTGTTCGACCCCCAGAGGACCCCCACGGGAACGTCTCACACAAGACGAGTGTAACCCCAATGTTTGGTGGTAGAGTAAGTATGGTGTACGCGTACGTGGAGATAGTATATGCGCAGCAATCGCCAACATAGTGTAACTGTGGCGGAATAAGGGGAACCAGCCCGCATTCGCCGAGGCAGATGGAACACCAACCGCCTTAAAAACCATCCAGAGACGGGCCGGCACACCGGACCTCGACACTAATCCGCCGGGCGGATGCGTGCCGGGGACCGGTAGCCCTTCCCGTCCTGAAAACAGTGCGTTAGACCGCACGGCTCACCGGGCGGGCTTACTACGGTACTTGGGCAGACAATAATTGTCGTGTCGGTAGTGGCTCCCATCGGGTAGACCCGTCGGCTGGTGCAAGTCTTTTAGTTGACGCCACTTCGGCGTCTTGCGCGTCGATGAGGATGAGATGATGATGAAGACAGCACAACACCCAGTCCCCGAGCAAATAAAAGATCCGACAACTCGGGAATCGGACCCGGGCCCCTTTGTAAGGGAATTCCATCGCACTGACCGCTCAGCTATCGAGGCGGGTACTTCCGCAGATGAAGTGTGCATATATCCAGAGATCTACTGAAGCGCTGCTCCAGTGTTGGGCCCAGGTGGAGCACGAGGGGTGAGGGAGGTCACAGTCTTTTGTTTCTTTTTATTTTTTACTTCCAACGAAAAGAATATACCCTATATTTAAGAGTAGTCATCGATCTGTAGATACGATTAGATACGATAATTTGTTTATTCTGCAACCGTATCGTGTGAAGCAAGGACGGCCAACAGTTTTGTTTGTGTATGGAACTGTCATATACGTGCTGATGCCCTTACTGTAGAGAGTCCCCTCTACCATGCATAGCTGAGCTGTCAGAGTGGGAAGAGACGGAAGTGGGGAGAAACTGCGGACGTGCTGGGTTAGTCGGCAATACTGTCGTGCAAGGAACGTTGAACTGCTCTCAAAAGGCCTGGTTTCACATTTGACGTTTCTCAGCAACAGAAATGACAAATAAAATAAAATTTCAGTATAATTTAATTATTACCGCTGTGCTGAAATAATAAATTTTTTTTGTATTATACGCTGTCAGAATACAAGCAGGCACAGACAGTTCTGCACATTTCCGTCATTCAGGTTGCCAAGTAGATGAGACTTTCTTAGTTTCATAATCGTAAAATGGCTTTCGCGTTCGAAACATTGCCTCCGTATGCAACAGTATTATAAAAACTGGAAACTCTTCACCAAGTAAATAAAGTACCACTCCTGAACAGTACTAATTTAAAAGAGCTTGGCTTTTTAACAGGAACTACGATACGCATCAATCAATACCATCTGCACTTGCACAAATGGGCTATCGACTGAAACGAGAATTGTTGTTGCAAACACTCCCAAACAGATCTAAGATTGGCAGCAAACTGTTTAGTAAACTACTCTTCCATTTTTTTTTCAATGTCACTATTGAATTATTGAAAATTGACGTTTTCTTCGACGCCAGTAAACTTTGGGAAATGGTCAGTGTTTTTTGTGAGAAATTGTCTCTTACGCAGTGCGATCTCCCCATTCCCATTAAGTTAGAAGGAAGTGGTTTCTCACTTGTCAGTATCTTACTACGGCCAGTGTGTAATCAAGGCCTCTTAAAATAAAAGGTCTGCAATACATTTCAGATGCTGTAATTTTCGACCTGGTTTCCTTTTTCGTTCAGATGTTGAACGATAGCGAGTCCTAAATCGGAAATCGTTTCAGGCACGGCCCTTTATGTAACAAATTCACTTTCCAATAACATGTAACTACTTCATTCTCTTCATTTAAACCTGTCAAAAACTGTTTCAACTGGCGGCTTCATAATGTGTGCAAGTCCAGAAAATTTACCCTTCGCACCAGCCTTTCGGTGTAACAATGTGTGCGACTTCCGAAATTTAGCGTTCGTACCACCAATTAAAGCAACAGCAGCCCTCGGTTGCAAAAATGAAGTCTTTTGACCTAGGTTTCGGCACTTATAGGTCGAAACCTAGGTCAAACGACTTCTTTGTTGCTACCAAGGGCTGCTGTTGCATTAATTTTACTTTGTAAACGTCCGCTAAACACGCAGCCGTGTTCAAAACTTTAAAAATTCGTACCATCCATTTCATCACCTGAGGCACGCTTAAAAATTTACCAGAAAGTTCTTCTTGATGTAGAACGTTGTTCAACTCGTCTATCACGATAATTTTTAGCTCTTTCATGGTAAACTAAATCCTTAGAATCTGCCTCATGGCGCCGCAGTGCCGTTGCATATCAAATTGATGTACCCGTCGAGTATCCAACTGTGCAGCAGATGTTGAGAATTCTGATCTTTCTCGTCTGTCATCCCTATTCGTTTTTAATGGTTTGTGTCGACCGATCGCTAGATTGCCTACTTTTGTGCAAACAACCACTGACTGTGAACTACATTTATACCACCAACAACCACTATTCAGCCGAACTGAAGAAATTAACCGATCGAAAAATGTCGCATTATGTGCAAGAACAAAGGTCGTTGCATTGTACTGCTAAATGGGATGTCGCAGGGCACCAAATAAATAGGAGCAAAAACTAGATGTGTCCAGTGGTGCCAAGAGAGACCGAGTGCTGGACAGCATGTGTGCAGCACACTGTGCTGTAAAATATCTACTACGTTGTTATTTTGTGCCTTGTGACAAACTGTAGAATTATACCTCCTTTTAACCACTGTAATTCAACTGCTTGATACTATGCGTCACTATTCTTAAGACTGTGGCATGTTATTTGAATCTCTAACTGTGTATTATGATTGAGAGGGAGCGTATGTGTTGTGTGTGAGCCAGTTGCACTCACCTCTGACATATGGGAAGTGAGCGCAGCATTTTGGAAGAAAAGACTAATTAGTGGGGGACAACGGTATTTGTGAGAATTCTAATATATTCTGCTTTGCTTTTTTACTTTAAAATGTAGTATAGGGAAAATGGGCGTAGTATTACTTTTAACGAACCACAGAGGCCTAGGATTTTAATAATAACGATAAGAAATACATAAATGTTTTAATGTTTTACAGGGTATTTTCATCAAGGGCGATACATTTGAAGATAGTAATTTCCAGTTACTAATTTTTTGTGTGTGTGGGTGTGGCCACGTTTAAGCAGGATTTAACTCTGTATGACCAGAAGCCACCATGAAGACAACACAAAGCCCGAAGCGAGGACAAATTCGCAGCCTTATAGCCAGTGCTGAGGAAGACAATATCAACGGTTACGATTACGTAAGACTTCAAATTGCCGAATCTGGCTAAAGGATATGGGTCAGCATCCATACAGTGTTGTACTGACTCACGAGAGAACGTCATTAACGTTGTAGAGAGTGATTAACAACTGGAGATATCGCATGCGTCAGAATGTCCGAAGTCATTTGAACGATACTTTGTTCAGAACATAACTTCACTGTATAAGCTTCAGAATAAAGCACCATTTACTTTAATACACTAAGCGCCTTTGTCTTTTTTTTCCTTTTTTAGAAAATAAAAAAGATGGTACATCATCGTAAAGTCGTTTATTAGAAAATTTCAGATGTTAGTCTGTCATGCTTCAGCTGATTTTAATAATTACGAGGCCTGTTTTTTAAGTAAGTACCGTTTTGAAATTAAAAAAAGAGACGTGCTAAGATATCTCAATCATTTTATTTTTACATGGAAGCCTATACCTTAGTCTACTTTTCTACATAATTTCCGTCAATATTGTGGCACTTGTCATATCGTTGTACCAGTTTTTGAATACCCTTCTCACAGAAGCCTGCCTTCTGACTTGTTAATCACGGCATCACCACTGTTTTGACTTTGTCATCGTCTTGAAGACGCTGACCGCCGAGGTGTTTCTTCAAGTGCAGGAACAGATGGTAGTCACTGGGCGCAAGATCGGGGATGTACGGATGATGATCTACAGTTTCCCATCGAAAATATGTGATGAGATCTTTGGTGTGATTCGCCACATGCAGCAAAACAATGCCCTTGCTCAACTTCCATGGACTGTTGCTTTGATTCTGGTGTGACGTAGGCCACCCAGTTTTCATGGCCCGTAACAATTTGGCTTAAGAAATCATCACTGTTGTTGTGGTACCGCTCAGGGAAAGTCAATGCACTGTCTAAACGTTTGGTTTTGTGCACATCCGTCAACATTTTCGGTACTCAACGTGCACACAATTTTCGGCAATTCAAGTGCTCGGTCACAATGCCATACAAAACACGACGAGAAACATTAGGAAAGTCATCCCGCACGGAGGAAATCGTAAAGCGTCTGTTTTCTCTCGCCTTATTGTCCACTTCCTGTACCAAACTTTCATTAACGACCGAAGGACGCCCACTCCGTTGTTCATCATGCACATTTGTGATGCCATCTTTACGTGCTCTCACCCACTTTCTTACCATTCCATCAGTCATAATGTTTTCTCCGTAAACTGCACAGAACTCACGATGAATATCGATCGCCTTTAAGGCATTTAGCACTAAGAAATCTTATAACAGCCCGTACTTCACAGTCGGCGGCACTCACGAATATCGGAGGCATCTTAAACACTCAGTAAACAACGAAAACAAGGAAGAATCAGACTGTACTGGCATCAGTGCGTAGATTAAGATACTGGCTTTCATGTAAAAATAAAATTATTGAGATATCTTAGCACGTCTTTTTTTTTAATTTCAAAACGGTACTTACTTAAAAAAACACGCCTCGTACACTAGCAACAAGAATGAGCAGCAGGGAGAACAGCGAGAAACTTAACATCAGAATCGGGAAAACGATGCAGACGGATTTAAGGAATTCTGCCAACTAGGCAGAAAAATAGCCCGTAATGGACGGAGCAAGGAGGAGATAAAAAGCAGATTAGCACTGGTGAAAAGGGCATTTCTGACCAAGAGAATTCTGCTAGTCTCAAACAGCGACAATGAACCAATTAGAGGACTGATAACAAAAAAGGGAAAATATCTTACAACGTTGACAATTGCATAATTTACCGAATATAGAATCTCAGCGTACACTCATCGTTATTACTATTTCAGTGAGATTGCGACTGCGCACACAAGTCTGCAGATTGTGGCTGTGTAAGAGAGTAAATGGCATAAAATCTGTTTCTGTAGATCGCTTAGACTTCCTGCTCGAGAAAGTTTGTCAGTTTCGCCTTTCTCCCTCTTGATTTCCCTTCCTGTGTTTGGAGGTTCTACACGTGGAGTTACGAACCTGTCGGCACGTACGGTCAGCATGTGATCACCTTTCCTCGGCAAGTGGATAGTCTACATCCAAGCAACTAGAATAAATTCTGTGAAAAAATGCCTGTAATTTCTAGAATTCTTTCATTTTAGAAACTCATAATATAACTCTATCTTGTTTTGCTTAAGTTAGCTGAGGAACTTTGAAGCTCATATGTCTGTATGTCTCTAGGATATATGTCTGTAGGATATACACTCCTGGAATGGAAAAAAGAACACATTGACATCGGTGTGTCAGACCCACCATACTTGCTCCGGACATTGCGAGAGGGCTGTACAAGCAATGATCACACGGACGGCACAGCGGACACACCAGGAACCGCGGTGTTGGCCGTCGAATGGCGCTAGCTGCGCAGCATTTGTGCACCGCCGCCGTCAGTGTCAGCCAGTTTGCCGTGGCATACGGAGCTCCATCGCAGTCTTTAACACTGGTAGCATGCCGCGACAGCGTGGACGTGAACCATATGTGCAGTTGACGGACTTTGAGCGTGGGCGTATGTGGGCATGCGGGAGGCCGGGTGGACATACCGCCGAATTGCTCAACACATGGGGCGTGAGGTCTCCACATTACATCGATGTTGTCGCCAGTGGTCGGCGGAAGGTGCACGTGCCCGTCGACCTGGGACCGGACCGCAGCGACGCACGGATGCACGCCAAGACCGTAGGATCCTACGCAGTGCCGTAGGGGACCGCACCGCCACTTCCCAGCAAATTAGGGACACTGTTGCTCCTGGGGTATCGGCGAGGACCATTCGCAACCGTCTCCACGAAGCTGGGCTACGGTCCCGCACACCGTTAGGCCGTCTTCCGCTCACGCCCCAACATCGTGCAGCCCGCCTCCAGTGGTGTCGCGACAGGCGTGAATGGAGGGACGAATGGAGACGTGTCGTCTTCAGCGATGAGAGCCGCTTCTGCCTTGGTGCCAATGATGGTCGTATGCGTGTTTGGCGCCGTGCAGGTGAGCGCCACAATCAGGACTGCATACGACCGAGGCACACAGGGCCAACACCCGGCATCATGGTGTGGGGAGCGATCTCCTACACTGGCCGTACACCACTGGTGATCGTCGACGGGACACTGAATAGTGCACGGTACATCCAAACCGTCATCGAACCCATCGTTCTACCATTCCTAGACCGGCAAGGGAACTTGCTGTTCCAACAGGACAATGCACGTCCGCATGTATCCCGTGCCACCCAACGTGCTCTAGAAGGTGTAAGTCAACTACCCTGGCCAGCAAGATCTCCGGATCTGTCCCCCATTGAGCATGTTTGGGACTGGATGAAGCGTCGTCTCACGCGGTCTGCACGTCCAGCACGAACGCTGCTCCAACTGAGGCGCCAGGTGGAAATGGCATGGCAAGCTGTTCCACAGGACTACATCCAGCATCTCTACGATCGTCTCCATGGGAGAATAGCAGCCTGCATTGCTGCGAAAGGTGGATATACACTGTACTAGTGCCGACATTGTGCATGCTCTGTTGCCTGTGTCTATGTGCCTGTGGTTCTGTCAGTGTGATCATGTGATGTATCTGACCCCAGGAATGTGTCAATAAAGTTTCCCCTTCCTGCGACAATGAATTCACGGTGTTCTTATTTCAATTTCCAGGAGTGTATTAACGCTCTTAGTGAAACGATGCTTGAGGAACAAAAAAAAATGTAAGTTAATGTGGATGAATAGGAAAAACCCGTAGTAACGTAGCATTAGTAGTGTCCTGCTCGACAAACTCACGTCGTTTAAATATCTCGGTGTAACACTGCAAAGAGATATGAAATGAAACGAGCATGTGAGGACTGTGGCAGGAAATGCAAATGGTCGATCTTTGTTTATTAGGAGAGTTATAGGAAAGTGTGGTTCATCTGTAAAGGACACCTCGAGTATTCTTGATTACAAATCGAGTGTTTGGATTCCGTATTAAAGGAAGACATCGAAACAATTTAGAGGCGGACTTCTTGATTTGTTACTGATAAGTTCTAACGACAAGCGCGTGTTGTTGTAATGCTTCGGGAACTCAAATGGGAATCCCTGGAGGGAAGGTGACGTCCTCCTTCGAGGAACACTACTGCCAAAATTTAGTGAACCGGCATTTGAAGCTGCCTGCAGAACGACTCTGTTGCCTCGAATATACAATGCGCTTAAGGACACGAAGATACGAGAAATTACGGCTCATACGGAGGGGTATAGACAGTCGTTCTTCCCTCGGGTGTATTTGCGACTGGAACAGGTAAGGAAATAGGTAGTAGTACGGGGTACCCTTCGCCACGAGCCGTAAAGTGGATTGCAGAGTATCGATGCACCGGGTGGTTATAATTAAACTTTTCCTATTTAACACGTTATAACACGGAAACTAATTACCGAATGAGTAAAAAACTTGGTAGCATTAATGTCCAGAGTATGGGGTGCATGATTTCCATGCGTCCAGTTCCAACTATGGCCACCAAGTGCCGTGATCAGTTATCGTGATTCACAGTCTCACGCACCTGACCAGTCGCAGTGCCCTTGTTGACGTGTAAGCATTAGATTAGACAAAAGGAGCAGGGCATTATTGGTGAAGCTCTGTTATCAAAACAACAGTAATGCTACAGCTGCACTTCGAGAAAATCGCCTGCTAAAAGCATTACGGGACAGTCCTCTTTCTCCACCTGCTGTGCCGAGCAAGGTGAAGAAATTCGAATCAACTGGAGAACTGGGCGTCGCTCAGAGAAGAGGCCGACGACCGGTTGCAACACATTTGGTTGATGAAATCGCTGTTGCTATGGCAGACAGTGCTCTGCGCAGTTTCCGGTCATCAGGCAGTGCGCGTGCTATGTCACGACAGTTCAACATCCCGTGGTCCACTGCACGGAAAGTGCTTCGAACCATTCTTAAATGGTATCCGTACAAGACCAATATCGTACAGTAGCTCGCACCGCAGGACGCACAACGACATGTTGACTTCGCTCTCCACTTTCTCGGAAGGATTGAATTTGACTAGGATTGGCCCTGGACCATCGTATGGACAGACGAAGCTCATTTTTCTCTGGCAGGTGAGATGAACATACAGAGTTGCCGAGTTTAGCATATTCATCACCAGTGACTGTGCATGAAGTTCCTCTGTATGGTGAACAGGTCACCGTATAGTGTGGCTTCAGGGCTACGTTCATCAAAGGCCAATTCTTTTTTAAACAGTTTGCCGCTCACGGACGAAAGACGTGCAGCGTGAGTGGCCAGCGTTACAGCGATATGATTCGCCAGGATGTCATAACTGCCCTGTTAGAGAGAGACGCACTGAATAAAGTTTTCATGCAAGGTGGGGTCTCGCCGCACATCGCTCGTGAAGTTCGCCTGCTTCTCCAAATTATCAGCCGATCGTTTCGAAATGCTTGGCCGGCACGACCATGTGATCTCACTCCCTGTGATTTCTGGTTGTGGGGCTACCTGAAGGACGACTTTTACCTGGGCATCATTCACACATCTGCTGATTTGAAGCGCAGCATATCAATATAGGTAGCCAGCATACTTACGGACATGCTTCGTTCCGCTGTGCAGAATGCAACCCTGCGCTTACAGACTCTTCTGGACACTAATGGGCGCCTTACTGAGCCCCTTTCATTGAGGTAATGGTACCGGTATGTAGTGGTATTACGTACCATGGCACCACATTAAAAGTGTTTCAATTGAATCGATTCTTAAGTTATAGAGCTTATCAATCAGTCGTCCTTTTCTTCCGGTTTTTTTTTTTTTTTTTTTTTTTGGCAAATCCAGATTTCTGCTAATGCCTAGACATTGCTAATGCACTATTTTCTAGTCTCAATGCATGTCAGTTCCCTATGGTTTGGGCAGGGAACTGACATGCATTGAGACAAAAAAATAGTGCATTGATACGGTTAGGCGCTAGCCGAAATCTGGGTTTGCCAAATAAAACCGGCAAAAAAAAAAAATAAATAAATAAATAAATAAAGACGACTGATTGCCGCGCTCTATAATTTATAAACCATATCACAGTCGCTGAGTGCACCTGCATTCCTAATGGAAGCTAACCTTATGAATGGATCCTGTATTATTTCTCTTCCTCATATCCTTGACATTAATGCTACGAAGTTTGGTACTCCTACGATTTTTAGTTTCCTTGTTATAATGTGTTAAATACGGAAAGTGTAATTATAACGACCCGGTAGATGTAGGTTCATGATCCGCCGTCGGACATTATATTATCAATACACCTGAAGAAAGAAGGCCTTTGGGCCCGGGCCATGCACGAATTCGAGTTAGTTTTGCTCTGTAAAGGTGGTATGAGAGGCGACATCAGCTCCGCTCGGCACTTCTGAGATGGAGTGCTTAGTGAAGGAGTGAACCCACTCGTGCTCCCCCGTCCGATGACGGAAGGTCTAACCGTTTCGATGGGGCTGGGTGCCGCTGACTACTTCGCTGGCATTGGAACAAAAGTTTTAGTAATATTTTGTGGGCCGCGAAGCAGACGTCAGCCTATCATTCATGCGAACAGGTGGAAATCTAAATGCCATAATAATTTCCTGCACTGCCTCATGAACATTGACTCCTTGTCCATGGCGCTCCTGGGCAGGCAGGGGAAGTGTGTTACAGCGACATTTTGTGTTTTATAGCGCAAATCCCTTCTAAATATACGTCGTTTACTTTTGAAGGAAGAATCGAAGACTAAGGTGAAATTACTGTGATGTACTGAAGTTACTTGTAACTGATTCCATAATGATTCCGTGTACAAAAGTGCACGGTATCACTATGTTCCAAAAAGCAGCATACAAATCCCATATTTCAGGGGGTCGTATCTCTGGATAGCCTTTGACCTAGAGACAATTTGAATACATATCGGAGGGAAGACCATACCGTAGCTACCGTATGGTACAGGCCCAAAATTTCAACATTACACACTTCCTCGAGCCCTGGTTAATTGAGCAAATCCGTTGAATTTTTTGAATAAGGTGTGGTCTAGAATCGGCCTTAGACGGCTTACAAAACGAAGGGCGATTCCTAAGAAAGCCCCGAAGAACTACGATTTACGGGTACGAGAAGTAAAAATTGTAGAATTCGTCAATTCTATAATATCTATTCATGGCAGATACTCGATATTTCTTACCATATTTTCTTACGATGATAATCGCGGCGAGTCCTGATATTCCCAAACTACGTTTACAGTCGCGATTTTTTCACCAATAAAAGTTTATGAGGCTCTGTCTATGTATATTGGGCACATCTTACTTATACAGTCTGTCTTGACATGAAAATTATTCACTGGTGCCGCCTGGTGACATGCGAAAATCTTTGTACTTCTGAATCAAGCCTAGCTAGCATTTCTTGGTATACTTTAAGGTCAGCCTAATATTGCTTTGCTTCTTTTTGTAAGTAGTGTAAAGTGACCTTGCGTTGAATGGTAGACAGTTTCGTGTTATATTGTGAATATTTATTTGTTGTATGTATGAGCCAAACTACTTTAATGTGTTAAATCACATAAATAATGGTCGAAACTTTGCTGACCTGCGAAATTCTTTTCATATAAGCAGCACATTCTACCGTAAAAGGAAAAAAATGGAACCAGCTGCAATATTCTCTTGTTGAAGCCCAAAATATGTCGATATGACCCTCTTTAAAAGACTGTGACAGAAAATTGTGAAACTAGATGCTTCAATCGTCATTACGCCCACCTCGCTTAAATTTTGGCATGCAAATATATTCGCGCCTTTTTGTGCTGAAACAGAGTACAAGACGCACTGACAGTGAAAAGAGGGAGTTTCAGTGGAAGAGAAAGAGAGAAGTGACAATGATGGCGCGACAAAACCTCATTGAGAGAGAAATAGAGAGATGAAAATAACAATGGGATCCATAGGGACGCAAGATAGTGGCAGTAAAAGCGAAACAGACGTGGATGGCGATAGTAGCAGTGAGAGGAAAATATAGAGAAGACAATGAAATGAAAAACTGAGATTTGTGGAAACCATCCATAAGGTTGATGATGAGGACCCCCCCAGAGTGGCAAACTTTAAATCTGTCCGTGTGTGTGTGTGTGTGTGTGTGTGTGTGTGTGTAAGTGTGTGTGTGTCTGCGTGTATTTATTGATTTATTGCAACCTGAGCAAATAAAACCTTTGTAGCAAGAAGATTATATTTGGAAATAGGTTTATTATACTTCGATATTTACGCCTAAACTGAAATGTTTTACACAACCCCAAAAGTCGTGGGACTCTGGAAAGGCAGGGGAAAGAGACTATTGAGCCCTAAGCTTTTTTTCCTGACTCGCACTAATTGAATGTTCAGTTGTGCACTCACAGCCACGCGCGTAAGAGACAGAAGCGAAGGCTCAAGTACTATTATCCCAGATATGAATAAGACAGAAATAGTACACAATAATGGTACATTACAATTTCCGCCAGGAAACACACTTGAGCATCACAAAGGTAATTCACACACTTACCATGTGCAATTCAGTACCAATTTGTAGTTTCTAAAGCTTACACAAACACGATAAAAAAGTCCTCATTGCCATGATGAAAAAAGGGAAGCTCTCCGCAGTGATATTACCTACAACGTTGTCGTTGAAAGGGCCCTTGCAAAAACTGATTAATTACCGAGAATTAACAATGCTAAAATTTTATTTAGAAAACTTCCTCATCTCTAATAACCAAGGAATTACTAGTGGTTACATAAATATGGAATTGTGTTTGTCATCACGCAAGTAGATCAGAATTGAGCCTTTCCCTACTTTTTTGGCGCGATTTTACAGTGAAAAATATAAATTCCACATACCAATAGGAGAAATAAATCGCAGCAACTTAAATTGTACACCTCGTTAACCATCCAATTGCATTTATACTCCGCAAATTCAATAGCTGGAATTTAATAGAAATAGATTACGAAGCGTCGACTGCGTGCTGCTGATCGCATTCGATACGGACCGTGTGGGACGGTCCAAACATTCGCGGAAGAATGCCTTTCTTCCAGCCACACTGAACTATGTGAAAACACGGCGAAGATGCCGTGACATCACGACATGCGACTCACGTATACTAAGAGACCTTGCCACGAAATTCGGTCAGTCATTTTCATGTAAGAGATGCTCCAAAGCTCCTCTTATTTGTGGTGATCGTGTGTGTGTGTGTGTGTGTGTGTGTGTGTGTGTGTGTGTGAGAGAGAGAGAGAGAGAGAGAGAGAGAGAGAGAGAGAGAGAGACAGAGGAGAGAGAGGGGGGGGGGGGGCGACGGTGGTTTGGAAAAGCATCGGTCGCTGCCGGTTTCTCGTTTTCTACAAGTTAAACGTAACTATAATAAAAATATGTTATGGCGAAACGTTATTAAGCTATGTGAATGGGAATTCTTGGCACCGTAATGCACCAACTGACAAAAGAAGTAAAGCACCCAGAAGACATGAAAAGATGTCAGTGTAACTTCGCACACGTACGCACCATCAGCGGGTATGTACAACATTAGAATTCAAATTTTTTGCTACAAGTTTAACAGCCATCACAGTGCACAAGTATTATTCATGTTTATTGTTGTTACCAGACCTAGTAGAAAATACGGGGAGTGAACAGAGTCAGATATTGAGCTATCACTGCGAAGGACATGAAGGTGCCGTGTACTTTGAGACAGCATCATCAGCACCTGAGAGAATTAGAAATGGCCCTCCTTGTGGGTCTCGTGCAATATCCAGATTTGGGGGTGATTAGATTCAAAAAAATGCTTCAAATGGCTCTGAGCACCATGGGACTTAACTTCTAAGGTCATCAGTCCCCTAGAACTTAGAACTACTTAAACCTAACTAACCTAAGGACATCACACACATCCACGCCCGAGGCAGGATTCGAACCTGTGACCGTAGCGGTCACGCGGTTCCAGACTGTAGCGCCTAGAACCGCTCGGCCACTCCAGCCGGCTGGGTGATTAGGATGTTGGATTCTAAGGGAACGGAAGAGCAGTCATAATAGTCATCAGGGTTCCACGCCGCCATGTCTGCCCACAACAAGATAGGGTCACCGTATTGTGCACCAAGCACGTCCAAACCAAATCGTATCTGCAGCTGCCATCCGAGAACAAGTAGTGCTTGTGTCATCGCGATTGATTGGAGGAGGAGTGACAGTACAACGATACAACACGAGCAGCCAGCGTCTTCATGTATTACGACTTTCGTGACAGCTTTTTTTTTTTTGTTTTTTGGGTCATCAGTCTTCTGACTGGATTGATGCCACCCGTCACGAACTCCTCTCCTGTGCCAACCTCTTCATCTCAGAGTAGCACTTCCCAAAAAATGTTCAAATGTGTGTGAAATTTTTTGGGACTTAACTGCTAAGGTCATCAGTCCCTAAGCTTACGCACTACTTAACCTAAATTATCCTAAGGACAAACACACACACCCATGCCTGAGGGTGGATTCGAACCTCCACCGGGACCAGCCGCAGAGTGCATGACTGCAGCGCCTCTGACCGCTAGGCTAATCCCTCGCGGCAGCAGTTTCCACCTACGTCCTCAACTGTTTGCTGGGTGTATTACAATCTCTTTCTTCCTCTACAGTTCTTGCTGTCTACAGATCACTCAAGTACCATAGAAGTCATTCCCTGATGTCTTAACAAGTGTCATATCATCATGTTCCTTCTCCTCTTCGGTGTATGCGATATATTCCTATCCTCTCGATTCTGCGCATAGCCTCCTCATTCCTTATCACTCCACCTAGTTTTTAGCATTCTTCTGCAGCACCACATCCTAAATGCTTCGATTCTCTTCTGTTCCGCTTTTCCCACAGTCCGTGGTTCACTACCACGCTTCAAATGTACATTCGTAGAAATCTCTTCCTCAAATTAAGGCTTACGTTTGGTACTAGTTGACTTTCCTTGGCCAGGAATGCCCTTTTTCCAGTGCTACTTTGCCTTTAATGTTCACCTTCTTTCGTCCGTCATTGGGTAGTTTGCTGCCTAGGTAAAAGAATTCCTTAACTTCATTTAGTTCGTGACCATCAGTCCTGATGTTAAGTTTCTTGCTGTTCTCATTTCTCCTACTTCTCATTACTTTCGTCTTTCTTTGATTTACACTCAATCCATATTCTGTACTCTTTAGGCTTTTCATTCCATTCAGCAGTTCATGGAATTCTTCGTCACTTTCATTCAGCATAGGAATGTCACCAGCGAATCGTATCATTGATATTCTTCCTCCTTGAACATTTCTTTTTTATTTCTATCAATGCTTCTTCGATGTAGAGATTGATCAGTAGAGGTGAAAGACTACATTCCTGTGTTATACCCTTTTTAATACGACGACTTCGTTCTTTGTCGTCCACTCTCATTATGCCTTCTTGGTTCATGTACGTATTGTATATTATCCGCCCCCTCCCTTTAGCTTACCCCTATTTCCCTTAGAATTTCGACCATCTTGCACCATTTCACATTGTCGATTGCTTTCTCCACGTCGACAAATCCTGCGAACGTGTCTTGATTTTTCTTTAATCTTGCTTCCATTATTAACCGCAGCATCTTAAATTGCCTTTACCTTTCCTAAAGCCAAACTGATAATCATGTAACACATCTTCGTGACAGTATTACAGGGCAATCTTCCAAGAAAACAATGCTCGTCCACTTACTGCACATGTCCCTAGGAACTTTATGCACCGGACAAACATCAATACGAGTATCGAGGATATCAGCAACCAGTTAAAAAAGTTATGGGCTAGCTTGACTCAGAAAAGGATACGACTCCGTTAAGGCGTCCTTCCCAACTGAATCAGTGACTGGGTCTGGGTCAGAAGTGATGCAACACATACCGATAAGTGAGCACATACTGGAAAGTTTCTTGTAAACTTAAATCGATTTTGTAATCGCATCTACATTTACCTCTACATCCATATTCCGCAAGCCACCTGACGTTGTGTGGCGGAGGCTACCTTGAGTACCTCTGTCGGTTCTCTCTGCTATTTCAGTCTCGTATTGTTCGTGGAAAGAAGGATTGTCGGTATGCCTCTGTTTGGGCTCTAATCTCTCTGATTTTATTCTCATGGTCTCTTCGCGAGATATACGTAAGAGGGAGCAATATACTGCTTGACTCTTCGGTGAAGGTATGTTCTCGAAACTTCAGCCCGTACAGAGCTACGGAGCGTCTCTCATGCAGAGTCATCCACTGGAGTTTACCTATCATCTCCCTAACGCTATCGCGATTACTAAATGATCCTGTAACGAAGCGCGCTGCTCTCCGTTGGATCTTCTCTATCTTTTCTATCAACCCTATCTGGTACGGATCCCACACTGCTGAGCAGTATTCAAGCAGCGGGCAAACAAGTGTACTGTAACCTACTTCCTTTTTATTTTCGGATTGCATTTCCTTAGGATTCTTCCAATGAATCTCAGTCTGGCATCTGCTTTACCGACGATCAACTTTATATGATCATTCCATTTAAAATCACACCTAATGCGTACTCCCGGATAATGTATGGCATTAACTGCTTCCAGTTGCTGACCTGCTATATTGTAGCTAAATGATAAGGGATCTTTCTTTCTATGTATTCGCAGCGCATTACACTTGTCTACATTGAGATTCAATTGCCATTCCCTGCACCTTGCGTCAATTCGCTGCAGATCCTCCTGCATTTCAGTACAATTTTCCATTGTTACAACCTCTCGATATCCCACAGCATCATCCGCAAATAGCCTCAGTGAACTTCCGATGTCATCCACAAGGTCATTTATGTATATTGTGAATAGCAACGGTCCTACGACACTCCCCTGTGGCACACCTGAAATCACTCTTATTTCGGAAGCCTTCTCTCCATTGAGAATGACATGCTGCGTTCTGTTATCTAGGAACTCTTCAATCCAATCACACAATTGGTCTGATAGTCCATATTCTCTTACTTTGTTCATTAAACGACTGTGGGGAACTGTATCGAACGCCTTGCGGAAGTCAAGAAACATGGCATCTACCTGGGAATCCGTGTCTATGGCCCTCTGAGTCTCGTGGACGAATAGCGCGAGCTGGGTTTCACACGATCATCTTTTTCGAAACCCATGCTGATTCCTACAGAGTAGATTTCTAGTCTCCAGAAAAGTCATTGTACTCGAACATAATACGTGTTCCAAAATTCTACAACTGATCGACCATCTCAACCCGTGAAGCTTCATTTAATAACCTCCTCTACTCATGGGTGCTTGACTTTTTTGTCAGGCTATATAGAAGACGCATGCATCAATATTCTCGTTATTGCTCAGGTATGAGAATCTGAACGTCTATGTTGGTTTCTGCATGATTGATTTAGATAGCTACAGGGTATGCTGGTACGAAAAAAGTCTGTGTGTGTGTGTGTGTGTGTGTGTGTGTGTGTGTGTGTGTGTGTGTGTGTGTATGTGTGTGTGTGGAAACAGTAAATGAAAATATGTGTCAGATGCAGTGACGAGCACGTGCTCCCTCCAGCTAAGTAAAAACAGCACGGGATGCTACCACAACTGAGCCCGTGGCTAGCATAATCATTTACAAGTCGCCTGGCAAATACCTTTAGTATACGTTTCACAACGGCTGCTTTCGTGCTTACTGAAATAACTTCAGGCATACACGTCCGATTCTGATGGTATCGAACTTTTTTTTCTTTTGCAGCCCTGCGTAACGCTGGAAGAAATAGCGGATTCCTTTGAGGCGGCCGAAAGTACTATCAGGCACGATGTCATAGACAAATTTTCGAAGTGTTCGTCTCAGCTTGTACCTCTTAGATAATTGTGACGTCACCTAAGTCAGTTCACGTTATATCGGCGGGCAAGTGATTACGTTATATACGATTCCCAGAACTGTATTTATTTTTGAGTTACTAATTATTATTCATCAGCTAGATACTTCGCACCATCTCTCAAGCACAGAGCTAATAGCTGTTGCACTATTTTTGTCATTCGCACTAAGCATTTAAGCGAACGCGAATTTCCTACAGACTGCGACCTTTGCAACTGAAACTGTGGCGGTCCCTTCAGCACGATTCTCCAACTGTGTCTCACGCTGGTGTGACCTTCCTCACATGGTAATCTGACGACACTTGTCGGAAGGAGTCAGTGAACTTTTTAAATCGAAGAACAACGAAATTAAAAGGAGAACTGAGTATTGCGACAAACTGATTTATTAATTTATATATTAAAAGCACATTCAAGCATTAATTCGCAGATCACAAAATGGAAGACGTGCCTGTTAATAGAAACTGAAGATCGCACATGAGCTGTCGCTGGATGTGATCATCCTACAATGTTCCGTTTCGTAGCCACGACGAAAATGCACAGTTCATAGCACATAAAATAGCCAGGAATGTTCAGTATGTTAATTAATCTTGAGGCGAACACGAATAAGGCCGACTCCGCGCGATGCATGTGAAATTGGCTCTTGGTCATGTGGATGCCGACGCAAGACATCCAGGATCTGATATAACACAGCAGTTGCTATGGAAGCAGATGTGACCTGTGGATGTCCTTTCAGCCATGGATCGGGAGTCGGATTTCACATCGTGGTGATGATCAGATACTGAAGGGGATGTAGGAAAGTGGGAGGCGACTGGCCATAATGATGAAAAGGAATATTATTCTAAATCTGGAATCACAGGAACGTTTCCGGGTGTATATCCCAGATGGTGAGATGGTTAAAATTCTATTCGGATAGGATGTGGAGAATGTATAACGTAAGATCGAGGAATGATGTGGTGAGGTGTTACATAGTGTGAGGCTTCGTAACCATGAAAGAACGTTTGGCACAGTTTGAGTCAAGTACCTTAAGTGTGGGTGAGAATAGAAACGAGATTCAGTTCATACAGCATTTGAAGTGGAGGATCTGGAGCAACGGGAAACCACTGGCGCAAGAGGGGATAGACCATTTTGAAGATATTTAGACGTCGAGCATCGTAAAAGGATGCAGTTATATTATTTGACATAGTGCTAAAATTCCTCTAACAAATGAGGTTTTATTGCTCAGTTTGTAGTCTTTTCCTTTATTATTATTTATTCCATCGCCTATCGACGTGAGAGTAGACCGGCCGCTCATCACTCGAGAAAGTTAAGAAAATATACAGACATAGCTTCAAAAATTTACATAATATGTATGTATTCTTTAAAATTTTAAAACCAGAGGTTGTTCATTGAATATTTTAAATAAAATATTGTTGCTGTCATTTGACAACACCGCTTACAAACACGGAACAGTTCTTTTTCCTGAAGCAACAAGAAGTGAGCAGCCGGTGAACACTGATGTAGGACGAAGAGCGTTTTTTAAATGATGTGGAATAAAAGAGTTGGTGGGCTCAAATGCCTCTGAGCACTATGGGACTTAACATCTGAGGTCATCAGTCCCCTAGAACTTAGAACTACTTAAACCTAACTAACCTAAGAAAGACACACACATCCATGCCCGAAGCAGGATTCGAACCTGCGACCGTAGCGGTTGCGCGGCTCCAGACTGAAGCACCTAGAACCGCTTGGCCACTCCGGCCGGCGGAGTTGGTGGGGAGTACCTCGAACTATGAGCTAGAAAAAAGAGATGGTGGTCTAAAGAGCAACACTGAAAGGAAAAGGAAGTGCGCATTAACAGCCGGACGAGAGAAACCTTTCCGGTTCGTTTCATGGCCAGATAAACGAGGTGATTATGTTTTCGTTGGACCAGGATGTGAAGAGTGTGTAGGTGTAAGTTTGGAGAAATGTGTTCGTGGTGTACAAGGGTTGATAACGGCGAACGACTGTTTTTTTTTTTTTTTTCTAGTAAACTGCACATGTTTTTGTTTTACAATATGACTATTTTCAGTCACATGTGGTCATCCACAATTACATGTTGTTACATACCCAATGCGTCGTGTCACGCAGAAATTTCACAATAGATTGCTGCATAATGCAAGGATGTGTAGTTTCTACATGACACCACTAGTCACACTGTAAAAATACGTGCAACTGGGACGGAAAAGTAAATAATATATAAATTTTGAATACCAGTGTACTAACTGAAACCTCTAGCGGCGAATATGTCGGATTTAGCGAATCATTGACGAAATTGTTGTGGTAGACGATAAAACAGAATTGAGACAGAATTGTCGATATTCGTTGGGTGTCATAGCAAGAGTAGATTTACTTCAGGAGGAAGTAAAATATTAGTTCATTTTCTGTAAGTCTCTAACGCAGAATGATAAACTTACATACATTCCATGTCCATTTGAATGACAATATATATTTAGTACTGACACGGAGTGGGAAAAAAAACTGTTTATACTTTACTGAAGGTAAATTAACATGGCAATTACAGCTTTTTAAAACCCTGTAAGAACCATTTGATGTTCGTTCGTATCCCCAGACACATTAAAAATACTTCCTGATTACAGACCCTCTCATGATGTAGCACTTTTACTACGATATTCCCTGATCTCACATCATACACTCTCGACATCTGAATAAGAAATCCACCCTGAACCCTAGCCGTACATCCACATTTCAAATAATATTCCTGTTCGTACCCGAGTCAAGTTTCTTCGCCTCCCTCTTTCCTCGTTCCTAGTTCCAAACGTGAATGACATGTTTTGCCAGAGAAGTAGGAAATTCGGAGACGCCCATTGTAGGAGAGGAGCAAGAAGAAATTAATAAGTACATTAAGGATCCTAGTCCGTGATGGTAGACAGACCTTGAAGGCGAGGCGGCCTGTACTGAATTTAAATATACAGCTTTGGCGGAACGGAAATCCAAACGACACTCACAAAAGAACTAGTCAGAATAAGGCTTGGGAGCTGTGGAGTGTGGTGTAGGTATCCATTTTTCATGTTGGCGATTTAGTAGTTACAGTAGTTTTAATCTAATTTTGCCTTTTTTGGATGTTTACTGTGTGGGGTTTCCTGTTTAGTTTGTCGAGTGTTAGTCGGAGGTATTTTAATATCTTAAAAACGGAATAGGATGCAGGATGGTTGCAAATGTGAGGCAAAGGTCTTGAGAGATGAAGCTACAGGTATTCGTCCTACAATTATTGCCTTTGTCTTTGGAAGGATTAATTTTTAGTAATCAATGGTTGCACCAGGCGATAAACTGGTTGAGATGACGGGAACATTGAGGTAAACTGAGGATAGAGTATAGGGCTAGAAGATCTGGCGTCATTGTCGCAGTGGATGAGTTTGTCTGGACAAGCGGCTTAGGCATATCTCCAGGGTAGAAGTTAGATAAGAGTGGTGAATGCACAGACACTTAAGAGATAGCTGCCGTGGGATGGAAGAGGCTGAAATTACATCTAATGCAAAATATTCAGTACGAGTAGTCTTCGTCGAGGACTGTTCGTTCTGTGGTGCTTCAGAGATCTCGAGAGACGACGGGTGTTGAGGAAAGTCTTTTGGGGAGCCGGATGGGCCGTGCGGTTGTGGAGGGAGAGAGAGAGAGAGAGAGAGAGAGAGAGAGAGTCAGTGATTTCGCGCAGAGCTCGTCAGCGCGGCGGAATGAGTGAATATTGCTGCGAATCGATCAGTTTCCCGCGGGAGCCGCCCCTGGTCCCAGGTGGCGGCCCGCGTCCCACGTGTGTGCCTTGCGGCGCTGCGCCCTGTGTATACAGCGGCGCCGGCGTCTGGGTGCGCCGCCTGTTTGCCGACGCTGTTGACTCGCCGCCTGTCGCGCGCGTGGACCGGCGTCCGCTCTTTCAGCGTCCGGCTGCCAAACGTCCGCTTACTGTCACCGAGCGTTACCGCCGCGCACAGTATTATTTACAACACATCGCGCTTTATTTTGATGCGAGGCCACAGAACCTTGGCGACTGCGTGGCTCAGAGGCGGTGCTCCAGCTTACTTTAGATAACAACTCCGAGAGTAGCTGGACATAGCCTTTGTAGTGATACAGAATACACTATACAAGCCACTACAGTCTTTACCAGCGTCAACAGTACATGGTAGGTTCGTTTACGGAAAGTATGAGGGTTGGAACTTAAATGGTGGCAACTGTTTATTCACAACCGATACAGAAGAGTTACATGTTTACACCTGTTACTGTCCTTCAAACTAGTCACCAGGGTTGTGTAGAACCCGTTATCAGCGATGTGGAAGGTGTAGTATACCGTTAGCAGAAACTGTTCTTTTGATGGTGCGAATGGAGTGGTCTAATGTTATGGTGATTCTCGTGTACATCTACATCTACACACATACTCCGCAATCCACCATACGGTGCGTGGCGGAGGGTACCTCGTACCACAACAAGCATCTTCTCTTCCTGTTCCACTCCCAAACAGAACGAGGGAAAAATGACTGCCTATAAGCCTCTGTACGAGCCCTAATCTCTCTATCTTATCTTTGTGGTCTTTCCGCGAAATATAAGTTGGCGGCAGTAAAATTGTACTGTAGTCAGCCTAAAATGCTGGTTCTCTAAATTTCCTCAGTAGCGATTCACGAAAAGAACGCCTTCTTTCCTCCAGAGACTCCTACCTGTGTTCCTGAAGCATTTCCGTAACACTCGCGTGATGATCAAACCTACCAGTAACAAATCTATCAGCCCGCTTCTGAATTGCTTCTACGTTCTCCCTCAATCCGACCTGATAGGGATCCCAAACGCTCGAGCAGTAATCAAGAAAAGGTCGTATTAGTGTTTTATAAGAGATCTCCTTTACACATGAACCACATCTTCCCAAAATTCTACCAATGAACCGAAGACTACTATCCGCCTTCCCCACAACTGCCATTACATGCTTCATATCGCGATCTCCTTTACACATGAACCACATCTTCCCAAAATTCTACCAATGAACCGAAGACTACTATCCGCCTTCCCCACAACTGCCATTACATGCTTCATATCGCGGTCTCCTTTACACATGAACCACATCTTCCCAAAATTCTACCAATGAACCGAAGACTACTATCCGCCTTCACCACAACTGCCATTACATGCTTCATATTGCTCTGCAATGTTACGCCCAAATATTTACTCGACGTGACTCTGTCAATCGCTACACTACTAATGGAGTATTCAATCATTACGGGATTCTTTTTCCTATTCATCTGCATTAATTTACATTTATCTATATTTAGAGTTAACTGCCATTCTTTACACCAATCACAAATCCTGTCCAAGTCATCGTGTACGACTGTGATGGTGTCACCCTAATGAATTACGTTCCTCCACGGCAGACCTTTAATGCACAGTATTACTGTTCGTTTTTGGAACATCACCTGCTACCAGCTTTGTGAAAGAAGCGGCGACACTTTCTGCGCAACCCACCCATCACTTTGCACGACAAGCTGTGGCTGCTCTGTTCGGTCGATGGGACTGAGATGTACTGTACCATCCACAATACTCTCCTGACTTCAATCCTTGTGACTTTCATTTTATTCCGATGATGAAGGAACCGCTTCGTGGCGTTCGGTTCAGAACTGTTCCAGAGATTCGACAGGCAATAGGCCGCTCCATTCGCACCATCAACAGAACAAACTCTGCTAACGGTATACTACACCTCCCACATCACTGGCAACGGTTTCTACACGACGCAGGTGACTACTTTGAAGGATAGTAACAGGTGCAAACTCTTTTGTATCGGTTGTGAATAAATAGTTGCCACTATTTAAGTTCGAACCCTCGTACATTAATCACACTATAATTTGTGTTATAAGTAACAAGTAAAGTGTTCAAAATTGCTTCTAAACAACTTGTTATTTCTTTGTTTCATAAGCGGAACAGCAGTAGCTTGGTAGCGAAAGGCGTCTTTGGAGCAGCACGAAATTCAACTAGACAGTTCCTTGTCGGCGGCTACTCGTTGAAAGAAGATATCTGGAGGACCGAGTCTCTTTCATGGTCTCTTGGCGTGATCCTCAAACAGAACTGTTTTTCATGGTTTACACGATGAAACTCTGTCTCGAAATCTGGCAGAAAACCCCAAGAGTAGTACACCAGTGACAAGACACAATCAATACCTTATAGGCACTGTGGTATTCCTGAGCAACACAGAGAAACAGGAGACAATCTCAGCAGCCCCTTTAGATTGTTTGCAGATGATGCTGTCACATCCCGTCTTGTAAGACTATCAGATGATCAAAACCAATTTCAAAATGATTGAGAGAAGGTATCTTCAAGGTGCGAAAAGTGGCAAATGGTTCTAATCAATGACAACTGTGAAGTCATCCAAAAGAGTAGTAAAAGATGTGCTAAATTTTGGTTACACGATAGAGCACACAAATCTAAAGGCTGTAAATTCAACTAAATACTTAGGTATGACAGTTACGAATAATATAAAATGGAACTATCCCATAGATTCTGTTGTGAGTAAAGCAAAACAAACATTACGATTTATGGCGAAACACTCAGAGTGCTACAGTTCTACTACGGAGACTGCAGCTATCTTCTGGAGTGTATAGGATCCGCATCAGATGGGACTAACGAATGACAACGAGAAAGCTCAAAGAAGAGGAACTCCACAGACATGATACGTGATTTGGGGAGGGAATCATTAGATGACATACGTTTTTCGATGCGACAAAATCTTCTCATGAAAAGTCAGTAACCGTCTTTCTTCTTCGATTACGAAAACATTATGTCTCTACTCACCTACGTACGGAGAAATTATCATCATAATAAAATAATGAAAATAAGAGCTTGCACATAAAGATTTAAGTGCTTGTTTCTCCCCGCGCCTTTCGAGAGTGAAATGGTAGCCTGAAGGTGGTTCAGTGAATCCTCTGTCAGGCACTTAATTGTGAATTTCAGAGTAATCATATACATGTAGATGTTGAAGTAGATAAGATAGTTATCAATCTATAATGATGTAAAGTTCGGTTCTGTACATACTCTTGGCATGTTAACATCTGTGCATGAAATGTGCATTGTGTGAACATATACGGTGTACGTGTTATGTCAATAAAACTGTGATAAAAAAGTGGTTATTTGAAATATGCCATTGTTAGTCTTGTGATTTTTAAAGAATTCTGAGTGACTGAAAATGTGCAAGAAAAACTAGGGTGGTAGAATATTCCGCAGTCCAGTGACCGAACGTTAAAAGTTATTTTTCGGAAACACGATTTAGTTAGTGGCACGCAACTCTAAACTTAAGAAGGGTACGGTGACGTGCAGTTAACGTTGACCAGATTCTTGGGAAATGGAATTAATTTAAAACTTGACTTTTCCTATATTGATATTTTGGTTACGTAGGTCGGAGGTAGTGATTTAACGGCTCTGAGAAGGTGATTACCTCTGGTGCATTGGACTTACTTCAGTTTATTTCGAAGACGTCATTTGTTATAAACAACCTGAGTGGGCTGCTCATGTTGTCTCTTAAATAGTTTGTATAGTTAAGGGACAACAGAGGGGCTATGACACTTCTGTTTTATTCCATGCTGTTTAACTCGATGCCTTTACGTCAGATACTACGAACCGTGACCTCTCTGACAGGAAATCATAAACGCAGTCGCACATCTGAGACGATATTCTATAAGCACGCAATTTGATTTCAAGCCACCTGTGAGGCGCAGTGTCGAAGGTCTTTAGGAAATCTAAAAATACGGAAACAATTTGAAACCTTTTGTCCATAACATTCAATACTTAGTGTGAGTAAAGAGATAGTTGTGTTTCACAACAACGATGTTTTCTAAATACGTATTGACTGTGTGTCAATAGACCGTTCTCTTCAACGTAAATCATAGTGTTGGAACACGATACATGTTCCAAAATCCTGCTGCATATCGACGTTAATGGTAGTAGTCTGTAATTTAGTAAATTACTCCTATTGCCTTTCTTGAATATTGGGGTAACCAGGGCAGCTTTCCAGTCTTGTGGTTCCGTCGAGCGAGAGGTTGGCTGGCTCTGAGCACTATGGGACTCAACTGCTGAGGTCATTAGTCCCCTAGAACTTAGAACTAGTTAAGCCTAACTAACCTAAGGACAACACAAACATCCATGCCCGTGGCAGGATTCGAACCTGCGACCGTAGCGGTCTTGCGGTTCCAGACTGCAGCGCCTTTAACCGCACGGCCACTTCGGCCGGCGCGAGAGGTTGTATATGACTGTAAAATGTGGAGCTGTTGTATCAGCATACTCCGAGAGGAGCGTAATTGGGACACAACCTTGAGCGAAGACTTAATTTTATTAAGTGATTTAAGTTGCTTCGCTAGTTTCTGGACATCGTGATTTTGCAATCGTTTAAATCTGGCATCGTTCTTGTCATTGTTTCTGCTGCGGTATTCTGACCTAATTTGTCTTCCAAGGGCGTTCTGCTCCGTCGTCTATCAATTTATTTGGTATAAAGCTCTCAATTGCTGTTGATAATATTTCTTTGAATTTAAACCACATTTGGACTACACTTACATCGTTATATTGGAAGAAGTGAAGATTGTCTCTCAGCAAGGCGTCAACATAATTTTTTTATGCTTTTTTGACCACATATAGTTTTCGTATATTTTTGTGTATCTGGGAGATGATGTATTAGTCTCGCAACGACAACTCTGTTGAAGTGAAATTACGCCTGCGAGTAAGGCAGTTAGTTTTTCCGTGAATTTAACGGACATGAATAACCTAATTTCAGTAAAGTAATGAAAGAAATACACTTTTAATAAGAATCACTGTACTAATTAATCGTCCAGCAGTAACATATTGATACGAGATTTTATCTGGTTGCCATAGCAAGGAAAATGAAAGGATAACGAAGAATACTGAGTTGTGATATCTTTAAACATAGAACAATTATCTGGCACTGAAACTGATTTCATTTCCCACATTCAGATCTGCGCAGTCAGACCCAAATATGCTAATTTACTTAAATACTTCGGATACAGCAGGAGTACGACATCACGTAAATGTAACTGTCGAAGAACACAAAAAGTAAGAAGGGAGATCAACTATGAATTGTCAACAGGCTACGCGGCCAACGAATCGTACCCCTGTTAACCTTTCACACACACACAAATACATGCCCATGCACAACATTTTAATTTTCGCTTTGGACAGTGCTACAGTGCACCAAGTGGAGGCACATGTGTGAATTCATAGTAGCTGTTGAGAACAAGTGAAGTGTCAACTATGATAGTTTAACATTATTAGAGCTCAAGCATTTCTCAATATTTGCAAGTCGTCTTTGTCCCACCAGCCTTGTTTTTTTTTATTTATTTTTTTTATTAATGTGCATGTGGGATTCTAGCTGAACAATCTTCTCGACTACATCATCGGCTGGCTCACAGACTGTGCGGGAGCATGATGATATAGATTCCCTACAGTATCGTAACTATCTAATCGAGTGCTATCAATATGACTGCCGCCGGCCGAAGTGGCCGTGCGGTTAAAGGCGCTGCAGTCTGGAACCGCAAGACCGCTACGGTCGCAGGTTCGAATCCTGCCTCGGGCATGGATGTTTGTGATGTCCTTAGGTTAGTTAGGTTTAACTAGTTCTAAGTTCTAGGGGACTAATGACCTCAGCAGTTGAGTCCCATAGTGCTCAGAGCCATTTGAACCAATATGACTGCCATGTCTTCCAATGACCAAGGCCTGTCGAGAGCTGAAGAGCTAGAATATTTGAAGGGAATTAGTGTGAGGCTGTGACGCAAGGTTCGTTGTTTTGTTATAGTCACTTAACAAACTGCTAACTGTTGTGCCAGTTACTAGTAATGTGCTCTTGTGAAAGAGATAGAGTTCCTTGGAACAAGTCTTTCGTGCTAACAAATATGCCCGTCTCTCTTCCTTTTCTCTTTTCTGTAACAGTTTCCTTTCTGCTGAATGTAGATCCTCAATCGGCAGACAGATTCTTAATGTGTCGACGTCCTGAACCGTTTGCGACGTGCTGGCACACTTATTCCTTCTGCCACTGTCTCTGGCAAGACTTGATTTTTACCTGTGGCAGTGTGGTTGAGCTTTAACGCCGCGTGGGCTTAGCCGTGCGGTCTAGGGCGCTGCAGTCATGTACTGTGCGGCTGGTCCCGGCGGCGGTTCGTGTCCTCCCTCGGGCATGGGTGTGCGTGTTTTTCCTTAGGATAATTTAGGTTAAGTAGTGTGTAATCTTAGGGACTGATGACCTTAGTACTTAAGTCCCATAAGAATTCACACAAGTTTGAACAATTTTTTGAGCTTTAACAAAAGAATTTACCTCTTACTACCCGTGCCGCAACAGTGGCCAAGAACATCACAGAAAACAGTTACAATAAGCTGCTGACCATTAAAGCTGCAATACTAAGACGGATAGCAAGTACCGACTTCTGCTTATTGTGGATATATATTACTGTAGTACTAATACTAATTTACATTTGCAGGTGTTGAGTTGACAACAGAGACGCCACATCTGGCAGAAAAACGTTACTAACCTGGCTAGGCATTTACTGGAAATGGGTGCAGATCATAGATGTGAGATCGTCATTCTATGCAGCTTCAACTCCGTACAATACTTCTTCAGTCTGCGTAGTAGGATTTATGAACATACTGTTTTCGAACATTATGAAGTACCTCAAAACGATTTATTGACACATACTCAGCACAGATTCAGAAAATATTGTCCTTGTGAAACACAACTAGCTCTTTATACTCATGAAGTAATGAGTGCTATAGAAAGGGGACGTCAAATTGATTCCATATTTTTATATTTCCAGAAGGCTTTCGACACCGGTAGTCACAAGCGTCTTTTAAACAAACTGCGTGCGTAAGGAGTATCGCCTCAGTTGTGCGACTGGATTCGTGATTTCCTGTCAGAAAGGTCACAGTTCGTAGTAATAGACGGAAAGTAATCGAGTAAAACAGAAGGAATATCAAGCGTTCCCCAAGGAAGTGTTATAGGTCCTGTATTATTCTGATCTATATTATCGACATAGGAGACAACCTGAGTAGCCGTCTTAGATTGTTTGCAGATGATGCTGTCGTTTACCGTCTTGTAAAGTCATCAGATGACCAAAATGAACTGCAAAATGGTGCGAAGTGGCAAATGACCCTGAATAAAGAAAAGTGTGAAGTTATTCACATGGGTACTAAAAGAAATCCGCTAAATTTCGATTACGCGATAAGTCACACAAATCTGAAGGCTGTATTTTCAGCTAAATACTTAGGGATTACAATTACAAATAACCTAAATTGGAACTATCACATAGATAATATTGTGGGTAGAGCAAACCAAAGACTGCGATTCATTGGCAGAACACTTAGAAAGTGGAACTGGTCTACTAAAGAGGCTGCTTAAACCACGCTTTTCCGCCCTATCCTGGAGGATTGCTGTGCGGTGTGGGATCCGAAACAGGTGGGACTTATGGATGACATCGAGAAAGTACAGAGAAGGGCAGCTCTTTTTGTATTATCAAGAAATAGAGCAGATAGTGTCACAGAGGTGATACGTGAATTGGAGTGGCAATCATTAAAACAAAGGCGTTTTTCGTTGCGACGGAATCTTCTCATGAAATTTCAATCATCAGTTTTCCCCTGCGATTGCGAAAACGTTCTGTTGGCACCCACCTCCATAGGGAGAAATGATCATCACGATAAAATAAGAGAAATCAGGGCTCGCACAGAAAAATTTAAGTGCTCGTTTTTCCGGCGCGCCCTTCGAGAGTGGAATGGTAGAGAGACAGCTTGAAGGTGGTTCATTGAACCTTCTGCCAGGCACTTTATTGTGAATAGCACAGTAATCACGTACATGTAGATGTAGATGACCAGTACCAACCATTCTTTCGGCAAAAAAAGGGTAGAAATTTTGGGAGCGCGCTGTTCGGCACAACTGTTAAACTCCCTCTGTGTGAGATAGGTAAGGAAGGACAGCACGAGCACTATGCAATTCGGACGGGAAAAATCAACCGGTTAAAACCGATACTGGTATTTCGTTTCTGCATAGCTAGCAATTTTTGTTATTTGTTTGGTCTCGGTTGTAACAGGTGTTATTGATTTTTTTACTAATAACCGATTAAAAAACTGAAATATAAATTAGACATAGCAGCGAAGCTAAAATCTTTCATTCCGAAATAAACATTTCTTAAAAGGGGCATAATTTTTATTTGTCAAATTTTCATTGGTTTGGAATATTGCGTCATTATGGAAATTTGAATAGCAATCAGTATCACGCTAATAGCAATACCGCCAGAAAACCCCCATTTCCTCAGTGCTCGCTCCTCTGAAGAACAGACACGACTCATTCATATAATAGATTCGCCTCTATGGGCAAAATATCTACCTTGTTCAGAGCGGATGCACAAATACGTCTGACCTACTGCGGAAATTTCAGAGTAGCGACCATGGAGGAAACGGACGGGGACTACGGGCAGGTGTCGCTCGGTTGGAGTGTGGGCGGACTGTGAGGCGTGCTGAGTTAGTGGGCGCAGTTGTGGTAACACTGCGTTCCGGATGGCGCAGTGGTTGACGCACCTGCCTAAGCAGCAGGACAAGCCGGTTCGGTACGCATTTTCACTGCTTGCCGGCGACTCCGCACAATATCCCAATGCAGTAATCCCTTCCCTTTCCTTTCTCCCCCTCCACCTTTAATTTACATATAAGTATCACAGTTGCAGATCTCCATGGTGTCTGTTCATTCGAAACAACAGACACCACGCAATAATATAACAAATACTTTTATTCTATGGTTCTTGAAACTGAGCCGAAATTTTTCCGTCTTTGTTCCATTTCTACGTTTATTACAGAAAATAACAGCAACAGAAAGCCGAAAATCGGTTACTTCGGAAACCGGTTAATTTTCTCGGATTTAAGGGTCAGAATAAACTAGCGCCGAAGAAAACGGATGTAACCGAAAACGGGTTTTATCAGCGATAACCGGCATCCCTTCCATCCAGCCTCGAATTATCTTGTTTAAATGTAAAACAGGGCACCACACCGGCTTCAACATGACAGAAATGGTTCGCCTGCTGTTCAGACGGTCAGCTGTGTCAGCCAGAAGTGATCATGTTGTCTTTCAAATGGCACCCCACACTATACATGACAAGTGCTAGGCCTTTGTGATGCTAGGTATTGAAACACGTATGTAACGTAGCAGCGATGGTGAGGCACGTTAAAATCTTTGACCAGAGAGCCTATTATCGTGGTTAGTATGCGCTTGACCGCGCGAGTGTTACGTGCAGTACAGTACAGTAGTAGTCGTCGTGGAGTACGCTAGTTGTCGTCATGCAGTACAGTCGGTCAGTAGTAGCAGCCCAGTGCGGTTGTGTGATGTATTCTGTCGGCAACACTGGTCAAGATGCTGAATGAGGTATATTGTTAATTAAGGTAATCATCAGTTAATGTAAAGTTTATTTATTGTAATTAATTTCCAACAAGTGCCCCAATAATAATTTTGATTTCAAAAGCAATTTTACAACAAAAATTTATTTAATTGAACTAACGATTTCGTTCCACTTCCCTCAAAGAAAAGTTTCAGTTAAATTACAAAAAAAAAGGGAATATTATTATTTGCAATGCAGTTCCTCCAAGCCGTGCGCAAGAATAAGAGCAGAAATTTGACTAGCAGCTACAATGAGGTAAGAATTTAATTCTGATTTTTGCACAGGGCCAAAGACCGATATTTCGGTTTAATTGAATTTCATTGTCACTGAAGTTTCATTAGCACTGAATTGTTTTTCATCATTTTCGTGACAGCTTATACTTTCAGTCAGATTGCGATTCTCACTTTTATTGTCATTAAATTTAATTGCTAGGGAGGTTACGTTTGGCTCCTATTCATTTTATATTTCATTTCTCTCAAAATCTCAGTGGAGAGGTTACACTTAGCGCAATGTCCATTTCTATTAAGTATTGTCATTTCATTTTAAAATTTTTGTGGGGAGGTTACACTTGGCGACACACAGTCCAGGATCGTATTTCGTTGAGAGTCTTTTGAACAACAGTCAGATATCTGCTCTTATTTGCTTAGATATAATTAGGATTTGGCGCTACGCTTTTATTAACATGTGACTTTCTTTCTACAGGTCAACGGCAATTCGTTGCTCTGTTGTATTTGTGTGTTGCTTTTGCATTGTGCTTATTTATTTTGTGAAAAATTGTGACTATTGTAAAAATGCCGCGAAAGACTGTGAATAGTGTATCGCGAGGTATTTTGAATGAAATTACCGACTTAAACAGCGTGATCGATAGTAATTGTGACACGCAGTGTAATGATGACAATCCTGCGTTCACTGACAATCAGTGCATTCCAACCACTAGTGATGACTTTTACCTTAATGATGAACAAACGAACTCAATTGTCTCTTCTGTTAATTTGACGACAATTGATGACGCGGGACGCTCTATTGTAATGAGCGCTACCCAGCTTAACACAACCGGTTTGGAAAATTCAAGTAACGTTCAAACAAATATTTCTAATGAAAATGGACAGTGTACTGAAAATACGACGGATTCATTTAATTCCGAAATAATGTCTGACAGTGTACATCCGACTGACAAACCTTTTTCTAAATCTCAGAATAACCAAATGGTTACAGTAAGCGAGAGAGTTCCAGATCCACCACTAAACAGCATAGAGAGTATAAACGCTAACTTTGGCTTTGAACAAATTATGGCAAGATTGCTACAACAACAATTTAGTGAACAGGACAAAAAATTTAATAAAATTGATGAAAATTTCAAACAACAGAACGAAAAACAAGACAAACTTAGTGAACAGGTCAAACAAGATAACGAAAAACTCAAACAATACTTGAATGAAAAATTAGACGACAATTCCAGACAGCTTAGTGAACAAATTAGAGCCGTTGCCGCGCAGTGCCATGACACTAAGGAACAGTTGCGCGTGGAAATTGAGGCTTGTTCACAAAAAAATAGCGAAGAAATTAAGTCTGTTGCGCAAGAATTAAGGGAAATGCAGACAGCCGCAACAGAAACACTCAGAGACGAAATTAGCGGAGTCGCTAAACAATGTTCTGAAAAAGCTACACAATTACGGGATGAGTTTAAAGCAATGACGGTAGAACTTTCGCCCACAATGGACGCAAAGATAGACGCAAAATTCGAACAGCAGAACACTCAGATTGACGAGCGCTTTAATCTTCACATACAAAACAGTGATACGCGTTTCCGCAAATTTATTCAGGATCAAAATAAAGTCAAACGTCAAGTCATGGAAACAATCACTGCTCAAAGACAAGAAGACAAACGTAAAATGTTCGCGAAAGCGAAGACGTATGTAGACAATAATATTACTACAGTGTCCGACAAAATTAATGCCATAGAACAGTTGAACGCGGAATTACGGGATGAAATTTCTGATCTTAAATCAAAAACAGATACACACACAGTAAATATTCAAACAGTGACAGACAGATTCGAACAATTAGAACTAACACAGGATTGCGATGTCATCAAAGCTGATGTTAAAAAACTGAGCGAAACTACACGTAAGTTGCAAAAACAGATTAATGCATCCGATTCTAAAACCGATGATCAGGCAAAAATACTGACTGAAAAATATGATGAATTGGCCAGTCGTATTGATGCTATCGAAAGTGCTAATGACAATAAATCAGACGATACTTCACCGGTTTCATTTAATCAAACACATGAATTTCAAAATTTACAGCAGACAATTAATGAGATCGATTCGTCTAATAACACGCTGCGTAGGAAGTTGTCAAGTTTACAACAAGAAGTGACAGAGATGAAAAGTATTTCAGTTAATAACACATCACAGCAGACGCCACTTTGCGAACATTTGTCAGACTCGCGCAACGCGTATAATTTGAGTAATCTACAGAGAGTACGGGACTTAGATTCCAAACAACCACAGTTCAATAGATACTCTTACGATCCTGAACCTGTTGAATCACACAGAGATGATAATTTCGATTACAAACATTTTCTGTCAGTGAGAAAGTTTAAAGTTTTTAAAAACGGTAGAACGCAGATTCACCCACTGGATTGGATACAACAGTTTAGCTTTGCTTTTCCACCGACTTGGCCTGTAACACATAAACTTGAATTTATTTGCAGTTTTTTGGAAGGCGAACCGGCAACTCGTATGAGACCGATCGCGAGACAGTGTTACTCGGTAGAGGAATTTCAGGATGCTTTTCTGTCAGCGTACTGGTCGAAGACGACACAGCGCGGAATTAAAGATCAGTTAATTAGTTTGCCAAATTACGAGAACTCAAATTTTCCCAGTGTGACGCAATTTTTTGAGCACATGGTGCAACAAAACCAGTACCTAAGTGAGCCGTACAGTGAATCCGCACTTATACAATTATGCATCTCTAAATTACCACGGTCATTACGAGTGTCGCTTCTAACGGGCCAGCAAAAAGAAAACATTTCAGCATTCAGAGATCTTTTACAGCTCTTGGAAGTACAGCAATCTGATTATTCATTTGTAAACAAAAACTTTTCGTGTAACAACCAAGGTCAACAAAAGTACAGCAATTATGATCAGACACGTAATTTCAATAGGAAAGATAACAGACGCTTTAGAAACGACAACTACCAGAACTTTGGTAACAGACAAAATTCTAATTATCAATATCGTCAAAATTTTCAGCAACAGGAATCACACTTTAGTAACAATAGAGGTGTTTCACAACAACAACATCAAAACCAGGCGGTTAGCATACCTAACCAACAATGGAATGCACAAGGTCAACCAGGCTTTAATGTTCCGCCGCGTGCACGTATAGTTCAAGATCCAACAAATAGTAACGCACGGGAGCAAGGAAACAACTATGTACAAAGAAAACAGTATTTCAATTCCCATCGCAATACACCGTATAGGAATGACTATTACGACAGACGTAAAAATAATGAGAACAATTTTCAGCGTACATCTAACAACAGTCGGTCATACCAACAGCAAAAATATGCACGAGAACCTATTCTCATGAACGAACCGGACAGTAGGTATCATCCAGAGCGTAATACGTCTGGAAGAAGTAATAGGACAGTTCAAATAGTCGAAATGCCACAGAATCCTCCTGATAATAATAACACGTCAGACAGAATCTGACTAGATACTGTACAGAACGCAGCTTCCAATAATACAAGCACTACCTTTGACACGCAAAATGTTGTTCGTGAAAATGTAATTACTTTTGACGATATCAGAGACACTCTCTTGCAGGAAAGACCAGTTATTCAGAAAACCATTTCACATCCTGTTATCGAAATTAAAATTGGTTCATCGAAATTCTCAGCAGTAATCGATTCCGGCTCACCTATATCAGTAATAAATGAGGAGACTTTTAACGAGTGTAACAAAGAGAATACCTATCCGACATTACCTTTAGGCAAAACAAAAGTGAAAGGAGCAGTATCGAGCAAAGGAGTAGACGTTAAATTACAGACGCATCTATCATTCTGTATTGGAGGTCATACTTTCCACTCAAATTTTTGGATTGTTCCTTTATTGACAACAGACATTATTTTAGGTACGAATTTTCTGGTACAACACGACGCAGTTATCGATTTTCAAAATTCTTATTTAATGTTAAAGGATGAAAATGTGCAATTGGCTTTAGAATTTCAGCACTCCTTATCTGCGGAAGAACAAACAATTAATCGCACAGAGGTCATTTCCGCAACACGTAACATAGACTGTAATCCCACATTGTTCACGGATACGTACGTACACAACTATAATACTCCAGACGAAGTTGACTACGACGTAATGCAAATGATTTCCGATAAAGTTAGACAAAGCAGTGCCACTACAGACGACGAACGAACGCACTTACACAAAATTCTTTTACAGCAAGCTCCAGTTTTTGACAACATTCCTGGTACTATGTCCGGATTTACGTATGAATTTCAAGTCAAACAGCACGATACATTTAAAGCAAAGCATTATCCCATTCCATATATTCACAGAGAACAAGTTAAAAAAAGAATTGCAGGATATGCTTGATCAAGGAATTATAGAACCAGCAGTTAGTCCGTACATAAACCCGCTACATATTGTTAAGAAAAAAGATGGCTCACTTCGCCTTGTACTTGATTCACGTCACATTAATGACATTATTATTAATGAAACTGATCGACCACAGACATTAGAGGAACTTTTACAGAAATTTCATGGTACTGCTATTTATTCTACACTAGATTTGAAATCGGGATTTTGGCAAATTCAACTTCATCCGAATTGCAGAAAATATACAGCTTTTCTCTGTTTCGGCGACTGTTACCAATTTTGCAAATTACCATTCGGGTTAACTATTTCTTCTGCAGCTTTTATTCGCGGTTTGAACACAATACTTCCGACAGAACTTAAAGACAGAATTACGACGTATGTAGACGACATTCTTATCGCAGAAGCTAACTGGTCTGAACACAATCTGATTCTTGAACAACTGTTACAAACTTTTCGTGCACAAGGACTTACAGTTAATCTTAGTAAATCGCACTTTGGCAAAACTTCCATAAAATTTCTTGGACACGTAATTTCAGCAGAAGGCATTGCACCTGATCCGGAGAAACTTCAAGCTCTACGTGACATTACTGTTCCTACGACAAAGAAGCAATTACGCAGTTTTTTGGGTTTAATTAATTTTTTCGTAAATTTATTCATCACTCTGCTTTAGACACACCCAGATTATGCCAATTAACAGGTAAAAACAGTAGCTGGTCTTGGGATAAGCAAGCACACTCTGAATTTGTGAACCTGAAACATGCTTTGTTGAATGCTCCACTTTTATCGCACCCAGATCTTACCAGAAATTTTTCCATTGCCACTGACAGTTCCAACACCGCTTTAGGCGTACACATTTTCCAGGAAATTGAAGAAGATGGTTCTACAGTAATTAAAAACATCGCATTTGCAAGTCGCATTCTGTCACCTGCTGAACGAAATTATTCGGTTACAGAATTGGAAACATTATGTGTTGTATGGGCTTTCACGAGATTTCGGCACTTACTTTATGGCAGACACACCACCGTTTACACAGACCACAGAGCGATACAATTTTTACTTTCAGCTAAATTTACTCACGACAGATTAAGTAGATGGAAACTTTATTTACAGGAATTTAATTTTACAATAGTTCACATTCCCGGCACACAAAATGTTATAGCAGACGCACTATCCCGTTCTCTGAGCAACAATCAGCAAGACGTAGCAACCAACTTCTGCAAAGCAAATTTCAGTGTCATGTACATTCAGCAAGTTGCATTTGAAAACTTTATTTCATCGTCATTACAGGACATAGCGAAAGAGCAAAATAAAGACAACGTGTGGAAAGAAATTAAACAACTTTGGCAAGATAGGAAAAATGTTACGATTAGAAACCACTACACTGTACGCAATGACATTCTGTTTCGCCGCTCTCATCCTGACAGCAACAATTGGTTATTATGCATTCCTGACGAACTGGTCAACAAATTAATCTGGTACACTCATTTAAGTTACGCACATTACGGAGCACGAAAATGTTTTCTTATACTGAGACAGAACTGTTATTTTACCAACATGGAGAAACGTATACGACGAGTTTTAGCGTCTTGTAAAATTTGCCAGAAAGCTAAATCAGACACCACTTCACATATTCCTCCTTTATATCCCATTGTACCTGTTAAATTAAGACATATGGCCGCAGTAGATATTTTTGGTCCAATTCCGAGAACTAACAGAGGTTTTTGCTACATCTTTGTCGCTGTTGAGCTCACTTCAAAATTTGTCACTTTCACTCCATTACGCAAAGCTACTGCTAAAACTGTTTCGAAAGCATTTGTAAAACATTTTCTATTTCATGTAGGGCATGTGATGAAAGTAATTTCTGACAATGGATCTCAATTTCGTAGTAGCGTATGGACACGCATGTTACGAGCCAGAAACATTTCTCCGATCTATATATCCAAGTACCACGCTTCTTCGAACCCCTGTGAAAGATTAATGAAAGAAATTTGTAAACTGTGTAGAATATACTGCCACAAAAGACATATTGATTGGGATACACACATACTCTCATTCCAAGATGTAATTAATTCCATTCCAAATGAATCCACTATGCTATCTCCGTCTGTTATACTGAAAAACGTTGAACCACCAAACAAAATTAAAGAATTAGTAATCTTCCCTACCTGTCGTCGACTAAGACACCACGAAATAATTGACATTGCGCTGAACAACATCAGACGTGCCGCAGAGCGCTGGAGAAGACAGCAAAAACAGGTTTGTAGACGCCGAGACTTTCACGTTGGACAGAAGATATTAGTGCGTACACACTATTTATCCAGTAAATTAAAAGGTAAGTGCAGTAAATTTGAACTTCTATACGCAGGTCCATATCGGATTCGCAGCATTCCTCATCCCAATGTTGTACACGTCGAAACTTTGAGAACCAGAAAATCGAAAGGCAATCACCATATCTCAAACATTAAACCGTTTATTGAATGAAGACACTTTATGATTCAACACACTATGATGCCATTTACTTATGCAATTATATTCACATGACTAATTACTGATGATTATCGTATTTTTTCTTGGCAAGTGCCCGGCAAGGTAAGGTTAGCAGGTCGCTTTTCTTGTCGTTACACATCAGACCGTGCACATTTTCCACTTTTTTGTGTATATGATTGTACTCCAGTTTTGTTTGTATGTATTGTGAAATAGTTAGGATATAACACACACCAGTTGACTTTGACATTTTTTTTTTGCCCTATGATATCTCAACATCGTGACTGTTTTACATTTTTTGCTGCTGCATTGTGATATTCTGTGTACATTTTTGCGTCTGAACACTGTCAATGTCTTTGACACATTACGTTTTCTGTCATGTTATGCTGTATGGTTAATTATGTAACCATAAACCAGTCATTATTTAGTGGGTATATGATTTAAATGCAAGACGTTCATCAATTTCAGAAAGAAATGATGCGTGTAAGAAATAAATTCAACAGAAATGGGAATTTCACCTACGGAATAAACGAAAGAAGATGCAATAACTTTATGAGGAAGAGTAAATGGATCAGGATTAACAAGAATATACTATACTCATAGTAGAATAGCAGTCTTAACTAATTTTTTCTTTCAGAATACAAGGTGATTGATGCAGGCTGTCAGACTGAACTACACATCTTAGTTTTAGTGATGAAATATGCTAGAGATAAGGAATAGTTGTGTAATGAGTAATGAAGTGATATTTTGCAAATGATAATGAATGCTGATGAATAATGATGAAGAATATGCTGTTATGAATAATGAAGTTTTTCTTTACAGGTGATGATAATAATGAAGTTATGATAATATGGATAATGAAGTGATTGATAATGAAGTTTTTTCTTTACAGATGAGGATAATGTTGAAGTTATGTATTTATGCTATGTAGTTATTTAAGTATTTGTTGCAGTTTGTTTTGACAGCAGGTGTTATATTGCATAGTAGGATGACGGAAAGTTTTGGAGAGGACAGCTATGGAACACATTTTTATACACATTTCACTACCTGTTAACTCGAAGTTCACTACTTTTCAGCATAGTGTGCGTTTCTTCTTTCAGGTCAATAATCCATTTTGTATTTTGTCCAGGAGAAGCTTTTCATGATACTTACTAAACCTGTTACTTATTATACCTGTTCTAGTACTTGCATTTTTATTTTTTTACCCATTTGTGTTTATCATTTATAAATGTGATCACATATACTGCCTTGTTACATAACCTTGCTACAGCTGACTCACGACGAATGACGTTAACTATCCTCATTTGCAGCAATAGGTCAAAAGCAAATAGTGTTATGCCTCAGCAATTAATTATCGATCCCAACGCAATGCATTGCTAACAAAAAAATGTATTACCAGTCCCAAATAGTGATACCAGTTTGAGAAAGTTCTGAGTAATGCTGAACAGCAATGAATAATATGTCACTTGGAAAATGATTAATTAATTATGCTATACTTTGTAATTGGAAAGGAATGTGATTGTTTAATAATGCTTTGTAATTAGGAAAAAGCTAATGATTCTTACTATATTGAAATGACAAATGATTAATTAACTATGCCATACTTTGTAACTGGAAAAGAATGTGATTGTTTCATAATGCTTTGTAATTAGGAGAAGGCTAATGATTAATACTATTGGAATGACAAATAATTAATTAACTATGCTATACTTTGTAACTGGAAAAGAATGTGATTGTTTAATAATGCTTTGTAATTATGAGAAGGCTAATGATTAATACTATATTGGAATGACAAATAATTAATTAACTATGCCATACTTCGTAATTGGAAAAGAATGCGATTGTTTCATAACGCTTTGTAATTAGGAAAAAGCTAATGATTATTACTATTGGAATGACAAATGATTAATTAATTATGCTATGCTTTATAATTGGGAAGGAATGTGATTGTTTAATAATGCTTTGTAATTAGAAGAAGGCTAATGATTCTTAATTATGCTTTGTAACTGGAAAAGAATATGATTCTTACTATATTGAAATGACAAATGATGCTATGCTTCGTAATTAGAAGAAGGCTCATGATTCTTAATTATGCTTTGTAACTGGAAAAGAATGCGACTGTTTAATAATGCTTTGTAATTAGGGAAAGGCTAATGATTAATACTATATTGAGATGACAAATGATTAATTAACTATGCTATACTTTGTAACTGGAAAAGAATGCGATTATTTAATAATGCTTTGTAACTAGGAAAAGAAGGCTACTGATTCTATGTAAAACAATTAATGAACATTTTTCTGTAATACTACATACTTGGTACAGAAATGTTCAATAACTGGGCTATGAATGCCGCAAACTACTAATGAAGACTGTAATTGTCAATATTATGTGACTTAATGTCCTTCACCTCATGAGCTAACTACCCTTAATTACTGCAATGTCCATTTGTCCTGTCTATCCTAGTGATCATGGAGCACTAACTTTGGTTTTGCACTAATTCTACGTTGGTGTGCCTTGTAAGAGCGTGGTGTTGACACGACATGCTGTCCACCACCGTGAGCGATGAAGACGTTATTATGGTCCCACTGTTTGGTGTACCTAATGTTCTGCCAAAATGAAAACATGGAACATTACTACGACAGTTCAGTGTCTTGGCTACACTGATAAATTCTGATGGGAAAAGAACTTCAAATTGTGTCACTTGGTGTTGTACTTCTGTGGAAAGATATGGACTTTCAGAACAGCTGTGTGCAATCTAAAGTGCTACAACCATGATGCAATCCTTCCCTTTCCTATCCTAATTCTTGTCACATAGTGAAAATCATTTTTTGCTAACATCATTTATGTTCATGGCTATACATTTTTTTCGATTCGCTGAACTCCAGTGCGAGTACATTTATGTCGCTTGTCGATATGATTTTTTTTGCCATTATGTTTATTTATTGCGAAAATGCTAAAGACATTTTTTCGATTTGTTCTGAGGTACAGTATATGTACACTCTTGTCTTTTATATTGTATATACATTTTTTATTTTAATGATATGTTCTGAACTACAGTGCATGTGCACTTATGTTAGGTGTTAATATGTTTTCTACTGAACTTCAGTGCCTGTGCACTTTTCTCATTTTTCAATATGATTTGTCCTCATTCTGTATGTTCAATACTGTACGTATGCACTTATGTCATTTGTTAAGAATTTTTTCAGTGCCTGTGCACTTTGTTTTCTGTCAAATAATTTGTATATACAGTTTTCTGATTTACTACTATGTTTTGTACTCACATTTTGTTTTTGTCTGATATATTTTGTACTCGGTGCGTGTGCACAACATTTAATTTATGTACTAAATTTGAGTATTCTGTAAACTGTAAAAATTTCTTGCGATGGCAAGTCCAAATGACTCACCATCGCTGCCAAATTTTTGCCCCCCCAGTGGAGGGTTATGAAACACGTATGTAACGTAGCAGCGATGGTGAGGCACGTTAAAATCTTTGACCAGAGAGCCTATTATCGTGGTTAGTATGCGCTTGACCGCGCGAGTGTTACGTGCAGTACAGTACAGTAGTAGTCGTCGTGGAGTACGCTAGTTGTCGTCATGCAGTACAGTCGGTCAGTAGTAGCAGCCCAGTGCGGTTGTGTGATGTATTCTGTCGGCAACACTGGTCAAGATGCTGAATGAGGTATATTGTTAATTAAGGTAATCATCAGTTAATGTAAAGTTTATTTATTGTAATTAATTTCCAACAAGTGCCCCAATAATAATTTTGATTTCAAAAGCAATTTTACAACAAAAATTTATTTAATTGAACTAAAGATTTCGTTCCACTTCCCTTAAAGAAAAGTTTCAGTTAAATTACAAAAAAAAAGGGAATATTATTATTTGCAATGCAGTTCCTCCAAGCCGTGCGCAAGAATAAGAGCAGAAATTTGACTAGCAGCTACAATGAGGTAAGAATTTAATTCTGATTTTTGCACAGGGCCAAAGACCGATATTTCGGTTTAATTGAATTTCATTGTCACTGAAGTTTCATTAGCACTGAATTGTTTTTCATCATTTTCGTGACAGCTTATACTTTCAGTCAGATTGCGATTCTCACTTTTATTGTCATTAAATTTAATTGCTAGGGAGGTTACGTTTGGCTCCTATTCATTTTATATTTCATTTCTTTCAAAATCTCAATGGAGAGGTTACACTTAGCGCAATGTCCATTTCTATTAAGTATTGTCATTTCATTTTAAAATTTTTGTGGGGAGGTTACAGTATATATGATGAAGAAGAGTGCTACATTGTATCGTTCATCCTCCTTGGAGCCTCCAAACACAGATACGTACGCCACAGGGGTGACAGCAACGCGGGACGGGGGCTGTGGTGCCCGTAGTGAAAGTTCAGTTGCTTTATAGAGGCACGTGTATTGTTAGCTCTTGCTAACATTAAAAGAATAAGCTGATGTGACTTACAGAGACGCTAAACACAAACATGTAAAAAGTTAAATAAAATCTTAAAAATGGCATCGTCACAGAAAAATTAAATACAGTACAGTATTTTTGTAAATGCAGAAGTAATTATACATTTCTGTAGCCACAAAATCCGGGATTTTAGGACTTGTGACGAATATGTGGCTCATATGAAAAGGAAGAGTACATGTCAACAACTTCTGAGTGACGAGACTGACAAGTGTACTTCTTGAGGGTAATTTTCTTCTGTCGTTGCAACTACAAAAATGCGTGAGTTTCTCGCCATACGCGTTTCGCTTTATTGAGGTAAAGCATTGCTTTCAGATCGGAAAACAGTTCGTTAAGAATAGGTTGATTTATACTTACTGTGATTTTTCGGCTGATTTCTCGCTTGCATCGGGAAATACCGTCTACTAGCACATCGTTGTTTTTCTGTGTTGGACACTGATAATTACGGTCTAATTTTTAGATGTTCTGCAGCACTCACTGTGCAACAACACACTGTTATGCACACCACTGTATTCTGTTTGTTTTTGTACTGCAAGTATATGTTGTGGTTTGTGTTCTGTAGTGTTTCCAACATAACCTTTCCACTATTTTTGTATTTCACCTACTTCCTTTTTTAAAGAAAAAAAAAGAATTAGGTTGTTGTGTCTGTGTAGCTCTATTTAATTATGTTTCTGTGTACTTTTGTTTAGGGGAGGGGGAAACCATGGTTTTGACATAAGTATATAGTGTGAGTTAGAGGAGAAGGTGAAGAGCGAGAACTGAAATGAAACTGTGACTGGAAGGGGGGAGGGGTTGTGGGAGAGTGGGAGGGGTTGAAGAATGGAAAAGGCTCTTTTGTTTTTCATGTAATTTCATCAATTGTTCTATATAGAGTCTGGTTTCTAATATTTATCTGGTCATTGAGCAATGTTTATTTTGTGTTCATGCTTCTTGTATGTGGAAATTTTCTTGTAAAGGGAAAAGGTGTCTGCCTTCACTGATTTTAATGATATTAATATCGTTATCAGTATTGCTTGGTCTATGGTTTTCTTCTTTTAGACAATCCGCAAATGTTCAATGATTTGTACCACATTTAAATGCTCTGATGTGTTCTTTATATCTTGTGTCAAATGTCCTGCCCGTCATTCCAATGTATATACTCGCACAATCTCTGAATCTGAGCTGATAGGGCCCACATTTTTGGTATCTGTTTGGTTTTGATTTCAGTTTTGGGATGTGCTTTTGTATGGAATTGTTTGTTTTGTAAGCAATGTTTATGCTTTGTTTTTTGAGTATGTTATCTATTTCTTAACGAACGGTTTTTCGATGTAAAAGCAAATCAAAATGTAAATTACAGATCACTGATGATGCTTTACCCCAATGAAGAGAAACGCGTCTGATGAAATGATCACGCACTTTGTAGTTGGAACGATAGAACAAATTCCCCTCGAGAACTATAAAGCAACTACGACACTATGTCCACACAAATAAAGAATGACAAGTGTATATCTACATCTCTGCTCTGAAATTCAGAGGGTTCATCGAACCACCTCCGCTATGTTTGTCTATCGTTGCACTCTCGAAGAGCGCACGGGAGACATAGAAATCTATGCGTGTGGGCTCTGATTTACCTTATTTTATCACAATCATCATTTTTCCCTGTGTAGGTGGGCGCCAAGAAAATATTTTCGCATTTGGAGAAGAACGATGGAGATCGAAATTTCGTAAAGAGACCTAGCCTCCCCTGTCCCGCGATCATACAAAACGAGCTGCCCTTCTTTGAACTTTTTAGATGTCCTCCGACAGTCCTGTCTGGAAACGAGCCAATACTGCACAGCACTACTCCATAGAGGGCGGACGTGCGTAGTTTAGGGAGTCTCTTTAGCATAGCTAATGCATCTTCTAAGTGTTTTGCCCATAAAACGCGGTCTTAGGTCTGCCTTCCCTACATCAGCAGCTATGTGATCGTTCCACTTCAAGTTTTTTGTAATAGGTATTCGTACATATTTGGCTGAATTTACGGCCATTACATTTGTGAGACCTATCGTCTAATGGAAATTTAACGTATTCCGTTTAGTACTCATGAAATGACCTCACACTCTTCGTTATTTAGAGTCAGTTGCTACCTTTCGAGCAATACAGATATGATGTGTAAATAATTTTGCAACTGTTTTTCACCTTCTGATGATTTTACTCGACGGTAAATGACAGCATTATCTGCAAACCACCTAATATGCCTGCTCATATTGCCTCCTAAATCATACATACGTTAGAACCAGTAAATGCACGTGCTTTGGGAACGCCAGATATCCCTTCCGTTATACTCGATGACTTTCCATTAGTTATTATAGATTGTGACATTTCTGATAGGAAATCATGAATCTAGTCACAGAACAGGGACTATACACCATAGGCACGCAATTTTATTAGAAATCTCCTGTGAGAAACGGTTGCAACAGCCTTTTGGAAATGTAGAAAGATGAATCAGTTCTCGATCTCCTGTCGATAGCAATCATTACTTCGTGAGAATAAAGATCTCGTTGTGTCAATACTCGTTTTTCTCGATGTAATTCATAACGTTCGAACACAGTAGCTTATATGTTCTAATACCTTACTGAAAATCGACATCATGAAACGGGCCTGTAGTTCATCGGATTACTCCTCCTTTTCTTGACTATTGGTGTGATTTGTGCAACTTTCCAGTCCTTAGGTATGGAACTTTCATCAAGCCAGCGGTTGTAATTCATTGTTAAGTCCGTAGTCATTGTATCGGCATTCTCTGAAAGGAATGTAGTTAGCATACAAGCTGGATTGGAAGACTTGCTTTTATTATGTGATTTAAGCTGCTTTCGTACACCGAGGATATCTACTTCTAAGTTACTCATGTCGCCAGAAGTTACTAATTCGAATTGTGGGATATTTAGTTCGCCTTCTTTGGTGAACGATTTTCGGAAAACCGTATTGAGTAACGCCGCTTGAGCGTAACATTACCATCGCTGTCGCGTATTGAAGGCATTGGTTGTGTCTTGTCGCTGGTGTGCTGTACTTTACGTGTGACAATATTCCCTTCGGAATTTCTGCAAGATTTAAAGACAGTTTTTTGTTGCGGAAATTATTTAAAATATCTCGCATTGAAGGTCGAGCTAAATTTCGAGCAGTAAGTATTTTGGTATTTTTCGCTCTTTTAAATTTGCACGCTTTTTTCGTTGCTTCTCCGACAGTGTTCTGACCTCTTTTGTTCACCATGCGGCGTCAGTTTCGTCTCTTACTGATTTATTTTTTTATTAATCTCTCCATTGTTGCCGACACTATTTCTTTGAAACTAAGCCGTATATCGTTTGTGCTTAAGCAGTTAGTTCGGAAGGAATTGAGGCTGTCTCATAGGAAATTCTGAAGGAAATTTTTATCTAGATGTTCTCTACTTCGTTTTTCAGCCTCACTTTTCCGCACTCGCATCTATACATGTTGTATAGGTTAAACAGCATCCTTCCCGACTGTAATAAAGTCTAAGACCAAACGCGTTTCTGTTTTATCGAAAGCATCTTCAGTGATCAGTAACTACATTGTTTTTTCTTCCAATTTTGGTTTGCTGGAATTATGAACAGTTCTCGTGCAATAACTCACAACTATGACAGTACTACTATAGTAGTCAAACCACAAATGTAAGAAAAAGTATGTTGTTACATTGACCGCAGAAGATGCTATAGAATAAAGTGAAAGGCGTTTGGTCTTAACCAGAGATCATCATAGTCTCCAAAGACGGTATTTAAAGTGTCTAGAATTGGCGTTTGTTTTGGTGCGTTTTTGATGTTACAATATTTATTCTGGCTACAACGACCTGTTGGTCACTGATCCCAGCATGTATCATAATGTTCCTTATTGTCTTCGGATTACTTGTTGCTAAGAGTTTCAGTTTTTTATTTTATTTTTTTTTTTTTTTTTTGGCAATCACTTACACTTAGAAAGAAGTCCTGACCTAATTGCTCAAAATAACTTTCGGAGAAAGCATTTGTTCGATTTGGAACAAAGCTTTGTTCCTGCCACCAATTTAATGTTTTTTTTCTCTACTATATCGAGGTTGGATAGAAGTCACCACCAAGTAGGAGTTTAATTGTATGAGTGGGGTACCTATCTGAATTGAGACAAGTCTTCTTTGATCTGTTTAGCAACTGTATCATCTGAGTCAGGAGGTCGGTAAAAGTGACTGGTCATTAATATATTCTTGTTGTCAAGTATATCTTCTACGTACTAACTCACAGGTTCTGTCTACTTCAAATTTGCTACGAGATGGACTACTCAGAACAGCAACAAACGCATCTTCACCAACTGTATTATATCTATCCTTCCACAACTCAATTAGGCCCTTTGTAAAAATTTCGGATTTACTTATCTTCGGCTTTAGCGAGCTGTCAGTACCTATAACGACATGCGTTTCAGTGCTAACTGTTAGCGCCTGGAGAGTTGCTTCTTTCCCAGTACAGTTACGACAGTTCTATAACACCTATGATTCTTACAGTAACCCTTGTCCTGTGTTTGACCTGCACCCTTTGTGACTAAAATTCTTCTTTCTTTCCGGAGACACGCTAACCTAAAAAACCACCCAGACAATCCCACACAGCCCCCGCTACTCGTGTAGCAGCCTCCTGTGTGTAGTGGATCCCTGACCTATTAAGGGGAACTGAAACCGCATCACAACATGCCTCAAGTCGAGGAATCGACAGCGTATATGGTCGCAGAACAGTCAGGGCCTGTGATTCAGATCATCCACTGGGCTCTGTACCAAATGACCACAGTAGGTTCTGTCGATGGTGCTGCAGCTGTTGAAGTTTGTCTTCGTCTCGTAAGCAAGACTGACAGTCTTGAACAACGCAGACAGCCGCTGAAAAACCTAGAGCGTACATATCATTAATACCGTTATGAGACACCAACCGCTGTTGGGTACACACTATTCTCTCCATGGCATCCGTAAGGAATTGTTACACAACTGGGATGAATTCCCCCGGTCGGCACACAAAGTGAAATTTGGACTTCTTCCACTCCTTGGCAGCCTAGACACTAATAGGGCGACCACGAACCTAATATATGTCCCGCAAAATACGTGTATCTTCACCATATGTGCCTGTCCAAATCTTTCAGATTGTGAGGATTCCTCTAAAACAAAAAAAGCGACCGTACCTGGATAAGGGTCTTTAACAGGCTCAAATAGCGCCTTAAACCTGTTTGTTGGAACAAACCGGGAAGGCCATTCGATTGGCTCCCCCTGGAAAACCTTTTTCTGCTACACCTTGGGACGAAGTCTGACAAGGCGAAGGTGAGGGGTCAACTTTAGTGTAGGCAGTAGCCAGGGCAGCCGCAGTAATGGACAGATCGGGAAATACGTGGGACGTGCTGAATGTCTCTCAGAACACCACGCCTGCCTTCAACAGAGGTGCCCATTGGCAACAACCTCAAGATGTGTGACAGAGGGCAACACCGCCTGTAGCTGTGAACAAAGGGTTACTAACTTTGTCTACAGCCGAACACGGCAATCACTATGCATTAAAAATGATGGCAAAACTCTGCAGTATACAGTTATTAAAACTCTAGACAGCACCTAGTAAGAACAACACGTAAGAAATTGAAGGATTACAAGTACTAAGCACACTGGAAACTGAAAATAAGTGCTCCTGTTCCGAGAACGTTATTTACAGACAAACGCTGCACTAGGCTATGCTATTGCAGGAGCGGAAGCTGATTGTCTGACCGCCCCTGGACTACTAAATCCAAAACAGACGCCTGTGGTGGTAAGTGACAGCGCTTAACTCTACATGACTATTATAACACAGACCCTATGAGAGGCTTATCCACTTTGAGGAACGACAAAGTCACCCACCCAATTCCCAAGTCAGTGGGAGGACACACTTTCATAAACGTCAAATAGCAGTTGTTACTTGGGATTTACTGTACGATAGCATACCAGAATACGACTAACTTTCCAGGCATTAAATCTATATGACACGTCGGTAACTGAGTAGTCACTGACAGTTAGAGAGATAGCGTTATCTTGGATGTAATAGGCTGAAGTGATACTGACTTGGAAATGAGTGGTCTCTGCGGCTTAGCAGCGGGAACGGCTGCCTTTGTTTCCCTTTCCAGCGTTCTAGATATGCAAGTTGTGCCAGTTTGGAGATGTACAACAGGAAAGATAGATATTGGTCTCCAAAGTCTTGAATCGCAACGCTAACGAACTACAGGGAGTGGAACGCTGACCACAAGGATTGGTACCGTGTAGGGTGGCTATCTTTCACTTTTTTAGCATTGAAGGTTAACAACTAATAAAGGTAGGAAAAGGGTTCAATGTAAAGTATATTTTTATTGCTTTTAGCAATATGTAATAAGTAATTGTCACTGATAAACAGCTTCAAAGAATCTTTGCAGTCTATATTTGAGAATGAAATTTACAGCCTTTTATTCATAAAACGAGCTAGCGGGGATACAACACAAGCGAATGCAATGCTCACTGCTGTCACAAGGTAACACGCGAAAGCAAAACGTACTGAAGCAATACAATTGAGAGTAGTGTTCGTTGTTTCCACAAAACAACGAGTAATTAGGCTTAGTCACTGTGCGCAAGGATAACTCCGGCACAATGAACTGAGGAACTGAATATACGACGGGTTATATTTTTTATGGGTCGCCTAGAGAGGACAAGTTGTAACACAAGTTAAAGTATCTGAGGTTAACAGTTACTAATTTGCTCTAATGTCTGACACAAATATGAACGAAGAGAAGTTGTGTCCAGCTCCAACGAAATCATAAAAAGGCGCTATAACAGCGGTGAGAGACTGAAAATTGTGCAAGACTGTATGGAATAAGTGCAACAAGATTTGATTGTCTCGGCAACTCGAGAAATCAGAATTAATGTTACAACGAGGAACAACAAAGGTAAGCAAGTAAAGAACGGCACAGAATACGGATACCATTTCCGCAGCTGCGGCTGCAACATTTATATTCCCATAAATAGCTGGTATGCACCGATCAGCAACTGTCTGCAATTGTCTGCTGCAGGATATCCTAAATCTAAGTTCACATCCCTGAATTCTCTGCTTTAAATACCTTATATGGAAGGGAAGACTCCATCTTGTTGCCAGTACGATGGGTGGGAACTGTTGCTAAATTCATGAAGGACTAGGAGAACGCACACTTAAGTTCCCTCCTCTTGCGCACAAGACTGAATTTTTTCAACACAATGTTGGTACTGGGCGGAAGGAGTGCCTTCATGATTGGTCAGTCTCACTTGCCAGAAAGCTGTGTACAACGACACAATACTATTGGCTGAACTCAATTTTTAGAGCGAATGCAGTGCCTTCCTCACGCTGGTCGGTGGGTGAAGCGGCGTCTGCGTTTCTGATATACATACAGAGAGGCAAATATGTCCTGGTCAGTTATTCTCTGGGGGACTGTGTGACAGCTTTGAAGTTCACTGACCACAAGGGTGTAGGCACCCGCCCGCCATTCAGTAGCTTCACGACTCCACGAAACTAGCTGTATTCCCAGATCTACATCTACATCCATACTCCGCAAGCCACCTGACGGTGTGTGGCGGAGGGTACCCTGAGTACCTCTATCGTTTATTCCTTCTATTCCAGTCTCGTATTGTTCGTGGAAAGAAGGATTGTCGGTATGCTTCTGTGTGGGATCTAATCTCTCTGATTTTATCCTCATGGTCTCTTCGCGGTATATACGTAGGAGGGAGCAATATACTGCTTGACTCTTCGGTGAAGGTATGTTCTCGAATCTTCAGCCCGTACCGAGCTACTGAGCGTCTCTCCTCCAGAGAGTTCCACTGGAGTTTACCTATAATCTCCCTAACGCTTTCGCGATTACTAAATGATCCTGTAACGAAGCGCGCTGCTCTCCGTTGGATCATCTCTATCTCTTCTATCAACCCTATCTGGTACGGATCCCACACTGCTGAGCAGTATTCAAGCAGTGGGCGAACAAGAGTACTGTAACCTACTTCCTTTGTTTTCGGATTGCATTTCCTTAGGATTCTTCCAATGAATCTCAGTCTGGCATCTGCTTTACCGACGATCAACTTTATATGATCATTCCATTTTAAATCACTCCTAATGCGTACTCCCAGATAATTTATGGAAATAACTGCTTCCAGTTGCTGACCTGCTATTTTGTAGCTAAATGGTAAGGGATCTATCTGTCTATGTATTCGCAGCACATTACACTTGTCTACATTGAGATTCAATTGCCATTCCCTGCACCATGCGTCAATACGCTGCAGATCCTCCAGCATTTCAGTACAATTTCCTATTGTTACAACCTCTCCATACACCACAGCATCATCTGCAAAAAGCCTCAATGAACTTCCGATGTCATCCACAAGGTCATTTATATATATTGTGAATAGCAACGGTCCTATGACACTCCCCTGCGGCATACCTGAAATCACTCTTACTTCGGAAGCCTTCTCTCCATTGAGAATGACATGCTGCGTTCTGTTATCTAGGAACTCTTCAATCCAATCACACAATTGGTCTGATAGTCCATATGTTCTTACTTTGTTCATTAAACGACTGTGGGGAACTGTATCGACCGCCTTGCGGAAGTCAAGAAACACGGCATCTACCTGTGAACCCGTGTCTATGGTCCTTTGAGTCTCGTGGACGAATAGCGCGAGCTGGGTTTCACACGACCGTCTTTTTCGAAACCTATGCTGATGCCTACAGAGTAGATTTTTAATCTCCAGGAAAGTCATTATACTCGAACATAATACGTATTCCAAAATTCTACAACTGATCGACGTTAGAGATATAGGTCTTGACCTATGAGGTACACAAACTGCCTCTTGCTGACAAAAGAGCAGTAGTTACGTTTCCAGCGTCACACCATCCCAGCGTGGCAGTCTTTCCAAACACACTTCTCCTGTACCCTTGCTAAAACAGCTTCGAAATACCGGCAAAAAAGTAATTAATATTGCTTAGCGATATGTGACAGTAACGTCACAACAGTGCTTAACACTGACTACAGAAATGACTTGCTTATGAGATGATAAGCAGGCCTCGCAATGGAGAAGTGGTTAATTCTTTCGCCTGAGCCTTCAACATACACCTCAGCCACACAAATCGTCAGACATCCTGAGTGCGAACATTATGTCGCCCATTAGTTGTTTAACTTCATGCGTTACTGTAGTTGTAATTAATGTCAGATTATTTGCCGTCTGTGTGAATGAACTTCTTTAGAATAAATGATTTTTGAGTTAGAAAAATTTCAGAAATACAACCCAGTTTCTCTGCTTCTACAAGGTGTGTGTATTGCAACGTCCCCTCTGGTAGTTACCATCGAAGACACGATGATGTACGCTGGTGGCAACAGATGACATTGTACTTGGATATAATGCAGTACACGTTGCGAGCGCTCTTTCCATAAACTCGTGTTTGCTACAGATGTGTGCCTTTACGTAGCAGAAATAGTACAGTCTTAGGTCTATTGAAAGCATGCACTGCTATAAATGACTAATAGGATGCTTGGATATTAAGAGTGAAAATTTAAACATTTTTTATTTATCACAAGAATTATCCTTGTGGAATGTGCACCACTCATGTTCACAATCACTTTAAATAATAATCACACACAGACGAAATAATTAATAAAATGGAAATCAGTGCTAGTTACAATTCGCCCATCATTATGTGCATCCTTTTCCAATCACGTTCTCCTTCAAACTGTATTTACTCCTTCGTCTCAGGCCGATTTGGAGCCATTGTTGTCGAATATTAGCCAATCAGAGGCCAGGAACGGCAACATTTTTTTATAATGGCGTGCTATGGAAAGCCCACAAAAGTCACATAATTTACTACCTGATGTTTTCTGCACGTTAGTAACTACAACACCAAGTGGACTAAACGTGTCAGGATAGACTGACCTTTTAGCGTCAATGTATCCACAGTTCAACACTTGAATACTGCTGCTAATTGCTCGAATTATTAGAGCACTTGGCCGAGAAGGGCAACGGTCCGGATTTTAGATGCCTCGGTCCGACTCACAGTTTTAATCTGCGAGGAAGTTCCGCTCTAATTATTAGTTTACACATGAAGTAAATGTTGATGGTATGTTGTTCCGCACAATGTCCTCAATCACCAGTAAAAATCACCGCACTTATCCGCCTGACACCCTGTCTAGCAATGTACCTTTGATTGTTAGCAGAAGTTTGATTGAGGAGCAGCTTAATGATACCCTACTGTGTCATCTGGCGCTCAGTACATGATCTTCAATTACTTAAGAATACATGTGTGCCTATAGATTCATTCACAGGAAGAATACATACGAAGGCCGTTCAATGAGTAAAGCAACACAACATTTGCCGAAATTAGTTTGGTTTTAAGAGTGAAATTTTCACTCTACAGATTAGCGTGCGCTGATATGAAACTTCCTGGCAGATACCTGCAAGAGTTGTGTGGCGGACGAAAACTCGAATTCGGAACTTTTGCCTTTCGCGGGCAAGTGCTCTACCGACTGATCTACCCACATACGACCGACGACCTTCCGTCACAGCTTTAATTCCGGCAGTACTTTGTCTCCAACCTTGCAAACTTCACAGAATCTTTCCTGCAGGCCTTCTAGAAGTAGCCCTTCTGGAAGAAAGGATAATGCGAGATATGACCTAGCCACGGCCTGGGGGATGTTTCCAGATCGAAATTTCAGTTGATATGAAAAGCGCAAACTCAGCTCCAGAGGAACATTCTGGCTGCAAAACCAAGTTTTTCAACATAATCGTTCAATGCGACGCCTTGCGCTCCCTTACCGGGAGGGACTGCAGGCCTGAATGGTACAACTCTACTAGTCGACGGCGGAACGAAAGTCTTGCTGGATCAGTCACCTCCCCTGACACCTGTCTACTGCTTCCCATGGAGTGCTTCTTGCTTTAGGCCAAAGAGATGGCAGTCGGAAAGTGTGACATCTGGGCATTGGGTAGGATGAGGAAGAGATGTCGAATTATGTTTTGTGAGCTTCTCTTGATGCGGAGATTCGTGTCAGGCTTTCCGCTGCCGTAGAGAAGGAGAAGTTCATTTGCTCTTCTGGCAGCTATGAACGCCCTGAAGATCTAACACTGCTGTAATCACAGTTGTGTACGGTTGTGGGAGATCGGACAGTATTCCTTGTTTCGATGATGACAGACTCCTCGCCCAACGACTCAATGTGCTTTTGTTCACTGTTATGTCTCCGTGGGCATTGTGCAAGCGCCTATGAATAGCTGAAATGCTGTCGTTTCAGTCCAAAGAAACTCAATGACAACTCTGTGTTTGGAAAGCACCTTCGTTACAGACGCTATGAATAACACCGCCACCTATCGGAATTTCATGAAAGTATAGGGACTGAAGCGAGAATATTTCACGATGTCCCACAACAAATTCCGCATTTTATCAACCGAATCTGGCCGACCGAAAAAAAAAGAAAAAGAAAAAAATGTCGCATTACTTATTGAACGCTTCTCGTAAGTAACTAAAGAGACAATGGAACCTGTCAGAAAGTTTAGCACTTGATGCTGATTACTGCTGGGTTATCTAATACAAAATGTAAGGCTCGCGGTTACAAAGGATTTTCGTTGTGTAAAACCTTTCGACAGAAAAAAAATGCTGTAGCTACCTGCCCCAGGAGGCGACGAAGCTTACGGTAGGCAAATCCAACTGCGTAACTTGCTCTTGCCGGGAGGGTGGCTGCAGAGGGACAATTCGGTGAGAGCACTTGGCTGTCGCTCACGCGGGAAACAGAGAAATGCGCCCCCCGGGGAATTTGGCGTCACCACGAGACGAGCATTATTCCGCGGGACTGGGGTGGGCTGGGGGTTGGGGCGGGGGTGGTTCCCGCCTCCACGCGGCGGCGCGGCGCGGCCCGGCTCGTCATGCAAATGAAATTTGCGCCGCGCGGCTCGCTCCAGCGCAATATTTATGTCCGGTGCGCCCAGAGGAGTACTTCGGAAGCCGCGGGGCCGCAAAACTTGCAGCCGCTGTAGCCGGCCGAGATCGCCGCGTCAGTTCCCTAAGTGTTTCAAACGGCGGCCTGCGGGATTACCGACTGGATGTAAAACATAAAGACCTGACACGCTTCTGGGACTCATTCTGCGGCCGCGGAGCCGAGTGCGCAAGAAACTTTAGCCAGTGTGTCGCTCCAGTTGTAGCAGCCCGTCTCCGAACAGCGGATAGGTCTCGTTCCGCCTGTGGCTTCGAGATTGGCGAGGCTCTGGAAATGGAAGCCATGTTACCTTAACGATGTGGAACTTTTGTAGTGTGTTTCGAGACTTCCCCGTCTAGCATTTTTCTGTAGTCGGTGCACATTTTTTTTTTTTTTTATGTACGCCTCTACCTTGCGCACTACGTACGTGTAGCCCTTCGATACCTTTAACTGTATCTTGAGCTGAAATATTAAATTCAGCAAGCGAGAGGGTTTTTCAGAGATCGCGACGAGTCACACAGTTCTGTCGATTTACTTAAATCCATACATATTATCAAAATTTAGGTATGCGTGTACATTCCACATTTCCCCCTAAACCATTGGACCGATTTCACACACGACGTGCGAATACACATACTAAGGTCATCCAGTATTTCAGAATCATAGCACTCGGACTTGCAACAAACTTTACACGTTATTTCAAACGTTTACGAAACTTTTTTCCCGCTAACGACGCCACAGAATAACGACAGGAAAAAAATTATCCCTTACTACATGCTCTGGTGTTGGTGCAGCAAAACTTCCGCATGAACTATGAGGTTCTAATTTATTACTTTATTACCACTGAATGTATTCGCAACATATTTCTCAGAAAGTGGTCACATTTACCACTGAACGTACAAAGAAAAATGCTATGATTACTACTAACTGCAATGAAATAATGAGCAACCAGATGCATAAAATAAATTTAACTTCGTTACCGATTTTGCGCACTTATTCCCCTTTTTCATAGGGCTGTGCAGGATAATACATCACAAATAAGAAGAAGCCGATAAGAATATTTAAATTAAGGACAAATGTTAAAAAAAATATTTTGAAAGTGAAAAGATAAAGAATGTTACAACTTTATGCCTGTCGCATTATTTTAGGATGTCAACAACAGTTTGCAAGCATCAAAATGCCATGGCCCTAAAAAAACATGTGCAGGAGCAATAAGTAATACAATATTGAATCTATTAATACGATAAGATCTTTTACTTCACAGTGCCTGCATGAAACTAGTACGAAGAAGCGGAACAAAAAGTGCAGACATCACGCCAGAACACGAGCCAATCAGGCAATTACATGCATATCTAGAAGTTGGTCTCAGGGTGGTGGTTGAAGTATGATATAATAACAAAACAAAGTAGCTGCAGTTGTTGTAAGGAGTAAACAAAGTTGTAAGTATATATAAGCAGCGTAGTAAATAATATACAAAAACATAACGATGAATCAAATAATCTGTTACAATTAGTTTTTCAACTTTTGACCGATTCTAGTGTGTTGATCATCTGTAGCTACAGATTATTAAGCATCTACAGTTCCAAGTAGCGAAACATTTCTAGCCCTAAGAGACCAGCCACTTACACTGCATATATTACAGTCATAAGTAATATTTACAGCTAATAAATACTTTTATTCACTCACGATCAGGTAGTCAAACCTATTGTCATTATTTCGTACATCTCATGAGAACGTCGTTAGCAATATTCACTTCCAGAAGCGAATTTGGGATATTTTATACATTTCAGAACCAGTTATTCATTGTATCAAAAGTGTACAACGATGCCTACCTTCCCTAACTCCTGTGGTTAATTTTTATTATTCGTTTTAGCTGCTGCCACGCTACTGACATCCCTACACAAATTCACCATCGCGTTCTAAAGCTTACAATACCATACCACTGATATTAAAGCCGCTAGATACGATTCTTTGTTATTATATAATAGTGACCACGCTTCTTTCCCTGCACCGCCACTTTCCGACACTTAATATTAGCTGATGATTGAAAATAGATCTCCACTTACTTCAGCCACATGTTCCAGCCCATGATGCGCTTTGCACTTTTTTTCTGTTGACAGCTTTCCAAGAAGCATGCTGCTGACCATGCTACAGCTGTATGGAATTAGTTCCTAAATATCCCATCTATAGCGCCGATTGTCGTCGATATTAACTTAAGTGATTCATCATTAGGTTTTTTTACATTATTTACAGCGCTGTTTATATGCAATTACAACTTCGTTTATGCCTTATGACAACTACAATTACTTTTTTCATTGTTTTGCCGTATTTTCACCCCCACTCCGAGACCAGCATCAAGCATGCATGTCATTTTCTGTTTCATCTTTGGCGTGATCTCTGCACTTTTTGTTTCGCTTCTTTGTACTAGTTTTATGCGGTCACTGTGAACTACATGTAGCCATTTACGAGCTCCTGTTGTATTAATGGATTCAGTATTTTATTATTTATTGATCCTGCATACAGTTTTTTAGGACCGTGGCATTCTACCGTATTCACTTTATTACTGTAACTCGCAAATAATACGGCAGGCATAAGTATGTACTAATTGTTATCCTTTAATTTTTAAAGTATTTTTCTCACTTTTCATTCTTAATTCTAATATTCTTATCGGCTTCTTCTTATTTGTGGTGTATTTTCTTGTACAGCCTTCTGAAGAAGGCCATATTGTGGCCAAAACCGGGAAAGAAATTAAATTTCTTTTATGCAACTGGTTGCTTATTATTTCATTATATACGACTACAGATGCTGAAGATGGATAAAATACTTCCTACTTACTTTATTCGTGACACATTTTGCAGACAGTAAACACATATACCATTGAACGTACCAGAAAAATTATATGATTGTACGACCCATAATTAAGTAAAATGGCTTCATAAACAGAGGAAACGTTTTAATTTAATATTTCTTTGCTTTACCTCTACTCGCAACACAATTTGCAGAAAATAACCACATATGCCGCTGGATCAAAATGGAAAATATATCGCTGTACGACACACAGTTCAAGAGATACGACATCATGAACACTGAGACGCATCAAAAACTGCCACCTCATGCATGACTTCTAATTTATTACTACTTCACTACCAACTCCACTGATAACACACTCTGCAGGCCGTATCTGCATTTACTATTAGAAGTACCTGCAAAATTATATCGTTGTATAGCACACAGTTCAGGAGACACAACGTCTTAAACATTGAACTGCGTAAAAATGAAACTTCAGGGCGAAATTCGTTAGGGATGTCTACAAATACGTGTGAAGTATGTTACTTATAGGGCGTCCCAAAAAACAACAACGGACTGAGGACAGGTATCTTACAACAGGACAAAAGGAAGGTCCCATAAACAAGGGCTTCATAGCACTTACATGAAGAGATATAAGCACTTGTTCATCTTCGATTTTACGAGACACATAACTTTACAACAAGCTCTTTGCTTGTCATATTTTAGGAGGAGGTACTATGGACCAAAACCAAGAAAAAAAAGTGTGGTAAACGTGGGTTCTAAAATCTATTCCTTAAGAGCTATGAACTCTTATTTAGCAGAAGAGTAGAAGAGACTATTTCTCACTAGCAAAGATGATCAAGTATTTTTCTTGTTTTAGTCAATACTTCCTCTGCTCAAAATATGGAAAGCTAGACCCTCTAGTAGACGAGATCTGTTTCACAGAATCGAAGATAAACAAGTGCTCATACTTCTTAAGGTTTGCATTTTAGAGGCCATGTTTACAAGACTTTTTTACTTATCTCTGTGTAAGGAACATGTCCCTAAGGATTGTTGCTATGTTTTTGAGACACACTGTATACGTCAAATACACCGAAGTGCCAAAGACGCTGGTGTAGGCATGAGTATTTAAACACAGAGATATGTTAACAGGCAGAATACGGCGCTGCGGTCAGCAAAGCCTATATAAAACAACACCAGTCTGGCGCAGTTGTTGGTTCGGATACTGCTGCTACAATGGCAGGTTATCAAGATTTAAGTGAGTTTGAACGTGGTGTTACAGTCGTCGCACCAGCGATGGGAGCAACATCTCCGAGACAGTGATGAAGTGGGCATTTCCCGTACGACCATTTCACGAGTGTACCGTGAATATCAGGAATCCGGTAAACCATCTTATCGACATCGCTGCGACCGGAAAAATATCCTGCAAGAGCGGGGACAACGACGTTAGAAGAGAATCTTTCAACGTGACAGAAGTGCAACCCTTCCGAAAATTGCTGCAAATTACAATGCTGGGCCATCAAGTGTGCGAACCATTCAACGAAACATTATAGATATGGGCTGTCGTAGCCGAAGGTCCATTCGTGTGTCCTTGATGACTGCACGACACAAAGCTCTACGCCTCGCCTAGGCCCATCAACACCGACATTGGACTGTTGATAACTGGAAACATGTCGCACGGTCGGACGAATCTCGTTTCAAATTGTATCGAGCAAATGGACGTTCGCAGGTATGGAGACAACCTGATGAATCCGTGGTCCTTTCATGTCAGCAGGAGGACTTTCAAATTGGTGGTGGCTTTGTAATGGTGTAGGGCGTGTGCAATTGCAATGACATGCTATCCCTGATACCGATAGATACGACTCTGACAGGTGTCACGTACATAAGCATTACCCATTCGTGTCTATTGTGCATTCCGACGGACTTGCGCAATTCCAGCAAGATAATGCGACACCATTCACGTCCATAATTGGTACAGAGTGGTTCCTGGAACACTCTAATGAGTTTAAACACTTCCGCTGGTCATCAAACTCCCCAGACATGAACATTATTGAGCACATCTGGGGTGCCTTGCAACATGCTGTTCGGAACAGATCTTCACCACATCGTACTCTTACGGATATGTGGCAGTACTGCAGGATTCATGGTGTCAGCTGCCACCAGCAATAATTCAGACATTAGTCGAGTCCGTGGCACGTCATGTTGCGGCACTTCTGCGCGCTCGTCTGGGCCCTACACAATATTAGGCAGGTTTACCAGTTTCTTTGGCTGTTCAGTCTACATTTGCCATGTGCTCAGCGGGAAAAGCCACAGGTAAAGAACTCATCCCAAGATGGAGAGAGGAGAACGAGAACAGAGAGAGAAGGGAAGGAGGAGATGTACAAAATGAGATGTAGACTGACAGAGAGGTGGAGGGGAAGAGATGTGCAGAGAGAGGTGCGAGAGAAGAGGGACAGAAAGTGTTGGAGGTGTAAAGAGAGAGGGGGTGGAGGTGAAGCACAGAGAAATGCTGAAGCAGGAGATGGGCAGAGAGAGAGAGAAAGAGAACGAGAGAGAGAGAGAGAGAGAGAGAGAGAGAGATAGAGGGAGCAGCAGACTCATGATAAAGAGAAGAGGGAGGTGGAAATAGAGACCAGAAGAGATGGACAGAAGCCAGTGTGAGCGTTGGAAGAGGTGAACATAGATAGGGGTAGAAGGAGATGGATAGAGACAGGGAATACAAGACTGGAAGAAATACATGCCTGGGTAATGACGGGTATTCATCTAGTTATTAAATGAAGCAAAACATTTCCAGCCCAAAAAGCTCATTTTGAGTCCACAATGGCAGCAGAAATCCTTTAACCTAAGTACTCATATTATTACGATCGTTCTTTATAGTCTCATCAAGTGCAGTGGCTTTTCTGCGGAGAAAAAGAACGATACATTATATAAGGTAACGTTCACATAGTTTTTTTTTAGTCTTGTGCTCACATAAATTCTTTTTAAACCATTATTTACGTTTTTATATTAGTAGCAATCTACCAAACGGAGTAAGTATTAAGGATTTATGCAGGTAAATCGATATAGCCGTGAAACATTTGGGGAAAGGTATTTCTGTTTGCTAGTCAGCTGCATAATTTTACAGATGACTGGATAATAAAATTGCGTTTCTATAGAAGTAAATTCCCTTACGTTGCGATATTCGTTTCTTTCTTTGTAGGGCAGTCAAAACATTTGCCAAGACTCTAAAGAACAACTGTAATATGTTTAACTTTGTTACATGTTTTGTATTGTCACTGTAGCTTGAAGATGAGGTTTACGGCCTAGAAACGTCTTGCTCTATGAAACACATTAAATAAACCTACGAATAATTGTGAATGGCAGCTGTCTCTTTAAAATCCTTTCCTATTTCTCAAACAGTCACGGTCGATAAACAGCCCATACGGCTTTAAACTGTATTACATTCCTCATTTAAAAACATAAATGCGAAATGCTACCGTACCACAGTTTGAGTGTTGCACAAGCTCAGACTTGAGATATACTTGTACACACTATCGGATCAAAATTATCCGCACATGTATTAGTCAACCTTAAAATGGGGTAAGTCTACCTTTCGTCATTATGACGGTCTTAGCTTTCCTGAGGACAGTTTTAACGAGGTCTCTCAATGTCTGTGGAGAAATGGTAGCCAACTCTTCTTATAGAACCGAAACCAGAGTAGTTACTAATATTAGACGGTGGGATCTGGAGTGACGGTGACGTTCTGAATCACCCGAAACGTGTCCCATCTGGTTCAGATCGGGACTCTGCGCAGAGCTATCCACTTCAGGAATGTTGTTGTCCCCAAACCATTGCCTCACAGATGCTGCTTTATGACATTGCGCATTGTCATGCTGATACAATCATCACTGCTATTTAGACCACCTCAAGCGTAACTTAACGTTGACTTCAGAAATGTGCAGCTTGTGAGGACTACTCGACCATTGTACTCCACGCACTTTAACCCAGCACACAGAGTCCTTATTCTAGATTGACTCTTGGTAGCACTTATCTGATTTCATGCGATTTTCTACAACCACCCACGGCAATGATCGACGATTCATGCCGGTCAGTACATGACGTGGGTCTGATCTCAGTTTAGCTGCAGTTGCTCCTTGACGGTTCCACTTCATACTCACCAACAGTGAATTTGGGCATATTCAGAATGGATTAATTTGTTACTCAGGTGACGTTCAATGACTAGTCTGCATTCGAAGTCACTGACCTCTGCTAACTGACAAATTCCGCTGTTACTTTTTCTCTACTGACAACAGAATACTCCGCGCCTACTTTTATAGTTGCTTGTCGGCCTCTCGGGTCATCTAGTGGTCAATTCCGCATTACATAACGGTGTCCGCATATCTCTGATCAGGTAGTGTAAGGACCTCCGAAATTGAGCAAGCATTAAGAGAAAACAAAGCAAACAAAGCTCCAATCCGCGATGGAATTTCAATTAATTTTTACAGTTAATGCGCTGCTGAATAGTCACCTTTCGTAGTACATGTCCACAGAGATTCTTTAACTCTTACTGCTTCTCTACTGATAACAAAGTACTCAAATTTCTCCAAATATACTTTTGTACCGGCAGGATTGTATCAGCAAGTACTTCGTGACTTGATAGGAGAGTAATTCCTTGCTTCGAAAAGGGTAGAAGAACGAATACACACGGTTACACATTATCACTGGTGACATTGGTCTGTTGCATGATCCTAAATTACCTGAAACATTACGACGGCAGGTGAAGAAAGTTTGAGCCATTAGGTCGCGTCATATTCTTCTTAATGCTTCTTCAATGCTCGAAGTTTCGATCCTTCTGCTGAAATCTTCTTCTATACTGAAGAGCCAAACAAACTGGTACATGTGTCTAATATAGTGTAGGGACCCCGCGAGCACGCATATGTGCCGCAACACGACGTGCATGGACTCGACTAATGTCTGAAGTAGTGCTGGAGGGAACTGACACCATGAATTACTCGTACATAGGACTGTCCATAAATCGATAAGAGTACGAGTGGGTGGAGATCTCTTCAGAACCGCATGCAGCAAGGCATCCCACATATGCTCAATAATGTTCATGTCTGGGGAGTTTGATGGGCAGATGAAGTGTTTAAACTCATAAAAAGTGTTCCTTGAGCCGCTCTGTAGCAATTCGGGACGTGTGGGTGTCGCATTGTCCTGCTGAAATGGCGCAAGTCCGTCCGAATGCACAACGAACACGAATGGACGCAGCTTATCAGACAGAATGTTTACGTACGTGCCACTTGTCAGAATCTTATCTAGACTTATCAGGGGACCCCTATCGCAGAGTTTCCACCAGCTTGAACAGTCCCCTGCTTGCGTGCAGGGTCCATGAATTCATGAGGTTGTCTCCATGCCCGTCAACGTCCATCGGCTCGATACGATTAGAAACGAGACTCGTCCGAACGGGCAATATGTGTCCAGTCATCAACAGCCGAATGTCGATGTTGACGGACACAGCCGAGACATTGAGCTTTGTGTCGTGCAGTCATCAAGACTACACGAGTGGTCATTCGGCTCCGAAAGCCCGTAGCGATGATGTTCCGTTGAATGCTTCGAACGCTGACTCTTGTTTATGGCCCAGCATTGAAATCTGCAGCAATTTGCGGAAGGGTTGCACTTCTGTCAAGTTGAACGGATCTCTTCAGTCGTCTTTGGTCCCGTTATTGCAGGATCTTATTCCGGTCGCAGCGACGTCGGAGATTTAATGTTTTACCGGATTCCTGATATTCACGGTACACTCGTGAAATCGTCGTACGCGAAAATCCCCACTTCATCTCTACTCGGAGGTGCTGGTCCCATCGCTCATGCGCCGACTATAACACCACGTTCTAACTCAATTTAATCTTGATAACCTGTCACTGTCTTGTACAGGCGTTGCCGACAGCAGCGCCGTATTTTGCAGTCTTACATTTCTCTATACTTGAATACGTATGCCTATACCAGGTTTTTTGGCATATCAGTATAGATTCCCCTGGTTTCTGTGGAGGGCTGAACTCTGGTCAAAGACATTGTCGCTTTTGCTTGGTTCAAATGGCTCTGAGCACTATGCGACTTAACTTCTGAGGTCATCAGTCGCCTAGAACTTAGAACTAATTAAACCTAACTAACCTAAGGACATCACACACATCCATGCCCGAGGCAGGATTCGAACCTGCGACCGTAGCGGTCGCTCGACTCCAGACTGTAGCGCCTAGAACCGCACGGCCACTCCGGCCGGCCGCTTTTGCTTATAAAAACACTATTCCTCTGCGCGTTTCCGGAGAAATGGAGTTGAAACCCGTGTCGCTCCATCTCTCGTATATTTTGCTGATTTTCGGCTTAAGAAGTTCGATAGAGTACCGTTCTTCTGCCTTGATTTGTTCATATTTTCCATGCTCATATTTTCCTTACCGGGGAAGAATAACACACCAGGAACTTTGTGTGTCTTTATTCCCATCTTAATTTTAACTCACAGACAATACAAAGTGTACCTTTTACCACCTATCCCCAACATGGATGCTTGTTCACACTGAATGAATATGGGTGTAATTACACATGCATGCAACCAGGCGAATTCAAGTGGAAACTCTTGGTAAAGCTTTGCAGAAGTAGTCCGGCCAGACACTTGAACATTATTTTCGAAGCCAGCTCCGGTGGCGTCAAGTAGGCACAAATCTGTGTCCCCAGACTCGGCCTCGCGTCCCTAGGTTTTCAGCTGCGTCGTTGGCAGTTTCGTATCCAATGCCGTCTTCAGGAATACCGTCGTTTAATGGAATCCAAAATTTCAGCAAAAGAGAAGGGGGCGTTTCCTCTCCTGTCTGGCTGGAGACTACTCCTGCTCTCTCTAAGTCTGGGGATTGTTCAATCTGCTCGCAGCAAGTTTTGCGCTCTCTGTTTGCAGAGGCAAGGAAGTTCCAGTTTTCCGGGTATGTTACTTGGACTCGGACGAGAGCAGCCACAGAAAACAGTTGCTGCTCCATGACCAAGTGAGTAGCCATCTTTGGATGAAAATTAGATCGACTTCGAATTAACTTTCTCGGTAACGATGCAACTCCATCGTTAGGAACAGCGTGCAATTCTCACTTTTTGTGATTTCGGTTCCAAGACTGACAGTCTTCTCCGACTAGGAAAAACAGAAAAACCGTCTTTAGCAGAACATGTTCTTCAGCCAGGAAAAAGATTATCTCTGCTGATCACATGAAAACTTGAACACGCGTACTACTCAGTATTTGTGTCGCTCTCCGACGTCCGACTCGACAGCCGGCAAGACTCAGCGCCGCCAGGAGCGCCTTCGAAGATGTCCAGCGCTGCCCTGAACGAAACGTCAGGAACCGAAAACTTTCTTCAACCATGGCCTTACAGTCCGGAAGACTTATCAGCAATCAGAATCGTTTTTATAAAAATTCAGAAAGTATCGAATTCGGTGTTTGGTTAGTTGCGTATGCCAAACTAATTACTATCGTTCTTTCCGTTGTGACGCGCGATCTGCCTTTGGTGGTTCAATTATTAATGGAAAGTGAATTTTTTGCTTTCAAATATTTGTATGCGAGTAATTGTGCATCCATATTTCGCTCCATTATCCCACTCGCCCGTTTACTGACAAATAATCGGTACGCTAGTACTAACTGCTTACAGGGTGTTTCAAAAATGACCGGTATATTTGAAACGGCAATAAAAACTAAACGAGCAGCGATAGAAATACACCGTTTGTTGCAATATGCTTGGGACAACAGTACATTTTCAGGCGGACAAACTTTCGAAATTACAGTAGTTACAATTTTCAACAACAGATGGCGCTGCAGGTGATGTGAAAGATATAGAAGACAACGCAGTCTGTGTGTGCGCCATTCTGTACGTCGTCTTTCTGCTGTAAGCGTGTGCTGTTCACAACGTGCAAGTGTGCTGTAGACAACATGGTTTATTCCTTAGAACAGAGGATTTTTCTGGTGTTGGAATTCCACCGCCTAGAACACAGTGTTGTTGCAACAAGACGAAGTGTTCAACGGAGGTTTAATGTAACCAAAGGACCGAAAAGCGATACAATAAAGGATCTATTTGAAAAATTTCAACGGACTGGGAACGTGACGGATGAACGTGCTGGAAAGGTAGGGCGACCGCGTACGGCAACCACAGAGGGCAACGCGCAGCTAGTGCAGCAGGTGATCCAACAGCGGCCTCGGGTTTCCGTTCGCCGTGTTGCAGCTGCGGTCCAAATGACGCCAACGTCCACGTATCGTCTCATGCGCCAGAGTTTACACCTCTATCCATACAAAATTCAAACGCGGCAACCCCTCAGCGCCGCTACCATTGCTGCACGAGAGACATTCGCTAACGATATAGTGCACAGTATTGATGACGGCGATATGCATGTGGGCAGCATTTGGTTTACTGACGAAGCTTATTTTTACCTGGACGGCTTCTTCAATAAACAGAACTGGCGCATATGGGGAACCGAAAAGCCCCATGTTGCAGTCCCCTCGTCCCTGCATCCTCAAAAAGTACTGGTCTGGGCCGCCATTTCTTCCAAAGCAATCATTGGCCCATTTTTCAGATCCGAAACGATTACTGCATCACGCTATCTGGACATTCTTCGTGAATTTGTGGCGGTACAAACTGCCTTAGACGACACTGCGAACACCTCGTGGTTTATGCAAGATGGTGCCCGGCCACATCGCACGGCCGACGTCTTTAATTTCCTGAATGAATATTTCGATGATCGTGTGATTGCTTTGGGCTATCCGAAACATACAGGAGGCGGCGTGGATTGGCCTCCCTATTCGCCAGGCATGAACCCCTGTGACTTCTTTCTGTGGGGACACTTGAAAGACCAGGTGTACCGCCAGAATCCAGAAACAATTGAACAGCTGAAGCAGTACATCTCATCTGCATATGAAGCCATTCCGCCAGACACGTTGTCAAAGGTTTCGGGTAATTTCATTCAGAGACTACGCCATATTATTGCTACCCATGGTGGATATGTGGAAAACATCGTACTATAGAGTTTCCCAGACCGCAGCGCCATCTGTTGTTGAAAATTGTAACTACTGTAATTTCGAAAGTTTGTCTGCCTGAAAATGTACTGTTGTCCCAAGCATATTGCAACAAACGGCGTATTTCTATCGCTGCTCGTTCAGTTTTTATTGCTGTTTCAAATATACTGGTCATTTTTGAAACACCCTGTATATGGAGCAAAGGTCTAGTATATTTAAGTGTGTTCCATCGAAATGTAGTCTTAGGAGTAGGCTCCAGTATGTGAAGCTACTTAGTTTGCTAAACTCCTCCACCAATACATATCCTCATGTACTGTAATGTTTAATGTCATGCACCCTGTGAGAGAAAATTAATTAATAAGTTAGCAAAATGTGATCCTTGATTGGTCGTTCCAGGGTTAAGTAATTAAAATTCTGATGCACAGGTTTCTCTATAGGATAGAGACTAGGGCTAGTAATCAAAATTTAATAGAACTTCAGACGACCTGGCACTCAGGGGCGAATAAGTAATCTTAACTATCTTAATTACAGTGTTTGTGCACAGTATGCGCTCACCTGCCCATAGCTTTAGTTATAAGAACAAGTGAACTATTTTTATTTGATGTGTGAACCCATTTTAGTGTTACTGGGTAAATATTTTCAGGCTGTCGTCGTCATAAGGTAAATACTGAAAGAGAGGAGCATTCTTAATATTATTTTATAACATTTAACCATCAATGTCAATAGTCGCCAAAGTCTGCAGACTTCTTTTTCACCAGTACTTGAGGAAAAGAAGCGACTCTGAGACAATCAGCAAATATTTAAGACAATCCTCACGTGTGAACACAGGTTGCAGTTCTTATACATGACAACTCGCTGATGGCTAATGGCTCTGAGCACTATGGGACTCAACTGCTGAGGTCATTAGTCCCCTAGAACTTAGAACTAGTTAAACCTAACTAACCTAAGGACATCACAAACATCCATGCCCGAGGCAGGATTCGAACCTGCGACCGTAGCGGTCTTGCGGTTCCAGACTGCAGCGCCTTTAACCGCACGGCCACTTCGGCCGGCCAACTCGGTGAGAGCAGACACGGGGGCAGTAATATTGCCTCTTCCTAAAGTTTCGAAATGCCATCGACAATGTACCACATTGCCGATAGGTAACCAAGATACAATCAGGGGAAGTATGTTCACAAATATGTCACTAGCTTCACGAACGTTTTCCTAACGGAACTCAACATGTATTAGGCTGAACGTCTAATGTGCAGTAGAAATGACAGTTTCGTGGAATGTGTTCCAAAAAGGTGTAATAGATGTTTTGAATACACACAACGATTTGTCAGATAAGGTCACCTGCATTATCATATATGTAGATAATGATGCTGAAGGCTATAGGAACAAGTAGTAGTTGAGCGAGTCTAAGGAAAGGTAAATAGACTGGGATCCATATGCCACTTGGTGTAATGAATGGCAACTCGTTTTAAATGTGAGAGAAATGCTGATAAAAAGAGAAATATCTCATAGTGTACGATTAAAAGATTACAGTCGTCCTTTGGAACACGTCACAACGTTTAAATACATGGAGGTAACACAAAGAAAAGATATGCAATAGGTCGATCAAGGAAAATCGGCAGAAGAGGACAGGAATGGAATACATGGACCTGTTGGAAGAATTCTAGGATGCTGCACTGCATCTGTAAACGAAAGGACAAGCGAGATGCTATTTTGACCAATTGCAAAGTATTGCTACAACGTTTGGTGTTTTTACAAAATATGCCAGAGAGCAGGAATGTAACTAAGCCTGCAATGCAGTTCCGCGATCGCGATATATTGGTAATGGCCATAGAAATGTGTAACAGATTTTTTGGTAAATGTAAATGGGAACATTTGTATGAAAGAAGATGTTTCTATAACATAATTATTTATCTTAGTGTTTTCGTTTTCAACTAACTTACTTTTTGCATAATCATTGCAATACCTTTATCAGAGTAATTCATTGATCGAAAATATATTTTTGGTATTTCTCTCCTACATACTGTTGTTACATAACTTTGATGACTTCAATATTTTGTTTTGGTATATAATTTTTGACATCTCTGTCATATGGCAATATTCTTAAGTGGATAACTCACCACCAGCAAGTGGTGTAGGTGTAGAGCCTTTGGTTTCTGTTCGAAACATACAGGAGTCAGCGTTAGAACGCAGCTACTTCTTAGATTCTGAATAAAAATTGTAAGCAATGATAGGTAAAACCTCCGTCATAAGGACTCAACCTCATTCTCCCAGCGCATTTGCCAAAGAGGACGGACAAGCGGTTAAACGTTTAGAGCCCTCTCCATCCGTTGGGGTGCAAACTGCACCTAGTGGTGCAGGAATACACATTGACATTGGCATGAGGATACAGAAGGCAATGGAAACCACTGCATGAAAGACAGATAATGTTTAAGTACGGGAAATGTGAGGCATATCTAAAAAATGTTTTGATGGTCTCTCTGTCGGTAAAGACAACGGATTAAACATCAGTGTAGGTGTTCAGATCTCCGAGAGAGAGCTACCAACTGGAGAAGTGACCATCAGAAAAACTTTTAAAATCAAACGAAAGGGCATCAGACTTCCGAAGCGCGGACTGATAGAAGTCTGAATTATTACAACGTATGTTACCTGATAATTAAGAACGATTTCAGGGAAGGTAAAGTGGAATGGCTGTGGGAAAAAATTCAGAAATCTGAAAGGAAACTGTCATCGAATCAACAGAGTTAGCATAAGGAAAAGTCGAAAACACTTTCGGTTAACATTAAATGGGCGCCATCCTAGAATTTATTTAACATTCGAAATTCTTGCTTTAATCGGCAGGAGAGAATGTATAGAGTCGTTGATTTAGCCTGGTACTCCAGGTTACGCGCCCTCATAGCGCCATGCGGATATACATTCCTTCCGAGTATTTAGTGCCACCGCCGGATTGTGCGAAGTCATTTACGCCCTATGCCTCAAGTGTGCAATACCTGCAGTTCAGTTCCAACGCTACCAATTCGCAGTACTAGCAATTTCGTCTCAGCACTCCACCGGCAGACCCGGCCTATTTCGTCCTGGCCTTCACCACCAGCACGTCAGCCGTCACACGCCGGCAGCAGCAATTCGACAGCGTTCCAGGTCTACACGCCGCTACCTATTGCGAATCTAGGTTTCGTCGTGTAGGCACATCACAGACAACGAAAGTCACAGCAGAGATATTTCCGTTGTAAGTACTTGTGGGGATATTCATCCAAGGACATTGTAATTAAGTCGTTTTGTTAATGAAGTTATACATTGAAAACAAATGGTCATCACTGCTCAGTGATGATGAGGATACTTCAGGGGCGAGAGTGCAATAACAGTCTGTACCAGGAGAAGGTGTGTCTGCTGACGTGCTAAAGGAATAGATGGATGGGGATTTGTAAGAAGTAAACAGGGGACAAATTTAGACTTCAGTGTCCCATTGACTACGAGGTCATTTAGAGACGGAACACGATAGTATAGGGAGGGATGGGGAACGATACGGGCCGTGCACTTTACTAAGGAATCACCCCGGCATTTTTATTGAGCGATTTAGGGAAATTATGGGTAACCTAAATGTGGATGGCAGTACGGAGGTTTCAGCCGTCGTCATAACGCATGCGAGTCAAGTGTGCTAACCACTGCGCTATTTCGCTCGGTCGCCACACACAGGACACTCAGTCCCAAAGTAAGATGTAGCTTTGGAGATCTTGAGAACAGGCAAGACAGGTAAAATTCCTTTATAATTTATTAAATCATTTGATGGAAATGGCAATGAACGATTATTCAACTAAGTGTGTGGAATCTAGGAGCCTCGATACGTAGTACCGAATATTCGGAGGGAAATAACGCACATAATCCTAAAGGTATCAGAGACAAATAAACGCGATAACGATGGTAAAATAAGCTCAACAGCCCAGGAACGAAAGTTGCTGATTAGAATAACATACTGGGGAATGAGTATCTATTACATCACGGTTAGTTTGACTTCAGCATAGTTAAAGGCACCACAGAAGCAGTTTTGCCGTTGCACTGGGCACAAGAGACAGGTCACTGTACCTTAATAGATTCCACGAATTGGGAACTGCGATCGACAGTGTCAAATTATACATGACGTTCAAAATTGTCAGATAAGTAACTACAAGCCATGTGAAAGACCTGGTAACGCAGAATGTGAAGTAATTGAGAGGGAAATACAAGAACGGAAATCCAAGGAAAACTGCCCGTATAATCAGCCCTTAACACGAGGATGCGATATATTTCCCCGGCTGCTCAAAAATTGTTCAAATGGCTCTGAGCACCATGGGACTTAACTTCTGAGGTCATCAGTCCCCTAGAACTTAGAACTACTTAAACCTAACTAACCTAAGGACATGGCACACATCCATGCCCGAGGCAGGATTCGAACCTGCAAGCGCAGCAGTTGCGCTGTTCTAGACTGAAGCCCCTAGAACCACTCGGCCACCGCTGCCGGCAGGCTGTTCAATTTGTACAGCGAAGAATCTGTGAAGAAAGTAAACGAAAGGTTCAGGAGAGATTAAAATTCAGGGTGGAAGGATATCAATAATAAGATTCGCTGAAAATATCACTACCCTCACTGTAAGTGACAAAGAATTGTTTTCTGTAAACAGTACTGCAGAGCTTAAACGTATGCAAAAACATGCATCACGAAACCACCTAAAATTCTCATTGTGTGGGCAGCACTGTACACAGAAAGTATATTGAACACTGCCCAAAAGCACAATCTTAACGCATCAGCAGAAGAAATTAAAGCCGAATAAGTGCTCAGGAAGTACCAAGAGTGCCTCCGCGTCAATGTAAAATCTATGTACGCCAAATTAACAATTAAAATGCCGCAAATGATAATAATTATGTGATTTTGAATATGACCACTTGACCGATACGGCATGTCGACAAATAAGATCACGCTGTAGTGGCTCATGGTGCTTTGAGGATTCCGTACTTTTTTTAAAAAAAAATTGAGGAAGAATTACATTCTAAACTGCAGTAGTAGTCTAGATGCACGGAATATAAACTGAGAGTGAACAAAGAATGACTAAGGCAGAAATGGGATGAACGACTTAACATTAAAGTTGGTGACAAAACTGTAGAAGACACATAGGAATTTTCCAGCCTTTCGAACAGAAAAATGTGTAACCCGCGAAGCAAGGAGGATATAAAAGCAGACAGGCACAACGAGAGAACTGTGCTAGGCTCAATCATAGGCTTCAGCCTTGCAGACGCAACATACTAACGAGAATAATATTTTTTTTTTGTTCTTTCCACAATGATATTAGAAATTCCGATGGATTATTGTACATGCTGCCCTGTTGTTTGGAGTGGATGACTGAATTGGTATGGAGTTATCCTGCCTGTTGTCTTTCCCTTCCAGACTGGACGTTACAGTCACGTGCATCTCTGCAGTCCCTCTGCAGGTGCTTCATCGGTTAATTGATAGTTTCATTTAGTTAAAAAGGGACATTGGGAAAGTTACAGAAATTGAGAGCTAGAAAACACGTTTAAAATACTCTTACGCACACTGATGCTACGAAAGTCATGGGATAGCGATCTGCACATATACGGACGATGGTAATATGGCATAAAAGAGCAGTGCATTGGCGGATCCGTCATTTATATTCAGATGATTCATTTGATAACGTATGCTATGTGATTATGGCTGCATGACGGGAATTAACAGACTCTGAAAAGGGATGGTAGTTGGACCTAGATGCATGGGACATTCCATTTCGGAAATCGTTAGGGAATTCAATATTCCGAGATCCATAGTGCCAAGGATGTGTCGAAATTCCAAAATTCACGCATTATCTCTCACCACAGAGAACGCAGTGTGCGACGGTTTTCACTTAACGACTGAGAGGAACTGCGTTCGCGTAGAGTTGTCAGTTCTAACGTTACAACACTGCACGAAATTTGGCATTTGTTGGCTATGACACAAGACGATCGATGCGAGTGCCTTGCCAACAGCACGGCATCGTCTGCAGCGCCTCTCCTGGGCTCGTGACCAAATCGATGGGACCCTAGAAGACTGAAAAACCCTAGTATGGTCAGATGAATCCTAGTTTCAGTTGATATGAACCGAGAGTAGGGTTCAAGTGTGCACAGTTGTCAACAAGGCACTGTGCAAGGTGGTGATGGCTCTATAATGTCGTGGGTTGTGTTTACGAAGTGTGGACTGGGTTCTTCGGATGTTTGGCTACTTGGAGACCATTTTCAGTCATTCATGGACTTCAGTTCCCGAAAAACGATGGATTTTGTATGGATGACAGTGCGCGTTGTCATGGGTCTCAATTGTTAACGATTGGTTCGAAGAAAATTCTGTACTGTTAAATGGGTGGCCACCCAGATTGCCGGACATGAATCCCGTCGAACATTCACGGAATATAATCTAAAGGTCTGTTCCTGCACAAAAGCCAGCACCGGCAATAATTTCGCAATTATTGATGGTAATTGAGGCAGCATGGCTCAATATGTCTGCAGGGGACTTACAGTGATTCTTTTTGCGTCCGCTTCATGTCAGGTTGCTGCACATCGTCGGGCTGAAGGAGGTCCGATGCGATTTTAGGAGGTATTCCGTGACTTTTGGCACTTTTGTGTACTGCGGTAAAACCCACGAACGTGAGGTAGCATTACAAGATATACAAGATGCGCTCAGAGATCTGAGAGACTTGACACGAAACCACCATCCTGCCGTACAAGGAAATAAAACAAAATACATCAAGACACATTTAAGACAAACTAGGTTAGGTCTAGTCCGTAGAAAACGAGGAATGGTGGGAAGAGAGAATTGTACGCTGCTAGAAAAGAGATCCGTACAACGAAAACTGGAGTAGGAGCCGAACGACAAAGTTTACCTCAACACGATTTGTGAGATCGCGGTACCAGGTGCTCGCTGTACCAGCTTAATTAGTGGAAGCTTCCGAAAGCGAATTATGCTGATCTATAAGAACGGCCATGTCACGTGACCACTCCCAAGGTGATGAGAGACGACACATCAGCAACAGACTGGCTGTACCTTCCTTAACACGACTGTCCGCGAAGTGAAGGCGTACTAGATTAGTAACCGAATGGGCTGGAGCATGACTCAAACAGCGCACTGCAACGTGCGTCCGCAGTTCACAAGTAGTTCCCAGCACCAACATCGCAGCGGGAGGGAACAAACCGTTGGTGAAGCGTCACTGCTGAGGGCGGATCGGTCTCTTAGCCTCTCAGGTTATGACACGTGTTCAGGTGCGAATTCTACAAACGAGGGAAAACTGGTATACCTTTGCCAGAGAGTAGCTTTACCTTACATTCAAACGTAACGGCCAAGAACTGTTAAGGAAATTCGCCGTTTTGACCATTTTCTACATTAACCAAATCGAGAATGTTAAAATTATTCTGCCCCCCCCCCAATATCATTTATACATTTTGCCTTGTTTGTTCACAAGTTTTCTAAAGAGCTTTCAAATTCTAGTACTGAGTCCCGTTTTTATTCGAAATCGACCACGTTTTGTCTTCAATCACGTTAGCAGACTGAAATACCGGGACCCTCAATTTCGTCCAGTTCGAAACACATCTCTTTTTACAAGCGTTACATCTCGTTTATCACAACCGATGTAGAATATTCCTACATGTCGGTCAGGGGCCTGAAGACGGCGTAGTTAGATGCTGAGAGTAAGTTTAGAAACTAGACGGCTGAAAAGTGTTTAATTTGACATACTGTATCGAACAGCTGAGTCCTGCAACCGCCTCCAATAAGATGGACATACGGAGACTTTTACAAAACGTCAAGAGGTAGGTCCTGCCTCTCTTAGAGTCCGTTAATGCACACCGGCTGACGGAAAAGGTGAAGCATCGAGAAGAAATGGTCGGATGTGAATGTTACTTCTTACACGTTCACACGATCAGCGGGAGTGTAACTATTAGAGTTGCATTTCCTTGTGACAGAATGGCCACCAGAAAGCTTTTTTATTTTTCTTGTTTGGTGTTTATACCAGGATTGGTAGGTTATATAAGAAGAGCGAACAGCGTCACATGCTGAGCGATCACTATGACGAACTCGAAACTTTGCAAAAACAGACATAATGTCTGAAGGGATACCGCAATCACTGGTTATACAATGTTACTAATAATCCGTCTTGATTGCAAAAATGTTTATTCACATGACCGGTTTCGGTTTCTCTAGAACCATCTTCAGATCTGCAATTTCGGTTACAGGAGTAAACCGTCCATACACAGCAATCTTCACATGCTGCGTCACTCCTGTTACTCCTGTAACCGAAATTGCAGATCTGGAGATGGTTCTAGAGGAACCGAAACCGGTCATGTGAATAAACATTTTTGCAATCAAGACGGATTATAAGTGACATTGAACTTGAAACTGCGGCGTACTCGTTACTTTGTAGGCGATCTTATTCTGGGTGTGCATTTGATCGGCTTGTCGAATCATGCAATATCCAATGGCCCCATGTTGAGCTGCATGGGAACGTGAGCGTAGGCATACTCGCCGCAAGGTTCTGGTCGTCCACGTTTATCACTGTAAGGTAGGATCGCTGTTTTGTGTTCCATTCAACAGCTTCACATCTGAGAGGCAAGCAATGGACTCCATTCAACACACTGTACCATCCACCACCTTTGGTCGAGAGCAGCACCCGGTATAGGAGAATACCGAATCATGCGTAGGCTGCCGTTTGGAGTGGTGCATTGACAGGGAAGCATTCATTGCTGACGAATTGCGTTCGATTGTGCTCCACGATAAGTCGCCGTTCTGGATTACCTCGGGTGATTATCGATGGCTAAAGTTCCCATTCTTCTAGCGTTCTGGAGAGGTACACAGACAACAAGGTATCGAGAGCCAGTGGGTATAGGTGGCGGTGAATGCCGGAACCGTGACGGCGCACCTGTGTGTCACGAACGTAGTGCGTCCGCATGTGTACAAGTATCGTGGTGCTATTTTTCAATGATGGTCCACCATAAGCCTGTGTCTCTATGAACTGTCTGCGTGATGTTTATGTGTTCCATTGCCCAGCAATATCCTCAGACCTTTCTTCGATATAACATTCATTCGACGATCTCAGAGGTCAATTCTGACCCAATGCCAGTATCTAGTTTATCAAGGACGAGTTGCGTGTGACGTGAAATCTCCTTCCCGCATAACAATAATGTACTCGTATATATGGGTTTATCGTATTTTTGTGGGTCCAATGCAGGAAATATTAACATATTTTTTGGATAAAACCAAGAACATAATTACCGTATTATTTAAAAGTCTTAACACATTACTACAGTATTAAACTTTATTTTCACAGACGCAATTTAATGAGACATGACAAGAATAATTTTTTCCTTTAATTACATGATAAGATCCGCAACAAGAAAGGTCTGAATAAATTTTCACGTTTAGTAGATGTTTAATTGTAGGTACTGAAAGTCAACTCATTTCTGCAGACCGGATGTTCCCCGTAGTTAAAAAGAATCTCAGATGGAGCATATATCCCAAGCAAAACTATCGAATCTCAACTGTTTTATAAATATTGTAAAATGAAGCACCAGACTTTTCAAACAACTTAAAAATTGCTTTCCAATGCTCTTTAATACCCTGATAGTTTTTCCGAATCTGAACCACAACCTATCTTTTACTTTGAAATGCCTGGTTCAGCAATGTACGTCCATCAGTAGGAAACCTTATATAATTTCATTATCAATTTTTACACCCTCTTCTACATCAGGCCAGGCAGTTTGAGTTCGTAAATTCATCTACTGAAACTTTCTAGCTCTATCAGTACTCGTTATTTACACCTCTAAGTACTGGAAGCTAGAATTACGCAAACTGTCTAAAGTTGAGAAGAACTTTTGTTCCTGAACGTCATTAGTTTCTTTTAGAGTGCACAGCAATTCTTCTGCCGAAGACTGTATAAAACATTAAACATACATTTTCTTTTGTCCCTTTGCTATGCGATGACGCAAACAGCGAAGAGAGGTAAAACGAACTTCAGTAACGATAACAACACACCCACATTGCCGCTGTGTTCCGTTGCCAAATGACTAACAAGTAATTGAAAAGCCGTAGTTGAACCGCTAACCACGCGTCCTCATCGACGTCAACGCTTTCCTCTAGTCGGCTGAGAGGACAGACGTATAAGAATGTTTAAAAATGCGATGTCTGACGCATAGATCTAAATATTAAAAAAAATGCTCATCAAAAGGGAAATTCTCAAACCCCGAATATTTCTGCAACTCGTCTAATTACCCTGAGCATCATTTATAAAAAGGACCGTCCAGGATAATCCCGGACGTAAGGTAGGCCTAAGTATGTACAGTCTATAACTGTAACTACCAGGGTACCATGGACGCCATCGTACAATGTGGTGCCAGAATCATGGTATACCTCCTAATATCCTGTCTTACCTCCTTTTGCCCGGAGTATCGCAGCTAGTCGTGGTATGGACTCAAAAAGTTGTTGGACGTCACCTGCATAAATATTGATCCATGCTGCCTCTGAAGTTGTCCATACTCGCGAAAATATTGGCAGTGCGGGATTTTGTGCACGAACTGGTCCCTCGATTGCGTCCCAAAGAGTTCTATGGGATCCATGTCATGCGATCTAGGTGGCCAGATCGGTCTCTCCAGTTGCTCAGGATGTTCTCCGAACAGTCACGAGCAGTTGTGACTCGCTGATATGACTTACAGTCATCCAGAAAAAAAATCATAGTTGTTTTGTGACATGAAGTCCACGAATGGCTGAATTTCCAGTCCATGAGCGGTCAGTTCCACCAGAGAATACAGTCCAATCCATGTAAATAGAGCCCACACCATTAAGAGGCTACCGCGAGATTCCACAGGGTATTGTTGACAACTACAAAAAAAAATGGCTCTGAGCACTATGGGACTTAACTTCTGTGGTCATCAGTCCCCTAGAACTTAGAACTACTAAACCTATCTAACCTAAGGGCATCACACACATCCATGCCCGAGGCAGGATTCGAACCTGCGACCGTAGCAGTCACGCGGTTCCGGACTGAGCGCCTTAATGACAACTACAGTCCATGGCTTCTGCGCCAACTCTAACACTGCTATCAGCTCTTACGAACCGCCCGCAGTCATCTGACCAGGTCCTGGTTTTCCAGTCGTTTAGGGTCCAATCGACATGACAACGAGCCCGGGAGAGGCGCTGCAGGTGAAGTCTTGCGTTTAGGAAAAGCACTCACGTCCGTGGTCTTCTGCCACAGTCCAGTAATGCCAAATTTCTCTCACTGTGCTGAGGGGTACGTTCATCGTTCGTCCCACGTTGATTTCTGCCGTTTTTTCACGCGGTGTTACTTTACTGTTAGCACTGACAACTCTACCCAAACGCCACTGCATTGTCAGTGGTGAGAGGTAACGCCTGAAATTTGGTGTTCTCGGCACACTCTTAACACTGTGGATCTCAGAATATTGGATTCCCTAATGATTGCCGTGATGGTATGTTCCATGTGTTTAGCTCCAAGTCTGTTAATTCCCATTATGCAGCCTTAATCACTTTGGGAACCTTTTCACATGAATCACCTGAGTACAAATGATAGCTCAGCAAATACTTTGTGTACGCAATACTACCTCCATTTTACGTATGCATCGTGGTATCTCATGACTTTTGTCCCTTCAGTGTATGTTGCTTGCTCCAGAGAGATGTTTGGATTGTAAGATGTCATAAGCTTACAAATTTTTCTGTGATGCAAATAACCGAGGTAACTTGATAATACCCAAGGGGGCGAAATTTTCTAATAGCTAAATGCATTCATATTATAAAATGGATGTATGTAAGTATGTATGTTCCATATCTCCTACCAAATTCCGATTTCAGCTACACTTGATACACGTATCCGCTAGTGTCAGGTAATAATTGCTGTGGGGTAAAAACCGCCTAACTACCACAGTTATGGAGATATGAGGTCATACAGAATGATAAGCGTCAAAATTGCCACACAATTACTAACTCTATTGGCAATAAATCCGCAGCAGTCCACGTACGCCGCTAAATGCACCTACGAAATTATATTATGGTACCACTCATAGTTCAGGAGATTTGACGTCATGAACACTGAGATGGGTGAGAAACGGCCGCACTGTGCATGACGTTGAAATTCATTACTTCTTTGCTACTACCTCTATTCGCAGCACATTTTTCAGACAATATCCGCGTATGATGCTGAATGTGCCAGCAGAAATATATTATGGCACGACACGTGCTTCATGGGATATGACGCCATAGATACTGAACGCGTGAAGAAAATGCCACATCGTGAATGAAGTTTTAACACATGTACATTTTACTCCTAAGACACTCCTACAGTCGAGTCAGCGTAAGGAAACTCCTGACACCTGGCAGCGCTTTTGACAGCTTTCAGCCAGGAAGCACAGACGACTGAAGGTAAAAAACAATAGACGTCTGGAGGGCTATGATGTGGCGATGCCAGAGAGACTGTTACGATATCACCTTGTAGACACCCAAAGCAGCTGCTCCCTCATTATTGAAACCCTCCGGTTAGTCCGCAGCTCGTGGTCGTTCGGTAGTGTTCTCGCTTGCCGCGCCCGGGTTCCCGGGTTCGATTCCCGGCGGGGTCAGGGATTTTCTCTGCCTCGTGATGACTGGGTGTTGTGTGATGTCCTTAGGTTAGTTACGTTTAAGTAGTTCTAAGTTTTAGGGGACTGATGACCATAGATGTTAAGTCCCATAGTGCTCAGAGGCATTTGAACCATCTCCGGAATATTATGCATATATGCATATTATGCATATTTCTTTGAACAACTGTTTCACAGTTTCGAAGGTGTTTTCACGAATACGTGGAAATGGAGTTCTTTTGATAATACTCTACAAACAGAGTCCACTGTTTTTCGTTTCAAATGGAAGACTGAATATCGGAACAATGATGTATTTGTCAGTTAGTGATGAAATAAAATTATTTCAGAAAAAAAAAACAGACGACGCTAGAAAATAACTTCTCTCACGTAATCGTTCGTTTGTGTGTGTGTGTAAGTGAGAATGAGAGAGAGAGAGAGAGAGAGAGAGAGCGAAGACACTGATCTTATCGCTAGAGGGAAAGAGAGATACCATCGAGGTCGTTACGAAGCAAGTCCACAGCAGTACCGACGTACCTTTTAGCATCCGTTCTGGACAGGTGGTCGTCTGAAGTTTAGTGCGGCTCCTCAGAGCAGAACCGGGGACAAGTAAGATCAGAGGACCAGGAGGGTCCGATAACGAGCAAAAATGCGGCGTCGAGGCAGCGTGGCTTCCGGCAGCAGTTTGTGAAAGAGCGGCGGTGGCCGCAGGAAGCTATTAAGCCGCCGTCTGCCGCCGCGCTGGTGGGTTTTTACGTCACAGCAGGTACTTGGCAGCCGGCTTAAACGGCAGCCGCAGCTCTCGCATTACCACAGCAGCACGCGCGCCCATTCGGGCGTCCCGGTTGCTGGACGTACTGGATCCTTGCGACACAGCGCACTTTTAGCTACTCATATGATATATATTCACAATTAATTGTGAAATGTGACACGGCTGGAATTATACAACAGTAGAAGTGAAACAATTCCTCTTAAAATGGATCTATCAATGAGCCGTTTACAAGGTAAGTACAAATGTTCGGCTACGAGCTGCAACTGGCACCATTATGAAATTTCGTCCTAACCAGTATAAATGTGTCTGACATGTAAACTTTTCGACTAATTACCAATAAAACTGGACTAAAACTTCGTAAATGACGTGCCTAAGCGTGGTGTTGTAACTGTTGTCCTACAGTTTGGACGAAATATTGCACAGGTCCGTCCAATGAATTATGAACACACCTGCATCACCTCGCAAATCTTGATGAGAGCGTAAAATTCGCTATTCTTGTTCTTCAACGGTACTAATCGGAGTGTGGTAGACGTCACTTCAGGGGCAACCTCAGACATAAACGTCCAGAGGACGCCCGGCGCAAAGTCCCAAGCAACTGGGAAAAAGCGTAGGTTTCTCCTGTGTATAAGTAGGGTAAAAAACGGAGCCGAGATATTATAGACCAATATCCCAAACACCGGCCTGCAGCAGAATTCTTGAAATATTCTCCGTTCGAAGACAATAAATTGTCCTCAGAGTGATCAGCTTAAGTCTACGAATCAACATCGTTTTAGAAAGCACCGCTCGTGCGAAATTCAGCTTCACCTTTTCTCACATGATATAATGCGAACTATGGATGAAGGGCAACAGGCAGGTGCCATATTTCTAGATTTCCTGAAAGCGTTTGACACGGTGCCCTATTGCAGGTTCAAAAAAAAAAAAATGGTTCAAATGGCTCTGAGCACTATGGGACTTAACTTCTGAGGTCATCAGTCCCCTAGAACTTAGAACTACTTACACCTAACTAATCTACCATGTACGAGGCAGGATTCGAACTTGCTACCGTAGTGGTCGCGACGTTCCAGACGGAAGCGCCTAGAACCTCTCGGACACCCCGGTCGGCCCTATTGCAGGCTGTTAAGGAAGTTACGAATATATGGAATAGGTTCACAGATATGTCAGTGGCTCGATTTTTTACGTTATAGAACCCAATATGTTGTCGTCGACGGCGAATGTTCATCAGAGACAAGAGTATGGTCAGGACTACCCCAGATAACCATGTTAGGACCGCTATTGTTCTCTATATACATAAATGGTTATGCGGACAGGGTGGGCAGCAGTCTGCGGTTGTTTGCTGATGATGCTTTGGTGTACGTTAAGGTGTCGTAGTACAGTGTCTGCAGGAGGGTACAAGACCACAGATGAAATTTCTAGTTGGTGTGGTGAACGGCAGCCAGCTCTAATTGAAGGAAAATGGATGTTAATGCGGATGAGAGGGAAAAACAAACGCGTAATGTTCAGATACAGCATTATTAGTGTCCTGATTGACACAGTCACGTCGTTCAAATATCTGTGTGTAATGTTGATGGTGTCAGGACAGCAACCAGCCACAAATTTACTTTCAGTTCCTGTATTCAAAATGTACCGTTACCGGTTTCGAATCGTTGTGATTCACCCTCAGGCGGTTTACACGCTTTCTTTATGACATGTGGTGTGTTTTCTACAGATTAAGTGTCCTAAAATATAAATAATACATAATTATAAGCATGCCACACACAGATGGTTGCGTTACAGATTTTCGTTGCATGTGACTTACGTGAAACGTCGGTTTGGAGTGTCTGTTTTCATAACATTCGTCCAACAGGTGTAAATGCATTCCCACTGCATTCTTATTGTTGCACACGTAAACTGTTCTCACTGAACACTTTAGTTTTGTCACCGAGTAGATTTCTACCACGCACCACATGTTCTGATACATACAAAGAGCTTACAAACATATGAATATCACAAATGCTACGATATATCGTAACATTTGACGTTGATGTCCTATGTTTGGAAAGGATCATATATTCATTTACGCAACTGTAATGCCTTTTACATAAGTACAGAGAAACTGAATTTTTGAGTAGATATTGTTAAATTAATTATATTTGTTAATATATATAAATATATATATATAACTGTGTAGGGAAAATAGTATATTAATTAATTACATTTATCATCATGAGAATTAAAGTAATACATAAATTTGCTACTTGATCTGCAGATAGGTGTACTAATATTATTTGCTTTGGAGGCTGGAAAGTAATTTTTGGAAATTTTTCAGGAAAGGGGTGTTAGCTAATTCTGTCCATTAAGGATATAGTCTGGGGTGCTGTTTTTGTTTGTGTGTATTTCTAATTGTTCCAATATATTCATAGTGGCTCCTTTTTCTGTTAGATGCAAAATTTTTAATTTGTCCTCGATGTTTCCCCTTGAATGGTTTTCTTCAGCAATATGGGCTGCAAATGCTGATTTGTTCAAGTTACCAAGTCTTAAAGCATCAATATGTTCTTTGTATCTAATTTCAAAACTTCTGCCTTTCTGTCCGATGTAGAATTTTGAGCATGTATCAAATTTGAGTTTGTATATTCCTGATTTACGGTAGGGACTCTTGGAGGTATTTACATCATGGATTACTTTTTGTTGTATTTTATTATTTGTGGAAAAGCTGATTGTGATATTTTTCTTCTTTTTAAATAAGTTTGCTATTTGGTATTAAAGTGGGTCTATGTATGGGAGAGTAGCATATTTAGGTTTGGCATCAGTGGCACACTGAATGGGTTGAAGTGACTGCTGTGAAGTGGATCTGTGGTTTTTGTCTCCATTTTGTTGTGGAGTTTTTCTATTATTGTGGGTTTATATCCATAATTATGAGCAACTGTCGTAATTATATTTATTTCATTTTGTTGGTCTGTGTCACTCATTGGTACTTTTTTAATTCGGTGTATCATCGTTCTGAAATATGCCGTTTTTTGTTGGCGGGGGTGGCAAGATGAGTTGCTAATACTGACATGTGTGGTGGTAGGTTTTCTGTAAATAATAAATTTATTTATATTTTTAGGACAATTTATCTGCAAGAAACACACCACATGTCATAAGGAAAGCGTGTAAACCGCCAGAGGATGAATCACAAGGTTTCGAAACCGGTAACGGTACCCTTTGAATAAAGGAACTGAAAGTAAATTTGTGACTGGTTGCTGTCCTAACACCATCAACATTTGTCTTCAAACAACAGCCACGGTCTCCATCATGTCATCATATGACAAAATTGCATCTGTGCGTAATTTTGCAAAACGATAATAAATTAAACGAGCGTGTGAGGATTGCGGTACGAAAGGCAGATGGTCGACGTAGGTTTATTTGGAGGGATCCAGGAAAGTGTCGTCCATCTGTAACGGAGACGACATATAGGAGGCTTGGGGCGACCTATTCTTGAGTAGCGCCCGAGTGTTTGGGAATCGTACAGGTTGGATTAAAGGAAAACTTTGAGGCTATTGAGAGGCGGTCTGCTAGAATTGTTACTGGTAGGCTCGAACAACACGCAAGCGTTACGGAGGTTCTTCGGGAACTGATATGGGAATCACTGGTGAAATGAGGAGCAGTGTCGAAAAAATTTAGAGACCCGGCATCTGAAGCTGAGTGAAGAACGATTCTGTTGCCTCCAGTATATATTGCGTTTAAAGACCGCGAGGATAAGATACGAGAAATTAGGGCCCACATAGACGGTCGTTTTTCCCTCGTTCTATTTGAGAGTGGAACACAAAAATGACTAGTAGTGGTACGCGTTAATCTCTGCCACGCACCATAAGGTAAACTGCGGAGTATCGATGTTGATGTAGAGGATTGTCAGTGATGTTGGAGGCCTAATTAGAGAATGATATTGGCTCGTTAGACGTAGTCTTAGATCACCATCTAAATCTGCCAGTGGCCCAACAAACATGTACCCATTCCCCATCATAGCGCGAATGGAATGCTCTCAAGCAATCCTGGAAGGCCCTGCTGATGAAACCTAAGGTATCCGCGTTCACTGACCTTTCTCAGATCTTGTGGGCAAATGAGACGATCACGTAGAAATAGAACGACACATTTAATGATAAACTTTTCTGATTCGGTGAGTCATGAACAGCGTGGGAATGCGCTTCAAATTTTAGTCAGGTATCATGGGGACTCAGTGGGAAAGTTTATACTGGTCATGGCTACCGAAATTTACTAATGTAAATAGTGGCATGGCTGCAAGGAAAAGAGAAAAACTCTATTAAGAGTGATTTTTAAGGTAACACACAAGGCGTGGTGCCAGACGAACATGAGAAAGCGGGTCAGCGCTCAGTATGATGTCAGCCGTGTTGACACACTGCTATAGAAACACTGGGTCTGTAATGGCTAGGCGAGGGAAACTCCCTTCGGGTACCAAGGGAAGCCCAGGCAACAAGAATGTTCAAGAACCTTCTGGAAGCTTACGGAAGCATCTTACTGAAAATTTAATTCTTCATTTGAATGGTAATACATAAGTAATTGCTTTACAATTCTGGACGGAAGTTTTGTTCTGTCGTTGCAACTACAAAAATGCGGATTTTTTTCACCAGATGGGTTTCGCTTTATTGAGGTAAATTATCATTAGTAGTCTGTGATTACGTTTTTACGTTTTGACTTGGTTCTAGATCGAAAAATAATTCGTTAAGAATATGTTGGAACACGTGAGGCAATACTGACCTTACGACTTATCTCAGAAGAAAGATTAAGGAAAGGCAAACCTACGTTTCTAGCATTTGTAGACTTAGAGAAAGCTTTTAACAATGTTGACTGGAATACTCTCTTTCAAATTCTAAAGGTGGCAGGGGTAAAGTACAGGGAGCGAAAGGCTATTTACAATTTGTACAGAAACCAGATGGCAGTTATAAGAGTCGAGGGGCATGAAAGGGAAGCAGTGGTTGGGAAGGGAGTGAGACAGGGTTGTAGCCTCTCCCCGACGTTATTCAATCTGTATATTGAGCAAGCAGTAAAGGAAACAAAAGAAAAATTCGGAGTAGGTATTAAAATCCATGTAGAAGAAATAAAAACTTTGAGGTTCGCCGATGACATTGTAATTCTATCTGAGACAGCAAAGGACTCAGAAGAGCAGTTGAACGGATTGGACAGTGTCTTGAAAGGAGGATATAAGATGAACATCAACGAAACCAAAACGAGGGTAATGGAATGTGGTCGAATTAAGTCGGGTGATGCTGAGGGAATTAGATTAGGAAACGAGACGCTTAAAGTAGTAAACGAGTTTTGGGGAGCAAAATAACTAACGATGGTCGAAGTAAAGAGGATATAAAATGTAGACTGGCGATGGCAAGCAAAGCGTTTCATAAGATGAGAAGTTTGTTAACATCGAGTATAGATTTAAGTTTCAGGAAGTCGTTCCTGAAAGTATTAGCATGGAGTTTAGCCATGTATGGAAGTGAAAGTTGGACGATGAATAGTTTAGACAAGAAGAGAATAGAAGCTTTCGATATGTGGTGCTACAGAGGAATGCTGAAGATTAGATGGGTAGATCACATAACTAATGATGAAGTATTGAATAGAATTGGGGAGAAGAGGAATATGTGGCACAACTTGACAAAAAGAAGGGACCGGTCAGTGGGACATGTTCTGAGGCATCAAGGGGACCCAAATTTAGCATTGGAGAGCAGCGTGGAGGGTAAAAATCGTAGAGGGAGACCAAGAGATGAATACAGAGTCAAAAGGATGTGGGTTGCAGTAAGTACAGCGAGATGAAGAAGCTTGCACAGGATAGGGTAGCATGGAGAGCTGCATCAAACCAGTCTCAGGACTGAAGACCAAAACAACAACAACAAGAATATGTTGATTAGTACTTACGGTGATTTTCGCTTAATTCCTCTCTTACATCGGGAAATGCCGTTTGCTAGCCAATCGTTGTTTTCCTGCGTTAGACACTGATAATTTTGGTCTTATTTTTAGTTGTTCTGCAGCACTATGCATTTATTCTGTTTTCCATAACACATCTTTATATACACCACCGTATTCTGTTTGTTTTTCTACTTCTAAGTATGTGTTATGGTACGTGTTTTGTAGTGTTGCCAACATAACCTTTCCGCTACGTGCTCTTTGACTTACAACGTTTCTTTAATTAGACCATTGTATGTGTGTAATTCTATTTAATTATGTTTCTGCGTAATAGTGCACTGTGTAAGAGTAGGGAAGGAACAGTGATGGAGCGATTTTTTTTTTTCGGTGTAGAAGAAGGGGAAATTATGATTGGTGGACATAAGTATATATCAGTGAATCGAGTGTGAGCTAGAAGAGAAGGTGAGGAACAAAAAGTGAAATGAAATTGTGAGTGGCGGTGGGAGGGGAAGGGGGGTGTTGTCGGAGAGCGGGAGGGGGTGAACGATGGAAAAGGCACTTTACTCATTTGATCAGTTATTTTATATAGAGCCTCTTTTGCAGTATTTATTTGGTCATTGAGCAACTGTTTATTTTGTGTTAATTCTTTTTGTATGTGAAAATTATCTTGGAAAGGGAGGAGGTGTCTGTGCTTACCGATCTGTATGATATTCATATCTTTTTCAATATTGCTTGATCTATGGTGCTCTTGTTTTAGATGATCTGCAAATGTTCAACAATTTTACCGTATTTAAATGCTCTGATGTTTTCTCTGTATCGTGTGTCGAATGTCCAGCCAGCCATTCAGCCTGTATAATTTACTGACTTACAGAATTCGTTTTATAGACGGCTGTCAGAAACAGTCTGGAAGGCTTGTAAGCAGGTTGCAGGGTAGATTGTATTGTGAAATTATTATGAAGAAAACAATTCGATACGTTGCTCTGTTTCCGAGTTAATTAACACTGAAGTTAGCCAATCACGTCGTTGCGCACGCAAGTTCAGGCGGGCCGCCGGAGACGGTTAACCGGATGCTTCGTTTGATTTATTGATACCGAACAAGAGAGCGATAAAAAAATAGGTCATGGAATGGTAGTAAGGATTGAACAAGTTGAGGAGTCTCGTGAGATATCATCTACGCTATGAGAACAACTGACACTAATTGTATCTAGCAGGCAGTTTGAATTTGTGCCCACTGCGTCATAATTGGTTAACTTCAGTGCTAAATATCTCGGAAAAGGCACTAACTATCAAATAGCCGGCCGAAGTGGCCGTGCGGTTAAAGGCGCTGCAGTCTGGAACCGCAAGACCGCTACGGTCGCAGGTTCGAATCCTGCCTCGGGCATGGATGTTTGTGATGTCCTTAGGTTAGTTAGGTTTAACTAGTTCTAAGTTCTAGGGGACTAATGACCTCAGCAGTTGAGTCCCATAGTGCTCAGAGCCATTTGATTTAACTATCAAATTTTCTTTTGAACAGCTATTTCTCGGCACAGCCTACCTTGAAACCCCTTACAAGCTTAGTTTCTGGTCAAGATAAGTTTCTGATCAACCTCCCATAAGCAGCATATGCTGTTGTAGCAGGGAAAAGAAGGAAACCAGCGGAAAAATTTTCCTGTCGGATCACAAAAAAGGCGAATATATTCCACATTAAAAGACTCTTCCAGAAAAATGGGCAACCAGCTGATTCAGTCCTCATTGCATCGTTCTCAAGAAAAATTCAATCATGCCAAAATATCAGTCCTTTCTGCGCTGAATAGCAGAGAAACAGTGAGGGTAGAAGAGAGAGGAGCAGGTCCTACAGAGAGAGAAAGAGAAATGAGACAATGTTGGTGAGAGAAAGTGGCAGTGATAGAGAGTGACAGGTGGGTGAAGATAACAGCAGTGAGAGCCAAATAGAGAATATCAGTCAGAAACAGGGGTGGATGGAAGAAAAAGTAATGGGAGCAAAATATAGGGGAGACAGTGAAAATGAAATACACAGATGCGAAGAGACGGTACATAGGTTGGGGGGGGGGGGGGGGGGGATGGTTCTGGACCCATCCCAGACACGTGAAAATACCGAGACAGTAAGAGAACCCCCAGAACTTTGAGCTACCGGGGTATGGTGGAGACAGTGGCCGTGAGAAAGGAAAGGAGTGAGGGAGAGAGAGAATAGCCGGCTGGGGTACCCGACCGGTTCTAGGCGCTACAGTCTGGAACCGCGTGACCACTACGGTCGCAGGTTCGAATCCTGCTTCGGGCATGGATGTGTGTGCTGTACTTAGGCTAGTTACGTTTAAGTAGTTCTAAGTTCTACGGGACTGATGACCTCAGACGTTAAGTCCCATAGGGCTCAGAGCCATTTGAACAGAGAGAATAGATAGTGACAGTGGGCCATACCGTATATCGATGGGAGAAAAACGAGACAGTGGGAGAGACGTAGATGTACAGGCAGAGAGTGCAAATCAGAGGGAGATGCTGAATATGAAGGCTTAGCTACAAAGAGCAAATTGGTAACATGTTTTATAATATTCTGTGTTGAAACAAAGCGAATGGCTTCACATGCCAAAACTTTTTCTGCTGAAAGAGAGTAGCAGAGAAGCAATGTTGACAGAAGAAAGAGGGCACAGTGCTACTGTGAGAATCTTTTAAAGCGGATCATTTCCAACGGGAGCATTTTTTCGCTGGTTCTATGAACACGCTCATCTAAACAGTGGTGAACTGAATCAGTTAAGTATACCTTTACCGAAATCTAGTCAGTAATCTTGGAAATATAACTATCAATTCGTAACCAGAAGGAATAAGAAGCGGGATACGATTAAAGGATAAGAATAAATGTAAATGGGGTGGTGAAGAAGACTATATCAGTGATAATATTTCAAACGTTGTGAGCAAGAGCTCCTATTAGGTTCCTGGTCACTAAACCGCCCAAAGATGTAATCAATCATGCATGAGCAGCGCCTGTTAGACGGAGGGGGTCCGACAGCCAGTCAGTTCCAGTCATTCCACCAGGAAGGTGGCACACGGTTCGTGTTGGCTGTAGTTCAACCGTGCCTAGACGGTCAACACCGCGGTTCGATCGCGTCCGCATTGTTACTTTGCACCAGGAAGAGCTATGAACAAGGGAAATGTCCTTCCGTCTCAGAGTGAAACAAAGCTATGTCGTTCGGACATGGAGGAGATACAGAGAGACAGGAACTGTCGATGACATGCCTCGCTCAGGCCACCCAAGGGCTTCTTCTGCAGTGGGTGACAGCTACCTACGGATTATGGCTCGGAGTAATCGTGACAGCAACGCCACCATGTTGAATAATGCTTTTTGTGCAGCCACAGGATGTCGCATTACGACTCAAACTGCGCGCATTAGGGTGCATGATGCGCAACTTCACTCCTGACGTCCAAGGCGAGATCCATCTTTGCAACCACGACACCATGCAACGCGGTACAGATGGGCCAAAAAACATACCGAATGGACCGCTCAGGACTAGCATCACATTCTCTTCACCAATGAGTGTCGCATATGTCTTCAACCAGACAATTGTCCAACACGTGTTCGGAGGCAACCCGTTCAGGCTGAACTGTCCAGCGTGTGCAGCAAGGTGGAGGTTCCCTGATGTTTTGGGATGGCGTTATGTGGGGCCGACTGACGCCGCTGGTGGCCATGGAAGTCGCCGTAACGGATGTACGACACGTGAATGCCATACTCCGACCGATAGCACAACCACATTGGCAGCGTTTTGCGGAGGCATTCGTCATCATGGATGACAATTCTCGCCCTCAATGTGCACATATTGTGAATGACTTCCTTCAGAATAACGACATCGCTCGACAAGAGTGGACATCTTGTTCTTCAGACATGAACCGTATCGAAAACGGCTGTGATTGACTGAAAAGGGCTATTTATGGACGACGTGACCCACCAACAACTCTGAGGGATCTGCGCCGAATGTTGAGGAGTGGGAAAATCTGGACCAACAGTGCCTTGATGATCTTTTGGATAGTATGCCACGACGAACACAGGATACTAGGTATTAGAGGCACGGGTGTGTACAGCAATCTCGACCATTACCTCTGAAGGTGTTGTTGTATGGTGGTACAACATGCAATGTGTGATTTTCATGACCAATAAAAAGGGCGGAAATGATGTTTATGTTGATGTCTATTCCAATTTTGTATACAGGTCCCGAAACTCTCGGAACCGAGGTGATTCAAAACTTTTTTTTGTGTTTGTGTAAGTGTCTATCCCAATAACTGGTACTGTTTGTACATAAGAATCACGGCTTTTCGGTGTTCACTCAGAAACTGCCAACGAACTAATGGTGCTTTTATAAGCTGCCTAGGGTCCAGCGTAGATCACACTGAATGCAAATGAGCTAGTCGACTTGAACAATTTGGCTAGGTTAGGGCAAGTGCATAATATTTAAGTTTTGCTCCTGTACTGTAGAATAACTACAGTATTCCCGTTCTTCCGACATGTATTCAAATGGTCGCTAGTCCAACGGCTATCTGAGTCACTTAACCCTGCATCTCTCTGTTCAATATTACCCGAGATATTACCCCCTGACAAACCGCATTTTCGCGCGCCACTTTGTGGAACATATTGGCACCGTGCATTTGGCAGACCGACTACTGCGATCGTGAAAATTAGCGAAAAAGTCGAAAGAGACGTTTGGGATTATCGCTTTAACATTATTCGGTAAGTTATAAATTCTATGCGAAGGGAGAACGAAAAGAGGAGCCGAGATCAGTTGGAAAGTAAGTAAACAGGCT